>NW_027493589.1:0-387855 GCF_021521415.1 Bidens hawaiensis | reverse complement strand
ATTGGAAAAGTTCCAAGCCCACTTCGTACAACAGCGCAGACACACGCGCGATCCTGATGACATCATGCACTGCGTGCGCAGGAATGATGAAACGATTGAGGACTACATCACTCGTTTCAATCAGGAGTCTCTGGCAATCGGGGGTATAACTGAGCAACTCCTGCGCGTGGCTTTTATACAAGGCGCGCGCAGTGATCAACTCCGCCGAGCTCTCGTAAGCAGAGATGGTATGCCCACCACTTGGGCAAAACTAATGGAAGCATCGCGAGTCTTCGCGAGAAATGAAAAGCAGATTGCCCAAGATAGGGCAAGAGAAAGAGCGCATCAGGCTGAATCACCGCGCAGCAAAGAGAAGAGGGCCAAACAGAACTCTGTATGGTCCAGGTTGCAACCAACAAGTTTTTCTTCCACAGAAAAGCAAACGCAACCAAGCTCACCCCCAGCCCCAAAAAGATGTTCGTAATCGCGGGGAGGGTGACAAGAGGGAGGGCGGCAGAGATCCTAGCAGACCTCTGCCAAGAATATGGACTCCCCTCACTAAAACACCTTCACAGGTGTTAAGTACTGAGAATGTCCAATTCAAGCCCCCCAAGCAAACTACACTACAAGGGACCGCAAAACAGTGGCAAATATTGTGAATTTCACAGGTCCCCGGGCCACAACACCGACGCATGCCATCATTTAAAGGATGCGAGTCGAGAAAGATGTAAAATCAGGCAGGCTGGCTCACTTGGTGAAAAACCCAAGAATAGAGGATGAGCAACCGGAAGGAGCCTCTGCCAGCAAGAAATACAAAAGAATCTGTGTGGCTGAGGGGGGACGACAAGGGCAGACGTCAAAAAAGAGAGGCGCGCAAATCCACGGAGATTGGCGCGAGCAGCAAGTTATCTTCCCAAGAATCAGGGGAGGCCCTTCAATCAGCAGCCCTCTCGTCATCACCACACACATTGCTCATTACGAAGTGTCAAAGGTCCTGGTGGACACTGGAAGCGAATCTGACATTATGTATGAGCAATGTTTCAGAAAGTTAGACCCGGCAGACCAGGCGCGGCTCGAGATGGTGAACGCACCAATTTGTGGTGTTTCAAATGAAATCATCCATCCCCTAGGTCAAATTCAGTTTGAACTAACTATGGGGGATGATGAGCACAAGCGAGCCGAAGTTGTCAACTTCTTGGTCTTGCCCACCACGTCATGCCACAATATGATCCTGGGTAGGGGAACGATCGCCCAATTTAATTCTATACCGTCGCCAGCGCACGGCGCATTGGGGTTCCCTACACCAACGGGCGTAACATTTGTTTACCGCGATCATTTGTGCGCAGTGACAAGTACGCCGCGGGAAGGGAGAATGAAACTTCCAACGGCGGACAATGCGCCAGAGAAGTGGATTTTAAACCCAAAATTCCCAGAGCAAACGGTCACAATTGGCGCTACCATTTCAGACGAAACGAGATTGAGAATGAAAAGGTTGCTCACAAAATACACGTCGGTCTTCGCGTGGCAACACTCCGATATGACTGGGGTCCCGCGAGACTTGGCGCAACATTCTCTTAACACGTTCAAGTCGGTGGAGCCAATTGCTCAGAAAAAGAGAATCATGGGGGATGAAAAGGCGAAGGCCATGAATGAGCAAGTTGAGGACCTGTTGCGCGCAAACATCATCCGCCCGATCCGATACCAGACGTGGGTAGCCAATCCTGTGATGGTAAAGAAAAGCAACGGGTCATGGAGGATGTGTATTGACTTCAAGGACCTCAACAAAGCATGTCCGAAAGACTGTTACCCCCCTCCCAAACATCGACGCAAAGGTGGACTCCGTGGCGCCATTCAAGCTCAAATGTTTCCTGGATGCCTACAAAGGCTATCACCAGATTCAAATGGCACCACAAGACGAAGACAAGACTGCCTTCAGAACCGACAAGGGTGTTTTTTGTTACACAAAAATGCCCTTTGGTTTAAAGAATGCGGGCGCCACTTATCAGAGACTTATGGATTCGGTTTTCAGTGAACAAATCGGAAGAAATCTAGAAGTCTACGTTGATGATTTGGTGATCAAGAGTAGGGAGGAGAGACAAATGCTCAAAGACATCGAGGAAACTCTTCAGCGCTTAACGGAAGTCAACATGAAGCTCAACCCGAGCAAATGTACTTTCGGCGCGGAAGAGGGGAAATTTCTTGGTGTAATGGTCACTAAGGATGGTTTCAAGGTGAACCCTGAAAAGGTGGAAGCCATCCTTGACATGCCTTCACCATCCACCATGAAAGAGGTTCAGAAGCTGAATGGTAGATTGGTGTCAATCAACAGGTTCCTAGCGAACCACGCCAGCAAATCTACTCCATTCGTTAACACTTTGAGGAACTGCTTGAAGAAGAGCCAATTCAAGTGGACGCCTGAGGCTGAGCAAGCTTTCAGTGAGATAAAAGAATGTCTCATGAAGCTGCCCGCGCTCACAGCTCCACTTCCTGGCGAAACCCTTACATTGTACTTGTCAGCTGGAGACCGCGCCATCGGCGCAGTATTATTGGTGGATCGCAAGGGGATCCAAACGCCAATATACTATGTGAGTCGGGTGCTGACAGACCCTGAGACGCGCTATTCCATCATGGAAAAGTTAGTTTTGTCACTAACACCACGCGTCGCGCAAGCTTCACAGATACTTCAATGGTCATCCGATTGAAGTTCTGACAGGTTACAACATCCAGCAAGTCTTGCGACGCCCCGCGCTCCTCCGGAAGGCTGACAAAGTGGGCGCTGGAATTGGGTGAACACACGATCACTTATAATCCCCGTCCAGCAATAAAGGGTCAAGTTTTAGCGGATTTCATCACGGAAATCCCAGAGGGAAAGATTGAAGAAGCTCAGCGCGAGGTAGACCCTCCGCGAGCAAATGATGAAGAAGATGTTTGGAGGCTATTCACTGATGGAGCCTCCAACAGCGAAGGGTCCGGCGCAGGCCTCAAACTGGTGGACCCTGATAATCATGAATATACTTATGCTATTAGGTTGGACTTCAAGAGTACCAACAATGAGGCTGAGTATGAAGCCCTGCTGGCTGGTTTGCGCATTGCGCGCAAGTTTGGAGTAAAAAGGCTAGAGGCCCATGTTGATTCTTACTTGGTAGCTGCACAGGTCAATGGCCTTTATGATGCCAAGGAGAACACCATGCCTCTATATCTAGAGCAGGCAAAAAAGCTCGTTGAGCAGTTTGACTTCTTCAAAATCATACACATCTCGCGCAGCGAAAACAAGTCCGCTGACGCGTTGAGTAAGATGGCATCAACTAATTTTGATCACTTTGGCAAAGATGTCAGGGTGGAAGTGATGAGCAACCCGTCAGTGCAAACGCAATCTGTCCTTGTAATTCATACAACCCCTTCATCCTGGATAACTCCAATAATGGAATTCCTGAAGGAGGGGAAGTTACCGGACGAACCGCGCACAGGCGAGAAAGATAAGACACAAGGCGCAGAACTATGAACTACTTGATGGTACATTATATCGACGCTCTTATCTTGGACCGCTCATGAAATGCCTGGATGCTGAAGAAGCAAGCTATGTGATTAGGGGAGATTCACGAAGGAATCTGCGGAATACACGCTGGCCCGCGCATGGTGGTTGCCAAGGCAATGAGCTCGGGCTACTATTGGCCAGGCATGTACTTGGATGCGCTAAAAGAAATACAAAAATGCAAGGCATGTCAGAGCTACGCGCCAAACACCATGCGGCCAAAGAACAACTTGATTCCAGTGACCTCCGCATGGCCTTTCCACAAATGGGCCATTGATATTGTGGGGCCCCTGCCGCAAGCGCAAGGGCGAGTGAAATTTTTGGTAGTGGCGGTAGACTATTTCACTAAATGGGTTGAGGCCAAGCCACTAGCAAAAATCACAGCTGAGGCGATGAAGCAATTTATCTGGAGCCACATCATTTGCCGTTTTGGCCTTCCTATGGAAATTGTGAGCGACAATGGCAAACAATTCACTGACAGGAAGATATCCAGCTGGCTCAAAGAATTGCACATCAACCAAATCTTCACTTCGGTCTACCACCCTCAGGGGAATGGCCAAGTGGAGCGCGCGAATCAAAGTTTGTTAAATGGGCTGAAGAGAAGGTTGGAGGGAGAATCCCATTCTTGGGTCGAAGAGTTACCTAATGTCTTGTGGGCGCACAGGACATTAAGCAAAACTAGCAATGGCGAATCCCCGTTCAGCCTAACCTATGGGACAGAGGCTATGATCCCAGCAGAAATTGGATGCCCATCCCGTAGGGTACTCATGATGAGCAAGACTGATAACGAGCGCGAAAGAAGATTGGACCTTAACTTGCTTGAAGGGCGCAGAGAAGCGGCTATCATCAATGAAGCCAAATACAAGAAAAAGCTGGAAAAATATTATAATTAGCGCGTTAAAGAGTGCCACTTCAAGAAAAATGATTTTGTCCTTCGAAACAATGAAGCTAGCCGCGCAATACCCCCAGGAAAAATGTCCCCCAATTGGGAAGGACCTTATCAAATCTCAGAAGAATTGGGGAAATGCGCGTACACTTTAAAAGATTTGAATGGAAAAAAGATACCGCGCGCGTGGAACGCAGCACAGCTTAGAAAATGCTTCATGTAAAAATTCAAATATGTAATCAAGGCTTTTAAGCCATCATGAATGATGATTCGCGCTATCTTTCAATATTTGTTCTATTACCTTTGCATACATGTTTCACACTTCCTTTATTAATTTGGAGCAATATGACAACACTATATTGACTTCAAAACAAAATAAAACGAAGTAAAACATACATGCGCGAGCCTTAGCTCAAACGCGTTAACGAGTCTTAACTCTAAAACGTCAGGGCCTTAGCCCAAACCTACGAGCCTTAGCTCAAACACGTTAACGAGTCTTAACTCTAAAAACGTCAGGGCCTTAGCCCAAAACAAAGAGCCTTAGTTCAAAACACTCACAAACATCCATCTTACATCCCGCGCAGCCTGATCATAAAAATCCCTAAACACAACTAAGGCAAAGTACATGCCAAATCATAGTTGTTAAGGTCTCAGGTCGAGGTCGCGCGCGGAATAAAAGTGGATATCTGGGTAACACATGCTGACATGTAATGGCTAAAACTCATATAAAAAACGCGCTACAACGACGCGCAAAAAAGGAGTAGTGAAAAGTCATCGCGCATGTCAGCATAAACAAGATACTGCGAAACCACTTACAAAATAGGACTATGGTTAAGTAAATAATTTCCTTACAACCTTGTTCTTATTTTAACGTGCAAGCATATCTTATATATATACAAGCAAACATGAAGAGATGAATGGAAATGCGCAAGATGTGAAAAAGGGAAAACAAATTTCATTCCATAGCATTGAAATTTACAAGTGTGATGAGTTACAAATTACAAGTATAACAAAAAACAAAAAAAAAAAAAATTAGAAAGATGAAGGGCTTCTCAAGTCTCCACGTCGACGTCAGCCACTTCATCACCCTCATCATCTCCCGCAGCATCTGGCGCGGCCCGCTCCTCATCTCCGAACTGACCATAGTCAAGTTCTTCCTCCTCAATGGAGTCTTCTATCACGACGGTGTCAGGAGCAGATTCTTTCGCCGCGCCAGAGCCGCTGGCAGGGGCAACATCCCCCGCGCCACCATCATCGCCACCAGCCCCCTCACATTCATCGAGCAACTTCTTTAGCGCGCCGAGGTCGGGCTGGTCAGCAAGCGCAGCTATCTGCAAATCATTAGAAAAGGATTGAGTACAAAAAACTTGGAAAATTAATCAAGAAAAATTCATTAAGGTCAAGGTACCTGCACAAGGATGGGGATGGGAGTGTTCATATACTTCTCCCCCACCGCGGCCATGTCCGCGCAGGCCGCGTCGCTCTTGTAAGGGTACTCGGATGGGTTCTTCTTCAACATCCCATATTCATACCCATCCGTAAACCCTTCAGCTCGACCCACAAGGCGCGCGGCAGCATTGCAGTCCATCACAAGGGCCTGAAACTCGGCAGAATATTTCATCGCCAAAGCGCAACGAGTCATGCCCTGTGACACCAGCCATTGGCGATCCTGCGCGAGGCCAGCAACAGACGTCTCGAGGGCAGGAACCTGGGAGTTTAATAACTCAACAGTTTCCTTGGTCTTTTTTAGCTCCTCTTTATCAGACGCTGCTGCCGCCAAAATTTTTTCTTTCTCCGCCTGCGCAGCATCAAGTGCTTCCTGGCTAGACGCTGCCGTCGCCAAGGCCTCATCCCTATCGGCCTGCGCGGCCGCCAACTCCTTCTTCAGGCGCGCAACCTCGCTCTCCAGTGATGATTTCTCAGTGATACTCTGGACGATAGCTTGGTCACGCGCCTCCGCCTGTTGTTCCAAGACACGCACTCTCCGCGCGTACTTGGCAACTTCGGCCTCCGCCACCTGCTGCTTCTCCCGCGCAGCTTGGAGCTCATGCCCGCGCTTAATAAAGGCGGTGTTGGCACTTGCTCGGTTTTCGCTGAGCTCCGCCTGGAGTTTCTCAGCTCGTGCGCGAGCATCAGAAAGGTTCCAGGCAGCCACCTTAGCCTCTTGTTGGGCTGCCACAAGAGCATCGCGTACTTTAATATAATCACGATGAAGCTCTTGGGAGGCAGCAAAGAAAGCTAACCCAGCGAAAATGTGATCGTTGAGCAAGTCAGCGCGGGTGCCCTCCTCCTGATACCTCCTTTCAGTAGGAGGCACGGCATGAGCCCAGAAGTCCTCGCATACGCCCATGGATTGGAAGGAACTGTCTTCATTAATATTCCATCTCGGGCGGTAAACGTGGTCACCTTCCTGCAAAACACAAGAAATGTTCTAAGTCATAAAACATACTTATATGGAGGTACGCGCAGCGGAGCAACAAATTAAAACATACCTGCGGGGATGAAGCAGAAAAGTCAGCGCCAGCCCCACCAGAAGTCTGCGCTGCGAAGTCTTGTGGCATCGCAGGGCTGGCGCGGTCTCCCAAGGAGTCTTCGGCGTGAGCCCCCTCATCCTCCTCATCTTCTTCAATAGGCCTCTTCTCCTGCGACCTGGAGGGCTCCAAACCAGCCTCGCGGAGAGGGCTGCGCGTAGGAGGAGGCGTGGGAGGTCTCGACGCTGCCAGTTCGGCGCGCAAAACGGCTTCCTGCTCCTTTGTAATCCCAATAAGGGGAGACTCAGCACTAGCAGGAGCAGGACCAGAACCAGCGGCGCCGGCAACGGCGCCAGGAGTGTCACCAGCAGCTTGTACGCCAGCTACAACTCCTATGAACAAATCAACAACAAAAAAGGGTTTATGATTTGATCAAAACAAAAAATTCAGAAGACAATGGCGCAAAACATACCTTCGCGCAATTCTGTTCGCGCGTTGAACATCGCCATAAAGTTCATTCTACCCTTTTCTGAGGGTAGAACAGGGGACTTCGAAGCAGCCCCCGACGCAGCCTCAGCACCTTGTTGCGCATGAGGCTGATCTGCTACCGTCGCCGGTCCTGCAAACATTCAAATGCGAAAAGATGTAATAAAAGTTCAATCAGAATTATGGGTAAGCAAAGTATACCTTTCGCAGGCGCGGCACTGCTTCTCTCTTCAGCCGCGCGAAGGGAGGAGGTCACGCCACCATACCTCAAGTGGACAGGAGGTCTGCCCACTTTCACAGGCAGGGAAGCTAAAGAAAACTTGGTGGTAAACACCTGGGTTTCCTCAGGTCCCTTCGTTTGAGCATGGGGATGAGCGACAGGGGTGTCGTCTTTCTTCTGTCTCTTACTGCCCCCTGCGCCGGATTTCCCCTTAGCTTTGCGCTTTAGTAGGGGCGCCTCCTCTTCCTCTTCCTCCTCCTCCTCTTCCGCGAGCTCCAGCTCGTAGTTCTCCAGCGCATCTACAGTACATGCAACACAAGTGTTAGCAAAATTTGGTATTTTAAAGGAATAAGCATAAGTGCGAAGGCTTACCAGGCGCGTCGCTATCAAAGTCAAATGCCAGATCGACAGGGATGAACATGTCATCGAAGCGATCTGGGAAGCCCACCTCCCCAGCGCCAAGCGCGACGGAGCCACCCTCCACTTGATCATCATAAGCGGCGTGGAAATAATCCTTGGTGACTGCGCAAAAACAAGTCAAGTGATATCAGCAAAAAGAATTATGTTCGCGCAGAAAAAGAAATAAAGCAATGAAATAAACTTACACAACCCGTCGACTTGGATAACGGGCTCAAGCGCGCTGTCGGTCCACAGCTTACTCATGCCGACCCCCACCAGCGCCTCCTCGCGAATTTTCTTGGCGGGGGATGGTTCGGCGGTCAGTTTCTTAACCCAAGCGCCGGTTGGGTTCTTAATAACATCCGCATCCGCGGGCGCAGAATCGATCGCGCGCATCGACATGCGGATGGGGATTACACCAGCCCTGATGTAGAAGAACCTCTCAGACCAGTCATGAAGGCTCTTGAATGACACGGTGCTGCACTTAACCTTCTGACTGCGAGGAATAAAGGAGATCCAAGAATCTTGGATCTTGGGCTTGTAAAAAAATTGAAAGCGCCGAGGGGTGGGCTCCTCGCGCTGTGATTTGCACATGAACTCGAAATGAGTCATGCGCACAAGTCCAAACGGATGGACTTGGGATATATGAATCCCGAAAAAACGTAACACCGCGCCTACAAACCTTGTCATCGGAAGACGAAGGTTGCAGTGGGTGAAAAAATGGGTGTACAGTGAAATATAGCCGGGAGGCGGGTCCGCCGCCGTCTGCCCGGCCACAGGCAACATGCAGCCAAACACAGGGGGGAAACCCTGTGACGAGATGAGGCTGTCGAGATCGGCCTGCCTCAACTTGCAGGGGATTTCATTCCACCTTTTCGTGGCCTTGGTCCTCCCTACTTCCTCCGGTGTGGTCTCAACAACCCTCTTCCCCTTGCCCTTTTGCTTTAATGTCGACATCACCACAGATTTCACACGGCGTCTTCGAGAGGCAATAGAGGTGATTGAGGGGTTAGAGGAGTCTGAACTATCAGACATACAACTGCAGCAGCAGATAATCGAAGATTCGAAACGATGAATACACTCAACTCAGAATATGAAAGGCAGAAATTCGAAAATTAGCAACAATGAAGATGAAGATAAAAAATTTTTCCTAAGGGCCTGCTTTTATAGGCCCAGGAGAGAGAAAAGTGGTAACTGATCGGATTTCACGCGCCCCCACTCACAGGTGTAAGCCAACGAGGGCGCGGCACGTGTCCCCTAACACTGTTGAGGGGACATAAAAACGTAACGGACCCGCCACGGAGCAGAGACGCGCCCCCACTCGCAGGTGCAAACCAATGAGAGCGCGACACGTGTTCCAGACAGCTGTGCGAGGGGACATGAAAGGCAACTGTAGCACCTCGAGCACACGAAACGTCTGACACGTTTACGGCGCACGACACCACCAACCAACCACGTGTTTGGACCCTTCGTTTCAACCAAATGGATAGAACTTCGCGCAACGATGGAAACAACCAAGAAAACGACAAAACCCCATCAGTAAGTCTAATATCTATCTTACCGCGCTAGCGCGAGATAAGACACACATTAGACTGGGGGGGCTTGAAGAGGTATGTACCCGCCTCAACACCGAGCAAGGCGGGTCAACCCACAAGATAAACACATTATGAAGGCACAAAGCCAAAACCTATGCGCATGGCGCATACAAAACATGCTCAGGCATCATATGCCCAGGCACACATATGCTCGCGCATCACATATGCGCGCGGCGCATATCACATGCTCGTGCATATCACATCTGCCCAGGCACACATATGCTCGCGCATCACATATGCGCGCGGCGCACCAGCGCGCGGCGCATATCACATGCTCGTGCATATCACATCTGCGCATGAAATATCTGCGCGTGAGAATAAAGAGAAGACCTCGCGCATCCTCAGGATTGGCGCATATCACACATGCACATAATCGACCTCGTCCTTATCCAAATCAGGATTAGGGCAACCTTGATTGTGCACGTCAGACAACCTTCCAGAAGGCATCTTTTTAAGGAGTAAGAATATGCTGATGTTGACAGCTGCCAAATGAAAAGTCGACAACTCAGCATGACACATGTGCTACCACGTGATTACAACCAACGAGAAAGCGCCAGGTGTCCCAGAGGACACGTGGCGCAGTGCGATTGGAGGAGGCCAACGAGGTTGAGCCCAACCAGTGGAAACCCTAGCACTATAAATACAGCATCAACTCCACTTTGATGGAGACATTCATACAAAATCATTGACAGTTACAGGCAGTGATATCACATTCAATCATATTGAATTACATTCACTCACAGTCAGTTACATACAAACACACAGTCACACAATCATACAGTATTCAGCTATTAAGCAATACTCTTGAGATTCCCTTACGGACACATTATTATTATCTTCTCCACCATATACTTATTCTCACGCCGGAGGGTTACCCCAAAGAGGACCCCTCTGTCCCTTTCTGAGGGGTAAGTTAACGGCGTTGTTCATTTTGTAGGTGGAAGAACACAGATCCAGAAGAACCATCGGTGAAATAGTACAATCAAAACCCGAGGAAAGTAGATCTGCTACCAGCGAGTAGATCCACGTTTCTTCAATTTGTATAAACCGTCCACACAAAATTAATAAACATTACTCAGTGGAAAGGACTAGGGAATCTCTAGTTGGTGGTGGTGGTGGTGGTGATAATGCTAATTCATTTGATATTATTATAATTTACAAAATCTAAGCAGTACCATTTGATATTATTGAAAAATAGAAGATTTTGCTGTATAATCATGATCGCTCGTGCGAGAATCAACTAGTCAATGTAAAAAGTTAAGCAAATTGTATGGACAGTAGGCGTTCAAGGACCACTAGTGGCTATAACAGTCATTCAGAGTGCCTGCTGAAGACGTATGGACCGTATGGTATGGCTGCTCTCATTTTATAATAACCTGTTTACTTGATAATGGGTAGATCTAGTTATGTTTTACCTAACAGGTTATAAGGAAGAAGGTTATGGGTCTAATAAGATCTAAAGTATAAGAGAATATGTTATTAAGGTTTACTTATGTTAAGCACACGGGCCAAGTTAGTTTTCGGATTTCTAGTTAATGCATAAAACCTTCTAAATCATTTTATTCAGGAAAACTATATAACTACTGAAATTATGTGTAATAATATCAAACCTACCCCAAAAATTGTTCGTTTTTGACTCGTTACCGAACCTACTCGATATGCCACCTCTATAATAAGAGAAAATCACCAAAATGAACATGTTGACCACCTTTTAATCCAAAATAGACATCGAATTTTAACCCACTCAAAAAATAAACATATTTAAAACCAACCAATTAGAAAACACCACATAAGCTACACCGAGAAGCTTTCATCTGGCAAAAATAACCTTGAAAAGTACTTTGGGTCCATAAAAACAACCAGTCAAAACAATACATGCGTAAAGGCTAGGTTTTAGCTGGTGCTATTACTCCCACCTACCCGGCAATATTACGGCTAGTGCCATTCTATCATCAAATCAAAAGCCACCACGTCACCCGCAACAGTTAGGTTTTACATGGCTGAATAATATACGGCATAACCGACTTAACTTATTTTACGTTTAATGATTGGTTGGTTTTGGATATGCATATTGAGTGGGTTAAAAGTCAATGTCTATTATGATTTAAAAAGCGGTCAACATGTCTATTTTGATGAAGTCCCCTTATAATAAACTATTCTTAAAAAATTAGCACATAACATGCAACATACCAAGAAATCTAACATTTCTACATCGCCTATCCGGGAAAGCAATGTGGACCGTTTAGTTATGATTGTCTATAACATTCTTTACACTAGTAATTTAAACCTCTAATATACATTTATACATTCTAAGGTCCTTTACACTCTAAATACCAGTGCACTACAATATCAACTTGCAACCATCCTTCCTCTATTAAACACTATTAAACAATCTGTTTAGTGTTTACATATTAACTAAAAACAAACCTTATATTTTTCGGCTCGTAAACATGGTCAACTTCCCGATAAACTCCCAGTTCATCGTCTTTCTGATAATATCTTACCATGCAATCTTATTAGTTGAGGGAAGACAAATAAAACCCTTGAAACAAGAAACCAAAACCCTAAACCCTAAACATTTGCAAAAGCCTTTAACAGCTGCAAACACCTTTCAAGTTTCATATGCAAGTGGGAACCCTTCCGCCTTTCGGCCTACTACACCAGGGAACAGTCCAGGAGCGGGTCATTCGTTCACTAAACAAGGGTTGGATTCCAACTTAGAAGCAGCTACTGATGGTTTCAAGCCTACAAAACCAGGAAACAGCCCGGGTGCCGGTCATTCTATACAGATTCAATCTACTAAGCCAAAAGCTTAGATTGTGCCAAAAGGTGGATTGTAGTTTATATAGTTATATTATATATGTTGTGAATTCCTTAAGCGGGAGCAGCCTATCTACCTTCCGGGATAGAGGAAAGGTTTGTCCTTTTTTTACCTCCTCAGACTCTACTAATAGCTTGCTATAAGTGAGATTTATTGGGTACGTTTGTTTGTTTGTAAAATATTATGAATTTCTTCTTAGGGCTATGATTTACATGGCCTATGCATATTTTCATATATAGTTGCATTATGTTATTTCAATCAATGTAAACTTCGTGATTGATAATTAATAAATGATGAATTGTTGTACATTATTATTTTTTTCTTTTCTGAAAGACCTATGTGGCAGTGACAGCGTCGTCCCTTCCAAAGAGTCATAACACTTGTCATCCTGAGACTCTACTAATAGCATGATATAAGTAGATTTACTGGGCACGTTTGTTTGTCTGTAAAATATTGTGAATTCTTCCTTTAGGCCAATGACTGCATGGCCTATATATGCATATTTTCATATATAGTTGCATACTTGCATTGTGTTATTTCAATCATTGTAAACTTCGCGATTGATAATTAATAAATGTTGAATTGTTATACATTATCTTTTTTTAATTTTCTTGAAAGATATCTATTGAAGTGGCAGCGTCGTCGCCCCTCCCAAATGGTCATAACATTTACATCCCCATGACCCGAGTTCGAATCCCCCGTATAGTAGTGCCGCCTATATTTCAAAACGCGCACTTGAGCCAGGCATTGAATACACTATCTCGATCCCATTTGATAATAAATAAGTGATTAAAAAATTTGTTATACAACATCAAGAAAATTGTTTCTCATCAAGGCATTGAGACGATGAAAATTAAAGGGCACAAAAGCCAACTGATAACTTTTTAACACTTCCATTAGGGTATGTGTAGTGGGCGGGAATAAGGGGCGATTTTTTGGAGGAACACCGCCCCCCCCTGCCGATAATTGGGCGAAAAGGGGCGGGGGTGGGATATATTTGTAGCCCAGTTGAAGAAGAAAATAATAATATATTAAAACGACCGTTGTGAAACGGTCAATTTAAAAAAAAAAATCTAAACAATATATATATATATATATAAACATACACTCTTCTTCTCTATTTTATATCCATTTTATATACAAATCATACCCAATTTCTTACAAAAAAATAAACAAAATGAATCATAGAAACAACCCGAACCAACCGAACTACCAACTCCCTAGAAACAGCCCTCAAAACACAATGCCGGCGTTCAGTTCTACACCGCCGGAGTCGGAGCCGGTGACGGTACCGGATACGCAAATGAATCCTACAAATAACCCGAACCAACCGACACTCAAAAAACAAAAAAAATGTGTCGAGGAACTCAACGATGTCATGAACGAAACCAACAAACAACACGAAAAGATTGACCAAATGTTGGAATTGCGGGAATTGAGTGAAAAATACGAATCCCTCAAAGCGGCCGGGTCACACGAAGAGGCCGCATTATTGCAACGACAACGAATTGAAAAAATGCGCAAATATTATGAATATTAGTATGTTTTTTAATATTTTTAGTTATGCATTTTTTTTTAATTTTAATGCATTATTAGTTATGTTTTTTAATTTTTTTGTATTTCTTTTTAATTTTAATGCATTTTTATTTAATTATTTAAATAAATTGGTTTTTATTTAATTAGTTTAGTTATAAAAAGAAAATAATAAAAAAACACACTGTGGGCCCAACTTGTAGCCCCTACACCATTACACCCTAAAAACAAATTTCCACTACATGCTTACTGAGCGTCACGTGTCACAATTCGCCCCTAATTGTAGCCCCTCCACTACACATAGCGTTATCAAAATGCACATGAATGCCATTTTCATCAACACATCAACACATGCTTTTATTATTTTATTCCTTAATTTCCTCTTTCACTTTATATTTCTAGTTTCTAACTAATAAACCTTTTACAATATATATACAACTTTAACAACTTTACAAACCCTAATGGCGTGTTCGTTTCACAGAATTCGTGAGAATTCGAAGGAATTGGAATTAAAATCCCATGATATGGCGTGTTCGTTTCGTTGGAATTGGAATCTTAATTCCATTTTGGTGTGTTCGGTTCAAAGAATTGGAATTTGAATTGGAATTCAATTCTTTCAAATTTCTTTAAATACAAGGATTTCAAATCCTTCCAAAATATGAAGGAATTCATTGAAATTCATTGGAATCTTTTCTCGAGTTTTTTTTTTCTTTTATGAGGACAACGAATAAAACATTTTAGCTGTTTTACTTTTTTGGTTTTTAATTTATATTTTGAGTTATGAATTTTTATTATTATTTTTGAATATTTTTGTTGAGGGGTTTTTGATCTTAATAGAAAACCCATAAAAAAATTCATAAAAAGTGATAAAAAAATTATAACGCAAAATATAAATAAAAAAAATCTAAAAAAACAAAAATGATTCCTCCGTTATCCTCGTTAATAGAAAAAAAACGATTCCAATTCATTTGTCAGACGAACACATCAAAAATGGAATTGGATTTCAATTCCTTTCAATTCCAATTCATATTGGAATGTTAAGATTCCAAATCCAATTCCTTCCAATTCCAAATCCTATGCAAATTCCAATTCCATTCAATTCCATTATGTGACACGAACGCGCCCTAATTGTTAAAAGACAAGATCATCAAGTCTACCGATGTGTGCCGGAGAAGATGAAGGGACTGGCGGTTCTAGGATGGTGTGAGTGTGACAACTGAACCGAACATATTATTATTTATTTTTATTTTCATTTTTTTATAAATATTTGAAACATACCAAGATCAATGTATAATATTTATTTGTTCATAAAAATTGTATAATATTTGTTTATTTATTTATGAGTAATAACATTCCCAATTCATTCTTCAAATTATATGTGAGGAGGTTCTCCATTTTGTAAAGATGGTTAAAAATGGTTGTGAAAGAACGATAGAGAAAAATGTTACTGTTTATGATTAAATTTGGAGAAACACATTAGTGTAATTATAGAAATGAAGATGAAGAATGGATTGAGAATGCTCTAATGTACTAGTATTTATTATGTTTAAAAATATATTGAAACCAAAGATTTTAAATTAAACAAACAATGATTTAAATAGTTCAAGCCGTCCAACAAAGCAGTTTTATCATCCCCAACTTCTGGTCTAGTTATAGGAGGCCTGGGTTCTCCAGTGAAGACTCAAGTTTGAATCTCACTTGTGTCACATTTGGATGAATATTGACAATGAAGGATTTGAACCAGACCTTATGAAAAGGTTGACAGTTCGAACCTTGAGCCAACCTGGGTTTTCATCCCACCGTTGTGCCCAATGACTGGCACGTGCGTGCTTCTCGATTTTGGGCCGGGCACCGTGAGGTTCACTAGATGATGAATAGGAGGCTAAATCATTTGTTGTTGGAGGAAATTTGAGACTTAAAAGAATTCTGCTTTTGTTAGGATGTTGTGGCAATCTGTTTTTTGTTAACTTTCGGTTAGTAGACATAGGTCTACCAATGTATTAACTAAGACAACTTTTGTGATACATAAAGTTTGTTTCTAGTTTCTGCTGCGTACATGCGTTTTTGGTAGCATGAATGTGTCTTTCAAAAGAAAAAAAAAATGACTTTTAAAAGATATTGTTGGAGTAAAGATGATTCCAAACAAAATTGAGAACACAATATTAATAAAGAGCTATTAAACCTCAACAAGATGTTGACTTTGATAGTTCCAATTGAAAATAGTAGGGAATTGTTATGTAAATAGGTTTCAAACTTGAACGAATCATGATAGTTAGAATTCTTGCTATAAGAATTTAATGTAAAAGCATGTTCATAGACGATGTGTACATGAAATACAACTTTTAATTTTTATAGACACAATTCAAGCTTTGTGATTTATTTATGAATTCAAGAAGGCATCTTGTCATGATCGAATCTTCCTTTTGATATGAACAACAAAAATGATAGGGTTTTCAATCATGAATGAATGCAAGAGTTTTCTTTATCGGCCAAGAATGAATAAGGGACATGTATACTTATGTAAAGACTAATGAGTCATGAGAGTGCAACGATCCTTCTAGTTTAGGTAATGTTTGTTAGTAAAAACCTGAAACAAACTATTTACTATAGAAATTTATACAGATAGCTCAAGACAACTTATATTATATATATGCGACAATTCCAGATATTACCGGCAAGAAGATATGCAAATAATAAGGTTAATTATGGGTTAACAAAAAATGCTTGTTATAAAATATGTATTCAAATGCGACCTTCATAATGAACGATTTAATCGGAACATGATTTGTTTAATAAACAACTTAACACGTTTAATAAATATATTAACTGCAATATTTTTACAAAAGAAAGTACACATTTAGATATTGAGGGGTTCTTTAAAAGGTGTTAATTTTTAAATTGGAAATATTGATTTTTTTTAATTAACCATTTACTATTCATTTCATACTTGAATTAATTTTCTCTATTAATGTTTGATAATCAACAATATTATTCTTAACTATTCATTTTACAAAATTTTCATCCGGTTCCTCTAGTTCAAAGCCAAATAGAGAGACATGAGTTTGTTAATTAAGAATGGAAGAAAAATTAGAGACATATATACAAAACAATTAAAAAAACATTAATTAACTAATTAATATGAGTTGAAGTAATTTGTTGTTAAAATTGTACAAATCACATTATATTAATTAATTATATTTGTAAGTTAACATTACATGGGTTGACTCAAAACAACATAACTGTGTGCAAATTAAAGTGTTATCTTTGTCACGAAGAAGCATATGGATTTCTTTGACCAATTTAGCCCATTAACCTAGCATGATGATACCTTAAATAGTTCAAGAAGAAAGAAAAATGCACCTTTATGATGTCTAATGATCTCTCAATTAGCATGAGCCAAATGTAGAACTAAAATGCGTGATTGAGAGTCCACGTGCTTTAACGGTTAGTTTATAATATGGAATCCTGCCATGGACATGGAGTATAATTAATTGTAAGATTAGATGGGTATGATAATCGTCATTCTAGTCTGGGTGAGATGGTAAAGCTCTTATTTTGTTTTTGGGAATCCGACTAGAGTTACAAATTTATGATAACATTTATTCTATTGGTGTAGTTAAGGATTAAAAAGTAAATGAGTGTGTGAGTTATAAAAATGAAAAATGAGTGTGTGAATTGATATTCTAATAAAATATAACCACCTTCTACTAGGCTACTAGCTAGTACATGTACACTACTTTAAGATTTTAAAACCATCTTCAATACGGGGTTTTTGATGAGTTGGAGAAAGGAGATGATGAGGTGGATGAGAGAATGTGTAGTAAAATTCTTGGTGAAAAATTTCTAAAAACACGTATGTGAGGGACATATATATGGGAGAGAGTATATTTTGATGGGTCATGTATCTTGTTGGCATTCAAGAACATCACCTAAAAATTTATTTATTGGTGATGCTCTTTGCAACATCGATTGCCCTATGTTTACTTTATGATATTATACTGGTAGGACCTATTGATCGATGTTAGATATCTGCCAAGATATGTTTGGAAAATGCTATCTGACGAACCAAGGATCATGATTTGATTATAACCACATGACATATTGCTGGTGTTTGTTTATATATGTATGATTTTAAAAAAGTGGTAAAGAAAAAGTTTATATGGAAACATGAGCAATGATGTTTGTCATGTATTTGAGACAGTGAAATGTCTAATAATCTTGCATGCGTTTGCAAAAATCAAACTGGAGTAGATATTGCTGCTGCTGCCTTTTTATTTTTATTTTTTTATTTTTATTTATCTTTGTCATGTTTATAAGAAGTAAAGAACACTCGGCCGACCAGAAGTTTGAGTGTGAAATTTCACCACTTAAGTAATACAAATACACAATATTATAATTTAAGACCTTTTTGTTTTACTAATCAAGTCCTAATTACCCTATTAACCTCTGGATCACTGGGACATTTATTCCATTGTGTTGCGATTTAACTAAAAAGTGCATAACGAAGCGCGTTGTGGTTTTACTAACAAAATAAATTAATAAAAGAAAGAAAATTAAAAGAAAAGTGTGATTGGTTGGTTTGAGGCGGATAAATACATCTCATTGATACAATTTGAGCGTTAATGTGTTGGCTTGGTTTAACGCCCAATTTTTGCAAGCTCGTTTTGGTGTTTGGCGCCTGTGGGTTTAACGACCACAACATGTGGCCTAATTAGGAAAAGGGGGGGGGGGGGTAACAGACAATTCGGTGAAAAAGTGACCAACGTGTTTGGTAACTGAATTTGAAACCCGAGTGGTTGCGTTTAAACTTAAGTCTTGATTATCAGTGTTTTGTGATCGAAATTAGGGCCTCTATAAATGTTTTCTAAAAACTTTAGAAAAAGTAATTGCCCTTTTCTACAATAAATCTAGTGTTCCTATTCATAAATATATGAAGATTCCCGTAAATATATACAGTAAATATATGAAGATTTCATGATAAGTATTAAACAATAGAGTTAAATTCACTAATGCTTATGAACTTTTCTCTACTTGCACTTTCAAGGTGATTATTGTTGTACTAATTACGTCTATAGTAACCTTAAAAATACAATCCATTTAATGATTTAAAGTATATCTTTTTGCTGAATGGAGTATCTAATAAAAAACATTGTCCTTGATCAGGACATATACTCTAGGCCCCACACAGCCTTGCTACCTAATGTACTTAATTTCCTTACTTATATGATGTTTGGGCCCAACATGCTACCACTTTTGCTCTTTTACCTCTATATATACGGTACACTTCATCATCAAATAACTTGCCAAAGTCCCCTCTCTCTAATTCTATTAAGGACTTGTAATACTCTTTTTGATCTTTTCATTCTAATTTAAAATGGCAAGATTGGGTAGAAACTTTTTATGTTATGTTTTCATCATGTTATTTGTGACCATTGAAGTGACGGAAATGAGTGATGCAAGGAAACTAGTTGAAAATGTTGGGTGCACCTTGAAATGCCCTGCGAGAAAACAAGTGACAAAAGAAAACGGTGCTACAGACAGTAGCCAAAAGCCATCACCTTCCGTTGTGGATGCTTTTCGGCCTACTACTCCTGGTCACAGTCCGGGTGTTGGCCATTCAGTTCACAACTAATTAAATAACTTCGTAGCTGCTTAATTGCTAGTGAGGTGAAGAGAGGTATGCTTACGGCCACTTTTTTTTCTTTTTCTTTTTTCGTTGTATTGCATCTTTGTTTTCGTAACCAATTCGTGTTTGGGAGATGTAAAAGTGTTTTCACTTCTTTAAGTTGTAATATGTGATTTAATGTAAGTTTTTTTTTCATGTTAGTGTCAATTGTACTTAAGATGGCAAGATAATTGTACTAAAGAAGACAAGATAATACAAAAAATGACCACTCAATATAATATTAACTGTCCGTGGAGTTTTATCACAATACATAGATTCGAACTCATGAATCGAAAATGGCTAAAAGAACATGTGGTACAACCGTATAGGACAATGTATATGACATCAACACAACTATATTACAAACATATATGGCTATCTAATTTCACAATACAATTATTATAACAAGCACAACCGAAGAAAGCATGGGCAACTCAATTTTTGGTAGATATGATTTCCTCTTGAAAGTGTTGTTGTTGCTACAATGAAAAAGAAAGAAAGACATAATTTAAAGGAAAAGAAACATGATGGAATTATACAACATTCAATAGTGCAAACATGAAGTTACCCTTGAGGTCCTACATGTAGAAACCGTACTTAACAAGCAATAGAATACCCTAAACCCTACATGTTTACTTGTATATATTGTTGTCGTTGATCGATGACATTGTTGATTGTTTAGATTGATCATCATTGTGAAGGGTGAACAGAATCAAACGCTAAGATTCTGGCGCCTTATAAAGTGAGCGTTTGTAGTTACATTACAAGCTAATCAACCAATTTATTTTCTAAAATCCGCATTATATTGTAATACATGCACAATATTGTATGATTTTGAAAGACTATTGTTATGCAAAGGAAAAACATGTTGGGTTCGTAGGCCTTGTTGGCCCGGTTTATTATATGAAGTCAAAAGAGGAGACGGGTGTGAGCGGTCTGGCCCAAGCCCGGCCCGGTTTAGATTTCTTGCATAATAATTTACTAACCCTAGTTCAGTTTCTATATAAACAACATTATGTACTTGTAATATTGGTCACTCAATAAATATATACCTAGTTGCCACCCGTGGACGTAGGTCAGTTTAGACCGAACCACGTTAAATCCTCGTGTTCGTTTATTGCTTTCGTGTCGTGTTCAGTTTCGTGTGTGCGTTTAATCCTAACAAGTGGTATCAGAGCTTAGGTTCAGATCACGCGAAGAACACGTTGAACCAGCCGAGTCGCCGCCAAACCTCCCGCCGCCGCCACCCTACTGCGCTAGGGTTCCGCCGCCGCTACGGTTCTCCGATTGTCGTTAGGGTTTACGCCGCCGCTGTTTCGCCGCCACTAAACCCAGCCCGACGATCGCGACTAGGGTTCAGTCCACCGCCATACACCACCGTAAGCCAACGCTTGTTGTTTTTTGAGTTGCAGAAGATAGGGTTGATCTAGGGTTTCGTTTTGTGGCAGCCTCCAAATTAACCCAGCGGTCACCGGGTTCGTCTTGTTGGTCATCAGTTCGATTAGGGTTTGCCGGCAGTAGCGCCGCCACCCTATTACCGATTTGTTCGATCGTCATTCAAGAAGCATCAACCGCTAAAAGTCGTGTCGAGCAGTCTAGCCGACAGAACTGAGTAACCAGCTGCCGTTACGGGTTTGTGGTCGAAGTATAAGTGTGGTAGCCGAGCAGTGAAGCCGGCCTGATTACCTGTTATCGCTGATCAGCCTAACCAAACCAAGAACAAGTTGAATCAGGATTCTATTTTTCATTGAAGAATCGTTGTCAAGTCAGAAGAAGCGTTAAAGAAACGGAGAACCAGTGCCAACCGCGTTTGTCAGGTTTATCGTTTCAGTTTAAAGTTTCGGTTTCTGATTTTCAGTTCGATATTCCGCTGCGTATAAATAGGTTGATTGTTTAACAGAGTTCAGTTGAACAGTTGTTAAGTTCAGGCCCGTGCCATTGTTGTGTCTGTCTCTGTTTTATCCAGTTTTTTCGTTTTAGTCATTGCCATGGCAGAAGACGGAAAGGTTTCGATACAGAAGTTTGACGGACAGAAGTTTGGTTGGTGGAAGATGCAGATTGAGGCACTACTTTGTCAGAAAGACTTGGATGTAGTGCTTGAGGATGAAAAACCAGAAAAGTTGTCAGAAGCAGATTGGAAGAAGTTAGACAAGAAAGCTAGGGCTTGTATTACATTGTCGTTGTCGGAAGATGTGGCGTTTAACGTCATGAAAGAAACCACAGCCCGTGGTATGATGGACGCACTATCCAACATGTATGAGAAGCCTTCGGCAGCGAATAAGGTCTACCTTATCAGAGAGCTAGTGACAACAAGAATGAAAGAGGGTGGGTCAGTTACAACTCATATCAATAATCTTAATTCGATCTTGTCCCGCTTAGTGTCAGTTGACATTAAGTTTGATGATGAAGTTCAAGGCCTCTTGTTATTATCCTCTTTGCCCGACAGTTGGTCGCAAACAGTGACTGCAGTTTGTAGTTCGTCTACAAATATTACTTTCGATGGGATTCGAGATCTGATTCTGGGAGAAGATTCAAGACGCAGAAGTTCAGGTGAATCATCAGGCAATATGCTAGTCACAGAAGGTAGAGGTAGGGGAAAACAGCGAGGCAGTGGGAGCAGGAAGAGGAGTCAGTCTAAGACTCGTAAGGATATTGAATGTTGGGGTTGTAAAGAGAAAGGACACTTCAGGAATCAGTGTCCGAATGGTAAGAAAGAGGTGAACGTTACAGAAGACGACACAGATGACGGGGTCAGTAGTGATGAGGCTTTGGTTTGTAGTGTTGAGAGTAGCGTTGATGCTTGGGTGATGGATTCTGGTGCATCGTTTCATGCCACTCACTGTAGTGAAACGATGAAGAATCTTAAATTTGGGGATTTTGGAAAGGTTCGACTAGCGAATGATGATATTTTAGAGGTTACGGGTATGGGAGACGTTGATTTGATAACTTCAGCCGGTACTTCTTGGACTTTGAAAGACGTGAGGGTTATTCCAAGTTTGAAGAAACGTTTGATTTCAGTTGGGCAGTTGGATGAACAAGGGCACGATGTTAAGTTCGGGAATGGGCAGTGGAAAGTAGTCAAAGGGAATCTCGTTGTTGCTCGTGGCAAGAAAATGGGTTCGTTGTATATGGTCGATATGTCACCGAAAGGAGTGGATCCAGTTTTGGTGAAAGACAAAATCCGGTTCACAGAATCTCGTGGGCAGAAGAAGGTTCGTTTTGCAAGTAACAAACCCAGAGCCAAAGTGAAGATTCAGGATGAACGAGCTAGGAAGGTTAAATCAGTTGGGGGACATCGTGACAGTGGGAGCACAGGTCGTGTTTCAGTTACAGTTCCAGGTCGACAGTGGATTAAGAAAACCAGTATTCCAGCTGTAAAAGTCTCTCCAATGAATTACTTGCTGAATATGGAGAGTGTTTGTTCTCAGGTTATCTCAGGATCCGGCAGTTCGTTACAGTGGGAGCCGGTAGGGACAGAGAACGGGTCAGGGGCAGTTTCAGCCATGACTGACGTGTTGGAGCTCCGGGGAGCTTCAACGAGCCTTCAGGTTAATTGATGAGAAGGCGGTGGCAACTAGAAGAAGTTTAATGTTCAG
This sequence comes from Bidens hawaiensis, assembly GCF_021521415.1. Taxonomy (NCBI): domain Eukaryota; kingdom Viridiplantae; phylum Streptophyta; class Magnoliopsida; order Asterales; family Asteraceae; genus Bidens; species Bidens hawaiensis. The sequence goes on along the minus strand of NW_027493589.1, from coordinate 364,672 downwards.
ATTACAGAAGTACAATCAGGAGTGCAGACGAGAGTACTCAAGGCCTCCGAGTGGGAGATTGTTGGGTTCGTAGGCCTTGTTGGCCCGGTTTATTATATGAAGTCAAAAGAGGAGACGGGTGTGAGCGGTCGGGCCCAAGCCCGGCCCGGTTTAGATTTCTTGCATAATAATTTACTAACCCTAGTTCAGTTTCTATATAAACAACATTATGTACTTGTAATATTGGTCACTCAATAAATATATACCTAGTTGCCACCCGTGGACGTAGGTCAGTTTAGACCGAACCACGCTAAATCCTCGTGTTCGTTTATTGCTTTCGTGTCGTGTTCAGTTTCGTGTGTGCGTTTAATCCTAACAAAACAAACATTATACGACGCTTATAAATATTCTTGAACTTATTAGCTAGACTTTCCCTTTCACAAGCAATTTTGATTTGCATAGTCATTATACAAGACAACTTACATTATTACAATGAGACAACTTACGTTACAATGTACTATGGAATAATCTAAACTTATAAAAGCGGATATATTATGTGCCTTGTGTAATATAAACTAGATTAATAGCACATGATGATGTTCATTGAGACCCCATATATATACTAATCATAACATGTTCTTTAACAAGTAAATGACATGTTATGATCCACGTCACTATGCGTAACTTAAACCAACTTTATAACACATGAGAGGACCCGTTAAGGTCCATAGTGTAGTAATTACTATACACGTCTTTAATAAGAAAACGAATTTTCATGGTTAGATGTGTCTTTGTGTAACCTAAACCATCTCACTAACACGTCCATTAATGCCTAATCGCCTATCAGTGTACTAATTAATCATTTCACACTTGCACATAACACTCAAATGAGCTATTATGATCTAATGTGGTGTGTAATTTAAACATATGGACTAGAACATGGCTTTTAGTGTACTAGTCATTACACATATATACATTGATAGCAAAACAACTTGCTATGATATGCCTTGACTTTGTGGCAATCTAAACCAACTCACTAACACATTTAAAAACCTGTGAATGCCTATGAGGATGCTAGTAATCATACACATACACTTTAACACTAAAATAATTTGTTATGCTATAGTATGATTTTGTGTAACCTAAAACCAAATCATCAAAATATTTGAAGGCCCAACATGGGTAGCGCTAGCAAAAGGATTCATTCCGCTGGTAGCGATTTTCACGAAGAGCACGTGGTAGCGAGCCAAACCATGCCACATATTGCTCTAGAAGATATCGGCATCAGTGTTGGTTTCGACAACACTATTTTAGCATTAGGGTGTGAACCCAATACTAAGATGCATCCACCCAAACATTTATTTTGGCTAGCAGGGCGATGGTAAGTTTGGGTGTTAAGTGTTGTTTTGCATGTTTTGTATCGAACTATTGATATAATATGTGCAATATTTGTCTTCCATGCAACATCCATACATTGAAAAGCTCATTCCATAGTTCTTGGGCTTACTGAATTGATTGAGAGCCGAAGCGTTGATTCGTGTACCAACATTGTGTAAGTACATATTTAACGCTGATGAGTATACATGCATATTTAAATTTGTGTCATTACTATGATTAATTGTATTTATTTATGTATAGGGAGGGTCCCACACTCCCACTCTAGATGTCATGAAGATCTTTTTTAAATTTTTAACAACTAAATGTTAAACACTACGGGATTGAACCAATGACCTTCTATTTCACACTCAAACACGGTACCACTCCACTGAAATGAGAATGGCGGATGGCAAGATCTACGAAACATGGTGCATGTGCTTGCAAAATCGGTACATTGAGATTATGGAGTGTCTGATAATGAGCACTTCAACATTATCATGCACACCCTCCTAGTATGCATCGAGAGTCATTTTTCCGTGAGATGATCAATCAAGTACTTGCTAATTACTCTCATCGAAAGATGACCGGCTAACCTATGGATCTTGGCATCGGTGAACTTTGTGTGACTTATAGTGCTTTTCTTATTCTTGCATGGGATTGTTTTAAAGTGTATAAGCCATGAAATGATCCTAGCTTAAAATATTCTTAAAATCTCGAAATAATATCTTTAATATCATGTGCGTACATGTTTCTGCCATACAAAAAGACAATAGGAGAGTTTGACTGAAAACTTCCACAACAACAAGACTGCCGAGAAATACAAATTATTATTCACCAACCCCATTTACATGACAATAGAAATGCTATTGGAGATGACGCCAACCACTATATACCTGGCCCATGCTAGTTTGGTGTGCTTCTTTGTCTTTGTTTAATCAATGGCAGAGCCAACATTTTTTTTATTATACATGGTTCGATATACTTCAATGCTTGGATTTATTACTATCCGGCGTCAAAGTTTTCAGGTCAGGTCAAATCGTGGAAGGACGGAGGTGCAAAGTTGGAACTGATCGGAAGTTAGGCATTTGTTTTTTAAATTTCTGATTTTATTTAGTTATTATTTAGGTTTTTAGTTTTAATTGGGTTATTTGGCCATTTTTTAATTGAAATTATGGCCATCAGTTTAATTATTAGTAATATGGGTTTATTTGGGCAATTTATTTGGGTTTAGTATTTAATAGTTTATTTAGTTTATATATTTTATTAAAAAAAGTTTATTTACTAAAAAACTTTTAACTAAAATGTTCTTAATTTAATGGTTTTAAATATTTTTAAAAACGATTATGGGTTCACTCGTTAATGCGGTGTTATACTTATATATATAAAACCGAAAATAGATTGGGTTCAGGCTAAACTAAACCCGCAAGCTTAGCTCTGCCGTCGCCACTGTGCTTAATGCCTAACACTCTAGCATTTCGGGATTCGCAACCAGCATTTCTTGACCAATGTAAGTTAGTTTTTGTTGTTGTTTGCTATCCTACTTAATTATATATGAGCTGAAGCATGGCCTTCAGGCCTTCAACGTTCAGCCTCCTTGAACTAGGGAAAACATGCATGCAGCTTTTGGTTTATTCCGCTTTAATATTATATATATACGTACATGCAACTTGTGCTAAAATTGAGAATCTTTTCTGCTAACTGCCAAGAATCCTTGTACATTTGGTGGGCTATAAACTAAACAGATCTTAATTGCTTTGGCTGGCTGGCTGGCTGGCTAGTTAATTAGCTTTAAGCGTTATTGAAAGGGTACTTACTCTATACCCGTGCTCTTAAACAACGCCCTCCCATTAGTAATATTTATATATTCTTGGATTCTTTTCAAAATTAAATAGTGTTATGATTTTATTTTATAACAAGAATATGTGTTTGAATAGGTAAAGTATATATCTTTGATCTATTTCCTTATAGTTATCAATACAAAGTTGTACTCAGTAAATCCCACAAATTCTAAAGCTATGGTGTCTGAGGAGGATAAGGTGTAGAGAGACTTACCTCTATCCCTAGGAATAGAAGTAAATAATTAATTTTACAATATGCAGCCATATAAATATAGGATAAGCATGTTAGACCCAAAATATTTTCAAACTAGACATGAAAGCATTTTTTTTTACCTAAATAGGTATGATCACTAACATAGTCAATTCTTGACACGTAAGCTTTCATGGCCCTATTAGGCACCAAAGGGCCGACACTAAATACCATGTAAACTGAGTTAGACAAAACCTTAGTAAGACATGTATTGCGATCAGGCTACAAAGATGCCAAAACGACGATAAATGGGTTCTAGTGTTGCTATACACTTCTTTTATTGAATCTTGGGAAGGACAATGTCTGCAATTGTTAGACTAGGTTGGACCCTCACTATCAGCGTCTGGGCAATTGTGGTAGCCCAAGCACATGGTTATAGAAGTCTTTATGTGCTGCTAGGTCGGTTGACTAGGAAGTTGCGAGTACTCGACCTATGTGGTGACTGCCAGTAGAATACTCAGACATGATTAATTATACAGAAATTAACTTTCGGAAAGTTATACATATGTTAAATTTCATAAGTTTACTAATACTTATAACCAAATAAGTGAATATATCAATATTAATCAAACAGACACATGTTCAAAATCTCCTAAATCTGAGTAATCGTCGAGAAGTTTCTAGCTGACCACTAACTAGATACGAGTAATTGACAACTAATTCCGAGTAATTGTCGAGTAGCTCTGAGTCCGAGTAATATAGGTTGAGTTAGAGAAAAGCATCTTGAAAGGGTACCGAGTACTCGGCCGAGTGGAGTGAGTTCTACAACATTGCCCAGAAGTGGATGGTGAGGCTCCACCTTAGGGGCTGTTTGTTTACATCTGAATGGAACCATTCAGATGTAACATCTGATTCATTCAGACTTCTGAAGTCTGTTTGGTTCCAAACAGAAAAACATCTGAATAGTTAAAATTAGGTCTGAATCATTCAGACTTGTTGTTGTTGCTGAATGGAACAGAGGCTCATTCAGACCTGACTCATTTAAATCTGAATGAACCAAACAACCCCTTAGCCTAGATGTTAAACGCCCCTTACTCAGAAACATTTAGAGGTTGGGTTTACACAAGTAATAGTTCTTAAATTTGAATATATCATAAACAATAGAGGAAAACATAATATCATACGTACTCGAAGGTACGACATCCATACATAATCAAGTAAATTGTCTGAACAACTAGAAAAAAAATTAAGAACGGTTCGAGTTTAGATTTGATTTTTAATTATGAAAACAAAAAAATTCATTTCAAGACTGTGGTTAAAAATGAACAAACTTAATTAAACAATAGCCTCTTGTTTATAAGTTTTAACACCCGAATTATGCAGAGGGATCGAGGAGCATATGCTTTTTCATCCCAGCTGATATTGAAAAGACCAAGAGGATCACAATGCACATGCATGCATATCATTTTGCATTCAATATATAATGCACATGCATACCATTTTTAACATTCAATATTGTAATTAAAGTTTCTCGTTTCTCTTAAAGCGTATAGATTTTAATTAACAATTAATAAAGTTTTACCATAATCCATGTACTTAAGTTGCAACTTGCAAGCAGTGGAGGCCTAAATCGAAACAAGATTTTGTGGTATTTTCATGACAATTGTTAAGAACTATTTTTTTGCTTATTACAAGTTTTGAACTCATAACCTATACTTTAGTAACAGTCTGTCACCTGTCCACCACGCTAGTACATTACTTCGAGTTTACTTTACCCATTATAATATATCTATATATAGTGTTCTTTTTAATGGATTTGGATGTCTTAATTAAGTGTGAGTCTAAGCACTAACTTGTTTTCGTTGTCACACGAGCCACACTCCTGTTTGCAAGCATATAATGTACGGTACTGTTAAGCATTTACATTGTTTGTGGCCATCATGCATCGGTTAGTGCATGCATGCAACATGCATTAGCTGTTGAAAGTAGTACTCTATAACTAGAATATTGCAAGTTGAAGGAAAGATCATGTGAGATTGATTTGGTTTAAGCCGCAAAGTTGAAATAATAATATTAATAATAAACTTAAGTAGTGAGTGAAGGCATAAGGAATATTTGATAGAATCAGTTTAGTTATGGTGGGCGCTGTCTTTTTACCCAAGATCCCTGGAACAAAGATACCCCTTCACGTTTGGAGCTTTTGCTTGTGTCTGACACACCTATGTATATATAATTAATCCTAGCTAGCTAATCACATGCTTAATCTTCACCATTGCAGCTGGACTTTGATGTCTTTTGAGATGTGGTTCGGAGTTGGTTCTCCTTACACAAATATTTTAGAGCCTAGACTGATTTTTGTGAGGTACATAAAATCATAAGGAGGGAAACAAGACAATATAAACTTTGAAACATTGGCTCGGTACAAAACGTGACTAGCTACAATCCTAAGATGATACAAAACGTGACTAGCTGTCTTAGGATTGGCTCGGTACAAAACGTGACTAGTAACCCAAGATCGATCAAGAGGCTAAACAATAATCTAGGGATCAATATCGATCCAAAAACCGAAAATCTATTAATCAAGGTGTCCTCGACTTCAAGCGATAATCCTAAGATGATACTCGACTTCATTATTGTTAAGGACTTCAGTCTAGCTACAATCCTAAGATGACACTCGACTACCAGGATGATGCGTTTAGGCACTATCACCGATCGATGGATTTAACCTTCTTTCCAAGGCTTATGTCTGAAATAAAGACATTCCCAATGGTATATTTTACAATGTTGTTCAAATTGATTATAATAATAATAAGAAAAGAAAAATGAATAACAATATAAAATAATATTATTAATAAAAACACTATAAAGAAATAGTTTCTTCGGCTTGATGTCGAGGACACCTTGATTAATAATTTTTCGGTTTTTGGATCGATATTGATCATTGTATTATTGTTTAGCCTCTTGATCTTGGGTTACTTGTAAGGTTTTGTATCGAGCCAATCCTAAAATGATACTCGACTAAATTACAGCTAGTCACGTTTTGTATCATCTTAGGATTGTAGCTTGATCTTGGGTTACCAACTTACCTAATCAACAAGCTTCTTGATCAAGTTAATAAAACAACTTTTAAAACCGCTTTGCGCCCGAAATTACACTTGCGAAGTCGTTATTTAAAAAATGCATGTCTAGTTAATAAAACAAAAGTTTCCTTACATAGAATAATGAAAAAACCATGTGAGATTTTGAGCCGCCAAGTTGGAAAATATAAAATTAAAAGCTTGTCATAAAAAAAGAATATCTTATGGAATCATGGAATCAGTTAAGGTGGCTGCTTGGTCTTTTACTAGATTCCAGGAGTTCTTTTTTCTTTTTTATTTTCTTTTAAACAAATTTATTAACACTAAAATTCCACGTAGGATTTAAAGCTACTATCATAGTTGTAAAAGGGCAAACACTATATCACAAAACAATATACCGTAAGTGGAGTCGAGGAGCTAATCAAGGGTTTTAAGTTTCGGAACCATAACCTTTGGTGTTAACAAAAATAAAATTTTAACAAGGAAAATTATCAAATATATATAAAACGTCACCCTCAATTTCGGCCCGCATATTGTGTTAAGTCTTCTCTATGTCTACTTGAAAATTAGGGCGTGTTTGGCTGATCTTCTAAAAATTGCTTATTTGCTTATTTGATTTTTGAAAAACAAAAAGTGTTTGTTAAACCTTCAATTTAAAACTTCAAAAGATCTAAATAGGAGCTTTTCAAATTTACTTTTGCTTTTTGAAAACCAAATAAGCAAATTAAAAGCTCAGCCAAACACCCCTTAAAACCGTAAGCATAGGCATTAGTTGGAGACCATTCGTTCCCATGTGGCAAGCCCACTCATAAGGGTAGCAACATATGCAAACTAGTTAAGGCTATGTGTAAATTGTAATACCACTATTTATCAATTGTTATCATCTGAGCGTTACATCACCATAACCGTCTCACGATATGTGAGCATGCATAATTTTTTAAGTTGAGCCCTCACAAAAGATAAACGACACGAGTGAGCAATAACCCAAGCGTCAAACACATTCCCAGGTGAAGTGCCGAAGCATGAACATTTTGCCGAAGCATGAACATTTTGGTCTTCATATAAGTGTTTTTACAATCTTTAATCCAAGAAACTATTTCATAAACAATCTGCCTTCTCCTAGATTAAGTATTGTTCCAATGAGGGGTGATTTAAGGATGAAAGTATATAAGTAATATAGTATTAAAGATTTTATTAGGACACTTGTTAGAAATACTATAAAAGCTTTTAAGTTTACATTAAAATAGTTGCAAATAAATGTTAACAAGTATGAGGGGTGGTTTAAAGAATAAGTTGAAAAGCGGTATTGCGGTATAAGTGGTGAGTTAGGAACGACATGGATGCACCCAACCCATAATACAGTTAAGATTCTGTCTTTATTGTCGTCACTACCGGCATGCTCTTTGTATTTTACTTAAGTAACACCTTTTAGTATAAATAACTAATTAAATAAGCAGTCATCACTACCTCGTTTCTAGTATACCTAACTTTTTCTGTTTTCCTTTGGCTATATTAGCTCCATCAAATAACACTACTTCATTCTAACGAAAGAGTTGGCATATGGTGTGTCTTAAGTAAGTTTATATTTAATTAATAAACTTTCCGTACCTTCACATGGTTAATATAAACTCCATTTCCAGTTTGACAAACATGTGACTAGGTCCTAGGGTCTAACACAATCAATCTTCAATGATTTTGTAGATTGGTGTTTTATTTTTATAAATGAAAGAAAATATAATTTGAAAACCTCTTTTATACATAACTTATAACTCGTGTTTTTGTTGTGAAACTCTTAACTCAGTTAATCTATATATGTCCTAACAAATTTTATATATCAAACAAAGCCTATCAACCCTAACTTGGTTACCAAGAAACACATTAAACCCCTTCATTCTTGGGTTGGGTCCTTTTCTTAGGCCAAATGACAACCGTGCCAACAATCACCTCCCGAATTGTTGAATACGAATCACCCCATAATTCCCAACATGAAATAGGCGAGTCTTCAACTTCAAGTATTTCATCTTTGTATTGTTTCTCCCGAGACACTTCTTGATCTCTTGTAGTGTTCTTTGGCCTCTACTTAGCTAGAGCAAATACATGCTTCTTATATTTATTATACGCCTTCCCTGGGCTTGAATTGTTTGCTCGACTTTACCTTTAAATTTTGAACTTTCTTACTTGGACTTTGAACTTTGAAACTTAAATCTCCTTGATTGGAATTTGACACATATATACTTGCCTTATTACCTTTTCCTGCAACCCTTTGAAGATCCCAACCCGTAAAATCCTTCATTTCAATGCCATCCTGTGTACAATGACTTGCTATCTTGATGTTAATTTTGTACAATAGGTTATTGGTCCTTGTCACATTCATCAAAAGCTTATATGTATCATCATGAATGGTTAGCAAATCATATTTCATGTGAATATCACATCCATCTTTTTCTTAACCAAAACTTATGATATTGCTTTGTAGACTCTGAATGCAGTAAACATCAGTCAACAGGTGTTGCTCCTCAGTTTTCCTTCAGTTGACACCGACCTCTTGCCACGAAGTCAGTAAAAGACCTGTCATCGAATTACTCCTTTCACATGACCTGTTCATTTAGTTAATAAATTTAAGCATGATTACCCATAATGTGTTTTTGTGCATCGTTGTCGAGATACCAAGTGTCTTACTCCATGAACATGGTTTCGAAAACGTTTGGAATCACCTCATATTCTTATAGAAAAATAGTGTCTTGATCACATCTTATCATGTATATAGCTAGATTCATAGAATCAATTTTGGATAGGTTAGCTTCTTCCTGTTTCTCTTTTGGACACACGGGCGTGAAGTGACCTAGCTTATTGCAACGATAACATTGAATTTGTGATTTATCCTTCTTTCCCCTTTGAAAATCATTAGATCTCTGTTGACCTATTTGATTTGACCCACGATCTTTACCATCTTAGCTTCACTATTATCTTTGCCCTCATCATCCTGGTCTTAACTCGTTCCTCGGATCTTACCTTTTCCTTTATTCGATAACTATTATTTGTAAAAGACTCATTTTTTGTAAGTATTATCTTGATTTTTCGTGTTGGCTCTCATCGTTCATTGTAAGCTTCTTATATATGTACATGCCTTTAGACATCCTACAACATCGTTAAACACAATACTTTCGTCATTGTGTCTTTAATCTTGGCATTTTGTCTTTTCATCATTTTTTATTTTTTTCTATTTTTTTTAACCGAATGATGGCGGAAACATTTAGTTTTTTATTTTTTTTTGTTTTTTATTTATATTTTGAGTTATGATTTTTTTTAATTTATTTTTAAGAGGTTTTTTGTGTAGTTACAATTATTTCTAACCCTTCTCATTTTTGTCTCTATTTGTATTTTAACTTTACCTTATATTCTGATATTGATAGTATTGTTTTTTCTCTAAAACCACCTGTGTATTGCTGGCCCTTTCTCTGAAAAGCCCACGGGTTCTTGGTAATATGCTGAATGGTCTTTACCTTCTCGAGGCTACTAAGCATTTTTCTATCAATTCTTTTGTTTCAAATAATGTTTGCAACTCTGTTGTAAGTTGTAAAATTTGGCACAACAAACTTGATCATTTACCAAGCTACAAACTGTAACAATTATCTTTTGTTTCTAATGTTTTCTTTGAAATCTCTTGATCATTGTGATATCTATCTTAAGACATGACAACATAAACTGTCATTTCCTAATGTACCATATCCACTAGTAAAATTTTTGACAGAATGGTCTTGGCTCAGATTCTTTTATCTTGATATGTTTCTACTACTAACCACTTTGCAAATATTGATCGCCTTTTAGCCCGTGAAAATGTTCCAACAGCATATTGTTACATGCTAAATATGACTTATCGTACGCTTAGTCAAGGGTCCACAAGCTAGTACGTAGTTAACAAATATTGTTTTTTTAGTGTTTATTTAGTTTATTAAATACACACTTAATTGATCTTGTATCTCTATTGTATACAAATATACAATAAACTACATGCTAACTATAATACTGCAAATTCCCTTTCTTCTTTATTTATCATGTTCATTCATATTGTAGGATCAATTAGGTGTTACATATCACATAAAATTATATTAGAAGTGGGCATATTAAGAGATCTAACACATTTCTTTGTTGTTTTTGTTCGTCCTTTGACAACCCTTTTGAGGTACTTAAGCATCTAGCAATTAGTCATTAAACTAACGCTATATACATTTACTATATCATGTATCTCATCAAGAATTACATCCAAATTCTTAGATATTTCTCTAACCCATTGTAATAAAACTGATTATATGACCACATTTGTCACACCCTCAAATTCCACTAACGGAGTTTTACCGTCAGAGGGTGTGAACTAACAGGATCGGAATCATTAGTTATAATCAAACCATAAAAAAAAACATTCAAGTGAAATTAAGTGCGGAAGCGTAAAAACCAAAAGACAAAAGTTGCGTCACGCAGGACGACTTAAAAACCCAAGTAATAATAGTTAAAAACATGTTTGCATATCAGAATGTTCAAAAACCATGCATGATCCTATACCGCGCGCCCGCCTCGGCTACCTGAGAATAACATACTAAAAGTGTCAACACGAGGTTGGTGAGTTCACAAGTTTAAATAAAATAAAGCGTTTAGCGTTTGCGTTCAGCGTTTTGCGTTTAGCGTTTTGCGTTACCAGATAGTGTTAAATCAATTATATATCGATATGTAGCTAGCCTATACAACAAGTATTACTAAGTGTTCGACACCGAAGCTGACTGTTTATCAAGTGCCTTGCCACCAGGTCATCCAGACCATGGTATATGTTAGCCAAAATTACACCCGCTCGACCTCCAGTCGAGTTTAGCGTTGGGTGGGGTTTGTCAAACCCAGTAGTACTACTCAACAGTGACTCGCTATATCCAAATATTAACATGTTCGATGTGTAGGACTTCAATTGTTTCGTTTGTCACTTAGCCTTTACAAGTGATATATAATTTACTAACAAAATCTTAAATGCGTTTTCGGAGTATGTTATCTGCCCCAAGTGAAAAGCGTTTAAAACAGTTTAAAGGGGTAAGTGAAACTCACTGTTTGCGAAGTATTTCTCAAAATAAATTACCAAAGGATGCGTGTCACAGAAAAACTCTCTCTAGTGTTCTAAAACAACAAAGAGATTTTTCTAAGTGTCAGAAATATTATCGAGTCTCTAGACTCGGCACATAATACCTATGCACACAATACATTTCGTGTTTCGTTTGTGAATCGTGTGTGACTTTAACAAGTACATCTGTGATACGTTGCATGTGTGAGCAATTATTTACGTGTCATGTATTAATAATGTACATCACTAGCAATTACTCCCCGTAAGGGCAATTTGGTCACACATAACAATTAACTAGCAATTATTCCCCGTAAGGGCCATTTGGTCAAAACACACCACAACTATTTAGCAAGTATTCCCCGCAGGGGCAATTTGGTCAAAACATAACAATTATATAGCAAGTATTCCCCACAGGGGCAATTTGGTCATAACATAAAAATTAACTAACAATTATCATGTTTCATGCATTTTCACAAAATTCAGCAGCTAGTTTCACCGAGACAGAAATTCTACTTGAAAGATTGTACTATTCCACCGATCATAGCGTCTCAATTAATTTACCAAAAATCATCACAAAAGCATGCATGTGTTAGGTTTCCAGAACATATTTTATTTTATTTTATTTCACATAGATTTCTCATAATGATCAAAACATTACAGCAAGCTCATAACAGTCAAATTCATGCGCAACAGAATGTTATTTGAAATTCCCGTTAAATGAAAAATCCAACAAATGCAAGACCAATTGGTTTGGTTCTTAACTCAACAAGTTAACTTCCAGAAGTGGAACCAACCCATTTGGCCTTGTAGTTCATGAGATATAATATTTACAAAACAACCTAACAGCAGGTCTAACAACTCAGCTTTGCACAACGTTTTTGTAAAATCATAAAGGTTAACTTTTACACGTCCAAAAATTGCAAATTTATATTCTATAGAAACTAGACTCAACCTAGTTTACTGTAGTATCAATAATCTCAACCAATTTTCACATTCACATCCCGTTACGGTCAATTAAACATCAATAACACAATCTGTCCAGAAACTGTTTGCATCCAAACTCAACATATTAACTATCTATGAACCATAATTCATTCATATAACACTCTAGACTCCATAATCACTATCCATGCACATCAATTACACATTACATACATGATTAGGGTTTTTGTTTGAACTCAAATCAAATACACAAACAATTAACATGTGATAACATCAATTCTAGTTATCAAATCACAATCAATACATCATCCAATCAAGATAAAACATATGAACACATATACATATGAAAATCGGACCTAGGGTTTATAATTATACCTTCAAAAACACCAATACAAGCAATAGGAAGGTAGAGGATGGCTAGAAACGGATGTAGAATGCTTCAATTGTGAAAGACAAGATCAAACAATGGTAGTATGTGTGTATATGGAGGCCGATCTCAAGGGGGGGGGGGGATTTAGAGCTGCCGTCGGGTTTGGGAGAGAAAGAGGGAAGAGAGTTTAGGGTTTTATAATATTAATAATAATAATCAAGTTACATCTAGGTCCCTCCACTACCAAATGTTACTTTTCTAGCTTAATTAACTTAGTTTGTACATTGAATTAACGTTATATAACATGTTATCACATAACACATAAGTCTAACACATAATTATTGTTTTGACGTTTTTCGTTTATTCACCAATTGTTTGCGTCAACTCGTTTGCGTTTCGGTGCAATTTCCGAAAGACTACACATGTAGTAAGTGTTAAGCGTCATTTAAACCCTAGTTTAAATGTAATGAGGTGTGCGTTATAGATTCAGTGATCTTTAAGTTTAAATTGACGAAGTTGAGTTAACAGAGTTAACCTGAAATTGACGATTGTCACAACATTCAACCATAAGTTATAACTAATTAATATATTAACCTTATAAAATGAAGTATATCATATTATTTTTCTCTGACACGAGCATGTGAATAAATAACCGTCTTTTGATTAATTAGGAAATTAACCTTCTTCTGTATACCCATGCATATGATGTCTGGAACTCACATGCTACCCACTTAACACCTTAGTCTATAAATACCTTGACCCTTAGCACAAAACAATCACCAAACTCATCTCTACCTCTTTAACACAAACTAAGGGTTGTACATCAACTTAAGAGCTAGCCTTAAGCTAATACTTTTTAATATCTTTTGTTTAAAATGGCTAGGTTGTGTAGAACCCTTTTGTTTTGTGTCTTGCATATGCTATTTGTAACCAATGAGGTGTTGCAAACAAGTGAAGCAAGAAAGCTAGGTGAAAACTTTAAGTGTACCGCTTAATGCATTGAGGGAAAGCTGGTGGAGTCTGAGGAAAATGGCTCCGCAAACGCTAGCCAAGTGTCACCTACTGATGTTACGACTAAGGAAGGAGACTTGGATGCTTTTAGGCCTACCACACCAGGACATAGCCCTGGAGCTGGCCATTAGAGACAAAGAATGTGTGCGGTATCACCTTATGTGGAATTAGGGGTTTGTTTTGTTGTTTGATTTTATGTTGTAGTTTCATCATTTTAGAAGTTGTAACTTGTAAATATCTCTATTATTCCTATTGTAGTCCACCGTTTAATTCAAGTATTTCTATCATGTCACTTAATTTCATTGCCCACCATGTATTACGATTTACAATATATATGTCCCTCAAGCTAGACATAAACCGTTTGATCACAATGTACCTTATTGGGAAAGTTCATATTTACATACAAAAAAATTTCGATAATAAGTTGATCATGCTAAACGTAAGAATAACAAAATTAACAGTTAATACTTAAATTAACAATTACGTAAAACCATGTTCTCGTGATACCTTGCATTTGCTCGGGTGCCATAATACATTAAGCTCTTAGTAAGCAATTTTTTTTCTTAACCATTGTCATAGAAAGCCCTAAAATCTTATTTCGATTTAGGCCTCCACATTCATCAAGCTACACCGTATACATTAAGCTCTTATGATGAAATGAAGAAAGTGTTATGTGGCTCACATTAGAAAACTTACATACTAATAACATAATAAAAAATAAATTAAAAATTTGCAACTTCTGTTTATGAATATATATCAGTTAAACATATGAAGCTAAATAAAGAAAATGCACTCTCTTAGAGAACAACATATATATACTTTTTCGTTGGTACTATACAACAAGAACTACAATGCATAACGAAAATACAATGCCAAGGAATATGTTAAACAATACATAAAGCTATATTCCATCATAAGTTAAGTCAGTGGCGAAGCTTGGGCTTAGTTACGGGGGTGACCTAAGTCACGGACTCAAAAATTTTTCGGGTCGACGATTCGGTTCGTGCCGATGATTCGGGTCGGGTCAGATCAAACAATATAACATCTATATATCTATTTTTTCTTCGTTTATTCAAACGATTGTTCTTACAATAAAAAAAACTAAATAATTTTTAACCAACAAAGAATTAAAATATTCATGATAATGCGAGAGGAATGGTGAGTAGGGATAAACAAATTTAGTATTGCAACTGGTATAGAAATCGGTACAGATTTGGTACCGTTTGTACCGAATAGGTACTAAAGTTTTGAGTTTCGGCACCGGTATATCTCAAATTTTACATTCAATACCGGTATTGAACCGGATATTTGGTATCGGTACCGGTATGGTACTGATTTCATCCCTATGGGTGAATATCTAGAAGAAGAATTGCAAAGACTTAAAACATTTATAAACATATCTTTTACTATTCGACTACTATTTTGTAACTTTTGTTTATAAATACTCCGAAATTTTAGAAAAAAAAGAGAGCCAAATGATGGGGTATTATATTTATAAAAAAAAATATCAGTGGTGACCGGCAGCATTTTGGAAAATTACATCGGGGTGACCGCGTTTAATACCTATAAAAAATTTCAAGAAAAATCGTGGAATTTACCCTACCAACGGAAAAAACGGCAGTGGCCGGGGCCACCCCCGGTCCCCATTGAACTTAGCCCCTGAGTAAAGTTGGTTGTAATTGAAGATTTAGATTTAACCGACCCGCCCTAAGGCTATATATGGGGTGGGGTATACACGTCTCAACACAATTTCCCTCACTCGTCATGTATACGTCGCGTCAGTTTTTTCCCATCATTCAACCTCACCCTTAAACCATGGGTATACACCATTCTTCTCATTCTCCATATTCTTCACTTTTTATTTAATACAAGGAGAGGAAGAGAGTGAGTGACGATCGTGACCGTGATCACTAGCCTCACTTCACGTTTGACAAAAAAAAAGAGGGGGGCGGTTTTCTTGGGGTGTCACTCATGTGACCCCTTTCACGTTGGACGTCACGTCAGACCCCTCATCCTCTTGAGGGGTGTATACCGCCCAACCCTAAGTAATTAGTAACAACATTTGTACGTTAGTAGCATCTAAAGTTTGTTCTAGCTTTATTAGTTACAATCAAGTTAAACAATAAAGTAGATCTATTAAACTTGTGTGTCATCCTTTCCAATGTTGTGTAGTGGTATGAATGGGTGGCTCAGTAAAAAAAAACTGAGATCTTTGTTGAGGTTGTTCGAGTTTTCTATCTCTTCTGCTCACAACCATTGCTAACCACACCCTATACAATACAAAACCCCCTCGCAAAATATAAGGAACGGGTTGTAAGTGAATGCCCTTACAAACAAACAAACATAGTATTAATTTTTCCAATGACCACTAAGTTAACAAGATGAAAGGAGTATTTGGATGTTATAAACATAGAAAAAGGCAAGCAAGTTAACACCATTGGCAACACAAAATGTTGAAAATGTATGAACGATGATCAATGGTGGTTGGAATGAGTTATTAGTGCCACCATTTTTTCAGCTTCTCTGCTATTTTGTTGTAATGCATTAAGGTACATGTTAACCATGAATATGCAACTTTAGATAAACTAAATTTGGAAACAATACCTACTTCTTTGTAAAAGAGCAACAAGTTGCATGTGTGCACCACCATTTTCCATGTCATGAAAACCTACAACTATGAAGACTGAAGTGGCATGAGTCATGTACGTTCTGACTTTGATAAGTTCATGCCATTTCACGATACCAATCGCCTTATTTTTCTGCAGACAAACAAGAAATTATGATTAATCGCGATATTATAAAGCCCCAATATACTTGTATCATCATCATCATAGGTAAAGCACCACATGCATGCACTTCATTATAAACACTTCATATATTAAAAAAAAAAGTACTAATATGCCAAATTAACGCTACACCACGCAGAAAGAAACTCCTAGTTTATTCCAATACAAATATTTGTTGAGTCGGGACGGAGTATATCAAATTTAAATATATAGAATAGAAATTAGAAGATAAGGGTGCATGGAAAAATTGATCTACTATATACATAGTAGTGTTTTGTTGTTTTCATTATTAAGCCACTTTATGTATAAATTTAACAGAAAAATTGTTTTTTTAATTCCAAAACAACACAATATTTAATATGCAAACACTACAAAATTGGAGTTATTTGTCGATATGATGACCCAAATAATCAAACAGGTAATTACTGATCTGTTTTAAAACGGATCAGTACTTGTCTGTTGAATTGTTTGGAAAAATTTTCAATAACAAACGTTTCGAGATTACAAACGTGCTTTATGATATCAAATCTACCTCTTTATGGATGAAGCATACGATCAAACTTTTTAGTAATACTGGCATTTTAAAAAAAAATTATAATATAAATAATCTAAATACAAACGTTGAATTTGTCTTTTTGTTAAAACAAACCATTTTTACCTAACACATTGATGTTTTTGCATGATCAGTACGTGATTTTATAATTCTCTAGCATATTTAGCATATTCTGCACTTGCCAAATGATCCATTAGGGTTTGGTTTAGAGTTCAAACAAACTTCGAAGGCAACAAGAGCCACTGGAATGACAGAAAATAAAGACAAAAGAAACAAATTTGACCAACCCCATTAAGATATTAAAAAAACTAAGATGTATAATTAATTATATATAATGCCAATGCCTTTTGGAGATACTCCTTAAGTACAACTATTATTTCTGAATCCATGATAGTTTGTCTGCCGTCCATATTAATATTAATATGTTCTCTAACCTCCTGGACCTAGGGAAGGCCCCTTTTGATTTCTTGTACCTTAAATAATATAGTTAAGAAACTTTATGTTAATTAGCTAGCTGTTGACTGCGAATCTTTGTACCCTTGGTGGGTTATTAAAATAATGAGCATGCCTTTCTTCAAAACTTTAAAGATCAAGTGGTTGTAATTGGTCTCATATTCTAATGTTCTAATGGTGTGAGGTAATGGCTAAGGCTTGAAATTTTAAGGTCTTAGATTTAAAACTTGATTAAAATACGATGTGCTTTTCCCGTGAGTCCGGATTGAAGCGTTAAAATTAGTATGGACGCTTAACATCTTGTATCAGGAAAAATAATCTAGGTATTATGGACAGTTACAAATGTTGTTAAAAATGAGCATGTTACAAACGCTTTTTAAAAAAATGAGCATGTCTTTCTTCAGGAATTCGAAGCTCAAGTGGTTGCAGTTGGCATTCTAGTCCAATAGGATAGGGATCATGGTTAAGGCTTAAGATCTTAAGATGTTAAGTTTGAGACCTGCCACAAGGGGTTTTCCTATAGTGAGTGAGTCATGCTTATATATAGCGTCAAAATCAGTATAGACGATTGACATACCGTATCAGGAAAGCTTATTCAGGTATTGAGAGTAGTTCAAACGCTATTCAATAAAACAAAGATCAAGTGGTTTAGACCTCTAGTATAAAGTTGGTTGTCTTGAATAACCGCCAAGAGATTACTTATTATATTATAAAGGCTAGAGTTCTACGAACCGTACATAAATGTAGGTATTATTGTTTAGAAAGAAGATAGCTGTTAGTGGGAATGAACATGTGAATGTGTACTTTAACTCTTTAAGGTTTCTCTAATGTAACCCTTTGAGTTCTTGAAGGGCAAATAGGCCTTTCAGGACTAAATGAATGACTTTGTAAACGTTTGTTTATACACGAATGCCACTCGTGAAAGCTGCAGAGATCACATTTGATTCTATATATACAATGAGGTGTTTATGCCACTTGGGATTTTGAAATATTAACCTTAAAGATCCAATCATTTTGGAGCAGCCAACTCATTTCATATTCAGTGCAATGAGAGGGAATCTTTACCGGTCAAAAGTAGGATACGAAACATTTTCTTCTGTTTGTTTGTTGGTTTTTTATTTATATAATTTTTTTCTCTTTGAACGTCATCATGATATACAATATGCAAGACCAGCTATCTCTACACCGTTTGCAATATGATCTCACAACGTCTGCAGACGGCCATCTAAACAGACAAGGGATGACATCATTTATTTATTGACAATACGGCCGTGGGATACAAACCAAAATATGGTTTGTGTTTTCTTCTAGACGGCCATCTAAATTGTTAGGGTACGGTCATCGAGCTCCAAACAAACTAGACACCCGTTGGACTAATGCTGACCAATTGTTTGTATTTTTTTCTATAATAATTTGATTTAAATTTGGTTTTTAAAATAACTTTCTTTATGTTGCTACATGACATCATATGTGTAAAACTTGAAATGCAATCAATTGAAGCAATTATAGAGCCAAAGCCAAAGAATTTGGACACAATCTTCACTTTTTACCTTTTAATAATCCATTAGATAAATTTATTGATCAAAGGTTGGCTTCACTTAACATCTTCCAAACAATCTATTAGATGAACTTATATATTGATCGAAAAAAATGTTCTACTTAATACTCTAAACAATCTCTCGTCAACCTCCCCCTTAGCCATTTTTTTGCCTTTTTTTAATTACTTTTTTGCATTTTATTTAAAAATTGAATTTAAATTTATAAATAGGTTGGATCATAATTAACTAACTAATAAACCATAAATTTATATATTGGTGACGTATATACTATAAATAACAAACAAACTAAACACATATTTACACGAATTACACTTATTTCAAGATCAAACCAATATATTGCATTACAATCTAATCTCATTGTAGTAATGTAGACCATCATTAATTGTTTAATTGCACATTAATCTCTGATCTCACGGATACAAAGACGAAATAGGTGATTTACAATGCATAAACGACAATGCCACATACAATGATACAAACATTCCATGAGCACCATTATTAAACGTTACGATATTATAAATGGTGGTTCGGTAAATCTCATGGGGTGGCTTGGAGGAGATTTAATATAATAATAATTCGTTTATTATTATAGATAAGTTAGTCTTATCTTAATAAGTTAGTCTTATCTATTTAGTCCTATTTGTTTTTGAGTCAAATTATGTATTTGATATAGAATAGGATTGGAGAACCGTGAGGTATATATGTATAGCCTTGTATTGGTGTTTTGTTGAGTTTTGAGTTTGTCTTTTATCAATAAAGCATAATCATTCGTTGGTTTATTCTGTTTTTGTCAATTGCAGTCAATAGCTTGAAGATCAAAGCAATTTGTTTCTGTTTTGGTTCTGGTTGATCAGCAGCAATAAACTGTTGCTGCAGTTCGTGTTTTAAACTGTGGTTTAATTATCACTTGTGAAACGATTCCAAGTTTAACAACCATGACATTTCGTCTTTGTTATCCAAGGTTATTTACCATGCATGTGAGCCCACACGAGTCTTTATTGTGGGTCAAGACTCACGAGCATCATGTTTTAACAACAAATTATCTTTACATATGCACACACGAAAAATCCTGGTCTCGCTTTACGTTCCAAGAACACCTCAATTGATCTTCACTATCAAGTTTACATATTTCAAGCGAGCCCACGAGTTCCTATTAGGCTGGGTGTAGTGGGCGACGAAATGGGGCGATGAGAGGCGAGAACACCGCCCCCGTGGGTGACAATGTGGGCGACAAAGGCTGGGCGATGAGTATTTCTCTCCAGATGTGTGTGTTTATTAATATTAATTATATATGTGTGTGATATATATATATATATATATATGGCTACAACACCATTACACCCCTAAAACAAAAACTCACCCTTTGCTGAATGGGTGCCACATGGCGCAAACCACCCCATTTTGTAGCCCCTCCACTACACTTACATAGCCTTACCGTCAACAATAAACTTAAATTGTAGATCTTTACATGTTTGCACATGACGGATACGGGTGTGGATCTAGGCCACCAATTCCCGCTCCAATATGCTTGCTATGCTCAGCCAGGCTAGACACACATGATCATATGCATTCATCATTAATTTTCTTAGCTTCTTGATCAATACACTCTTCAGGATATTTCACTGCACTTATTTCAAAATCAAACGAATATATTACATTACATCTAATCTCAAGGGGTGTTTGAGATCCTTATTTTACCTCCTTATAACTTTTCATTAAGTTAATAAGTTACAAAAGTGTAACTTATTAAACTTTTTCTCTCACAATATATGCAATCACAAACACTTTATTACTTTTCAATAAGTTTTTAAGTTATAAGTTGGTGAAAATAAACAATCCCAAACACTCCCTCAGTGTAATAATGTAGACCATCTTCAATTGTTTAATTACGCATTAATCTCTGATCTCACGGATACAAAGACGAAATAGGTGATTTACAATGCATAAACGACAATGACACATACAAAGACAAACATTCCATGAGCACTAACATTTCGTCTTTGTTATCCAAGGTTATTTATCATGCATGTGAGCCCACACGCGAGTCTTTATTGTGGGTCAAGACTCAAAAGCATCATGTTGTAACAACAAACTTTACATATGCACACACGAAAAATCTTGGTCTCTCTTTATGTTCTGAGACCACCTCAATATTTGATCTTCACTATCAAGTTGACATATATCAAGCGAGCCACGAGGCACGAGCCCCTATTGCCCACATTGGACAATAAACTTAAATTATAGATCTTTACATGTTTGCACATGATGGATACGGGTGTGGATCTACATTCTGAGGCCACCAATTCCCGCTCCAATATGCTATGCTCATCCAGGCTAGACACACGTACATGATCATATAATTTTCTTAGCTTCTTGATCAATGCACTCTTCAGGATATTTCACTACGGGCGCTCTAAGGTAATCAAAAGAAATGAATTCCACGCAACAAATTGATAAGAACACGAATTGAGAACATGATAGACATGATACCGTATTTTTGATCATATCAAATATATTCATATACAAAATTGACCGACATAATCTGTTCTTGACATAGCTTTATACACATCCTTAAGTGGTGCAATTGAATTGACACGAGGTTTCACTTAAAAGGGCATTAGACTAACCTCTTACATCCTAACAGTCGTGACTAATATACAAATTAATTTAGTGTCACACAGTATTAAAAACTAGTAACTATCCTAAGTATTTATGAATAAATTTCAACAATTAAACACACTTGGAAAAGGACTTGGCTGCAATTAAGAAATATTTTCTCAAAAGAGTCTTTGAAACTAAACCATCCATTTCAACTTTACAACTTTCTATTATTTATGAAATCTCCCCACTAGTGTGGGTTAGACCAATACCATTAAAACTTACACTTTGTGCTTTATTTCTATTCATGCTCTTCAACTATAAATAGTATACCTTATATCTCATATTCTTGTAGTAAAACTAGCACCAAAATCAAATGGCAAAGAGTAATTCTGCTTTAAGTTATTGTGTGATTTTATTTGTTTTGGTGTTGCTTACAAGTGACTTGAGTTGCGTAGATGGGAGGCGTTTGAAGTCCAGAAAAAGTTTAACTAATGTTCAGAAGATTAAGTCTAATGTAGCGTCTTTCAATTTTCGAAAGATGTCATCAGCGGAAGTGGTCACGAGTAAGACTGAAAAGGTGGATGACTTCAGACCAACCGCACCCGGACATAGTCCTGGGGCTGGTCATTCTATTAATAACTAGTTTTTTTCCTCCATTGGTTGTTTACATGCATTGATCACTCAAGACCTTGTAATGTGGTTATTGTTTCTTCTTTATGCCTAGTGTAAATGATTTGATTTGTATTGTCTCCTCTTTTATTATTATCTCCTGTAAAACCGATTTGTTTCAGATAACGTGTATCGATCTTAAATCGTTAGAAGATGTGCAATTTTATGAAACAAGAATCTCTACAATAACATTTCAAAACATAAACAACACACACAAAGTAGTGTTATATGTCATATGCTATTGACACACATAATCTTTTAAAGATTGTGGAGGTTTTTCGATCGACGTCCTAGCTTTCTCACTTCGTAAAACCTTCGTGCATGCGTTCCTTCGTTTTACTATTTAACTAATCAAGTGACTATTCAACTACATAGAAAATATAGCAAATTAGCAATACCATTCTTTAATAGAAGAATAGAGAACACAATGCAACTTTTACTTTACATAAAACAAGTAGTTCAAATAATGAAAAGCAACACAAAAAGGTTTAAGGGGTTACGTTGAATAACTTATTTTGAAAAGGCACATAAATGTCCTATAACATTAATGGCTTAAAGTAGAAGGTGGCGGCTAAAAGTAATGAGTTTTTGCAATATTTTTTTGTCCAAAAGTGATTTTAGGCTCTATGATGGTTATGTTAGTTTAAGTTGAAAAGAATTGACTAGTGACCCTTTAATATTTTTAGTGCAAAACTTTGATTATTCAAAAATCAAGTTATTAGAGAATATTTGATCAGTCGCATCCATATTTCTCAAACCGCTCAATGATCAGAACCCGCTTCTATGAGACTGTGACTCTACTTGATGACTTAAGTCTTGTTTAGGGCTATCCAAAATGCTCAACACTTGAAACCCAGTCTACGCTCAATTGAAAAATGCTTGTTTGATTTCAACTCGATTTGATCAATACGGGTTGATCGGCTGGGTTTGGTTTGTAAACGAGCCAAGCATGAGCAGACCATTGCTTGGTTCGGCTTGTGAATACCATAGGCTGGCCCAAGGCTAAGGCAG
This sequence comes from Bidens hawaiensis, assembly GCF_021521415.1. Classification (NCBI taxonomy): domain Eukaryota; kingdom Viridiplantae; phylum Streptophyta; class Magnoliopsida; order Asterales; family Asteraceae; genus Bidens; species Bidens hawaiensis. The sequence continues at coordinate 341,155 of NW_027493589.1, read as the reverse complement.
CCCAAACCTTTGCTTTGGGCCCTCACTTTCCAAAGGACCCCAATATATATAAATTTATGTTAGTCTTATCAGACTTCGAGTGGCCCGCTCTGAGTCCCCCGCTCCTGTTGAATTGACACAACTTTGTGTGTTAAATGGTTAGTCGTTGAGGATAATCCGCACCTTTGTGTTCGTTGAATCAACGCTTCTGTTCATTAGTTAATTCACACTTTGTTTCTAGTCTCCATTTTTCTGTGTTTGTAATATTGTGCAATGCAATGTTTTGGAAATGGAGTTTGATTAGAATATTTTTGTGATTTCTTGATGAATTAATAATGGGCCCTTGATGGAAGAGCTTAATGAAATTACAGCAGGTCTTTTTGTAGTATCTTACATGCTGGTTCATTATATATGCTTGTTGAGATGGTATTTACATGGAATTACAAGGTAAATTATTTAACCCGGTCGAGCCTCCTGATACATTCTGGTTCAACCGGTTGTACCAATTTTTAACTAAAGTCGGTACGAGTAAAATGCCGGTTTTAAAACATCGGTAAGAACCAAAGAAGTGATCACTGTCCATTAGTGTCACGGACATTTAAATATGTGGACCTAAGGATGAATCTATTCACATCCAACCCAACCTATAGATATTTATTTGTGTGGTGAGTGTGCTTCTATCTATTGTCCACATCTTTATCTATGATTCAATCAAAATCATTAATAAGTTATCATAAAATAAGATCCACACACACATCCCATAAGTTCTTGCACAATGGATTTGAATAATAGTTGCCTTAGAACATGAAATAATTGATGATACACTGCCAATTGAATACATGTTCTAGCTAGTTTTTTTACTCAATCTGTAAGTAAATCAGGTATAAAAATAAACCAAATATACTACTCTCACCTTCAAACCCACAGAAACTAAATTTTACAGATTTACAGCATGATCATCAATCATTACACACGGTTGGTTATTCATGGCGACTAATGCATGTGTTAACGCGTTTTAGCAAGGGTCCGACTGGATACACCATGCAACAACTTAACAAACCCAAGAAAACTCAGCTTTCCATCAGTGTGCCTGATCCAATCATGCAATACAGAATGAATGGGAACCGATGGCCCAAAACCAAGTTCCTGAAAAGGAAAAATAATGTGTAAAGATCAAGAATAAATATGCAAACTTTACCAAAAAGAAAAGTGAAAACAAGGGTTAAATCAGTGTAAAGAAGATGATTTTAAAAGGTTAAAGTGGGTCGATTTCGGTCATATTTTATTGTTACATGCAAAATTTTTAAAACCGGTTTAAAGGAAACCATCGCGCATAGAATAGAACTTATGTGTGTACAACATCTTAGATTTTCTATATAGAAAAATCGGATCATACTTTTAATAATAATTTTTTTAGCTATACTTAACATGATTAGGAGTAATTAATTAACTAATATTAGTATATTAAAGTCCCTAAACTTGTCAAAACTATACGAAAAAGGCACTAAACTAAATTAAGGTCCCTAAAGTTGTCCAAATTGCAGACTTATGATTATTTTTTTTCCCAAATAATGACATGTTATTGTCTTAACTCTTAAGTTGGTCAAACTCTAATAAAGTGACCTTTAACATATTTACGAAAAAAATTATTGACCGATTTAAGAGTTAACAAGTCATTATCTTAGAAAAATTCTAAAGTGCGGGCATTATATACAAGTATACTATATTATTACTTACAGAAGCGAGTTCTTCGATCATGATGGCCCTATTCCCATCTTTGTCGAATATTTCATATGCGCCACGTGCAATCTCTTCCCATCTATCAAGAGCCTCAAGCTGATGCACACTTAATGCAGCTGCACAAAATTCATCAAACTCCATTCTTCTATATTGAAGTGCATTAAGCTGCATACATATGAATGATGTACAATCATCTAAAGGATAATAATATGTAACCGAGTAATAAATTATAAATACATCTAAAGTTTGTTTTATTAACAATCATACCGATGTTAGAAAATCATGGACTCGTGACTCCTTCATGGCTTCGGTAGCATGCTTCAACAAGGCCTAACCAGATCATAAAACATAAAAAGTCAAGATTGACAGTCAAACTTAAGGAAGTTGATTTGTTTATTTGATTACTAACCGTTTTGATATTCTCCACGCTTATGGATCCGGTTTTGTTCGGTTCTAATAATGAAAATTGCTCCTTTAGATAGAATAACTCATCGGGACCTAATGTCTTTACTAAAGCCTGCAAAGAAAAAAAAACGTAAATGTGTTACTCCCTCCGTCCCATTAAAAGTGTCCATATTCTCTTTTTTGTTTGTCCCATTACAAATGTCCACTTTTAAAATTTATTAGCCAATTTCCAAATTTACCCTTAAATACACACAACTAGCATTAACAAACAATATTGATGGACCCACTTTCCAAGGGCATTATTGTCATTTAATAAGAAAAAAAGGTAATCATACAATCCACCTTAAACTTTGTGTTTTCCAAACTAGGACACTTATAATGGGACTGAGGGAGTACTTCTCTAACGATATAAGTCATTTGTATTTTAATCTCAAACAGATCAAAAAACATATATTTATTTAAACGAATGGGTCAAGCGGGTTAAATGTTTATCATTATGCATATAACCTCCCTAATAGCTTTATTCAACGAATGAGAATATTATCGTATTTTAAACGGGCTAAATGTTATATTTATCTTTATATAAACAACCTCCTAAATAACTTAATCCAAATATATTATTAATGTAAACATAATGTTATCATAATCTAATTTAACATATATTTGTTTATAAGTTAAGGCATCCCTTCAAGAAAAACATACCCGTATAGCAGCTTTACGAAGAGCAGACGAACGCATATAACTCTTCATGTGTCTCAGTAACGAGACATCAAGTGGCACTTTTACATCATTCGTATTTCTAATCCACGGATGACCTACAAAACTTCATCCTAATCAATTCAAAACATTCAAACCTTAATCATCACTAAACACTAAACACTAAACACGAAAACACACGCACTTAACGCTTGAGCAGCCGTCATTCTTTTCCTAGGATCCTTGTTTAATAATCGTTTAACAAAATCTTTCGCCTCCGAGGATAATGTAGGCCAAGGTACTTCATCAAAACTTGGGTGAGCTTTTAAAACGGCCCGAAAGATCCCGGATTCAGTTCCGGCCCAAAAGGGCCTGCTACCACATAATAGAATGTATGCTATAACACCAATACTCCATACATCGGCCTCAGTGCTATATGATCTATGTAGAACTTCAGGCGCCACGTAATATGCACTTCCAACAATGTCGTTAAGACGTTCGTCTACAAAACATATATGCTTGAATCAGAAAAACATATATTATAAATAATGTGGGGAATACTCTGTAGAATAGTAACCAAGTTTTAAAACTGTTCCAATCAGGTCACTCATAAAAAGTTTTGTTTCAATCAGGTCACTAAAGTTTATTTTTTGTTCTAATCATAGATATTTTACCTGCATAGCAAGTTATGTATGCTTTTTTAATTTCTAAATAGTTTGACGTTGTAAAATATTTAAAAATTGAGAAAAATAATTTTTAAATTACAGAATACTGCAAAAAAAATCTAGAAAATTCAAAAAAAATTGAAAAATTGCAATAAAAAAATATGAATTTTTGCTTTATTTTTTTGCATTTGTTCACAATTTATTTTTTTTTCTCAAATTTTACTAATTTTATAAATTTAAAAAAAAAAAATTTTGCAATGTCAAAACTATTTAAAAATAAAAAAAAAACTAGATAACCTGCTATCCAGGTAAAATATCTAAGATTAGAACAAAAAGAAAACTTTAGTGACCTGATTGGAACAAAACTTTTTATGAGTGACCTAATTGGAACAGTTTCAAAACTTGGTTACTATTCTATAGAGTAATCCCTGTAAATGTGTGAAAACACATGTATGCTATATAGAAAGTACCTGGCTTTACGAAATCAGATAAGCCGAAATCTATGGCTTTGAGTTGTGAGTTTTCGTCTTTGGATGTAAATAAGAAATTCTGATTCACCAACAAGAAACCGTTAAATAATGATTTATTGAATAAATTGAAAAAAAAAATTTAGGAGGATAAAATTAAGTAATTTGTGATTTTATATAAATATATTGAATTCTCAGTGAGACTAAGACATCCTTATGAAATATAAATATTATAAAAATTAAAATCAAAAGCATGAGTTGACACATGAAAACTACAACATTACTACTTTAGGTAAGTTTGCACTTTTCATGCTGCATTTGCTTATTTATTCATTTTCACTATACATATATCCATTAGATTTCCATAATGCCATAAGTTTGTAAACATTTTTTGTGCGCAACTTGTATATCATCAGTACAAAAGTAATGACTTTGGCCTAGATCGATATGGTTAGCTCACCTCGGGCTTTAAGTCACGGTGCACAACACCTTGAAGATGACAAAATGCAACGACATTTAATATTTGCATCAACACAACCTTAGCATCGTCTTCTGGGTATTTTCCGCCCCTTCAAAACCAAATGTTCATTTTAAATTTTAATTATGTCTTTTGGGATGAATAAACTTGATGTAAAATGTCATATTATATAATTAACTAATCAAATAGATATCATACCTTGCAAGTATTCTATCCAAAAGCTCCCCTCCTTCACATAGCCTAAAAATTGTATAAAAAGAAAGAAAGCATAAGATTAAATTACATTGTATCAAATAATTTAGAATTAAAATCGAACTTCAACACTTACTCCATTACAACATAGACATTATCATGGTCTTCATATGCATCGTAAAATTTCACCAAGTTTTCATGTCCCGACAAAGCTTTTAAAATCTTTACTTCCCGTCTCACATCTTCAATCGCTATGGCGGTTGTCATCTACACAAAAAAAAGTGTTCTCAATTTATACTTGACATTATTTGACAAGGTACAGAAGAAACTATGTAAGTTCTCCCCATATGTTTCACTATATTTGAAACATTACCATTTAAAGAAATTTCTAAATTACCTAATTGATTTAACAATCACACCCACAAGATTCTTCTTTTGGTTATTCTTTCTTTGTTTTCTATTAAAGGGTACTTTAGGTACTTGACAACTTTCTCAAACTATTTGTCAAAACTGGTAAGAATATGCAACTTCAAGATAAAAAGCCAACATGTCAAAACAAAATCCAACTTTTAAGATCAAATTCAAAGCCTAATAATAAAGCTATGTGTAGTGGGGGGTTACAAAATTGGGCGTTTTGTGCCATGTGGCGCCCAGTCAGCAAATGATAGGTTTTTGTTTTTGGAGTGTAATGGTGTTGTAGCCCTATATATATATATACACACCACTCACAATCAATTATTATAATAATAAAAACAAAAGGAAGTGAGGCGAGAAGAATCCCCCCCACACACACACACACTTCGCCCCCTTTATCGCTCCAGGGGGGTGTTGAAAATGAAAATCGCCCAACTTAGCCTTATATTCTCGCCCACTACGGGCAACCTAACAACAAAATATAAATCAACAAATACTTATAACATCTCATATTCAGAAACCAGCAAACACAAACAAATAATAACAACAAACACTTATAAAAACAAACCTAATAATAACAGCAAACTGGTTCTCACTGTTTTCATGCTAAGAAGTATATGCATCGGATCACGAAACTAATCACATAACAAATTAACAAAACCTTAATTCAAAAACTAAACCAAACCTTTGACTTTGGGATAATTTTAACTGCAACTTGTTGACCCTTGAATTCACCTTTCTGGAACTTAGCTTTACAAGTATGCCCAAAATGCCCTCTTCCCACTTCTTCACCAATTTCATATTTACTCCCAAAATGTTTCGAAAACCCAAAACTTTTATCCAAACCCGCATTCCTTTCGCTCTCATCCGCCTCAGGTATTGCTGCAGCAGCCGCCTTATGCCGCCTTGCCAACGCCTTTATATGCTTCGCAGGCGAAGGTGGTGGAAATGGGCGTTTAAAGAATCTTCTTGGTGTATTATTATTATTATTATTATTATTATTATTAGTTGCTGGTGATGATTTCTTTGAGAACAAATAGTGTGCTGGACTTGGAGTGTAAAAATTAAAAAAAGGTGATTTTTTTATATTTATATTAATACCCACTTCAGTTTCTTCTTTCTTGATGTTATCATCGGAATCTTTGGCCGGAATATTCGTGTTCCGGTGGCCGGAGAGTTTGGGTTTTGAGGTGCAAACACCCATTTGGCAAATTGAGAAACACCCTTTGAAAAAGATTGAAGCTTTTTATGAAATCTTGATTTTGTTTGGGGTTTGGTGATGGAGAAGTGGTGGTGATAAAAGGAATGTGGGTTAATGGGAATTATTGGCCAATGAGAAAGTGGAGATTAAATGATAGTTGTTTGAAGTTTGAACAACATCAAGATGGTCCAAAGTGGCATTGATTAGATTATTTTAAGTGAAGTTAAAAGATTAAATAACAAAGAGAATGATGGTTGTATGAAAGAGTCCATATGGGAATGGACACGTATTTATTACTCTAGCAAGACAAATTAAATTCTAACTTTTAGTTTAGTAAGGACTAAGGAATAGTTTCTAATTAAAAAATATATGACCTCATAGTTGATGTATGAATGTCATGTTGCATTGTGTGTTAAGAAACCTGACTAATGGTTATTATTTTTTTAACGTGTGTTAAAAGCTTATCTTTTCTGTCCATCCCTCATTTCCAATGTAAGAATTCATGTTCCCATTTAATTCACCCTCAATCTCAACTCGCAATGTCATAGGTGTCTCTATCTTTTCCTCTTCGATTTTCTTCTAGAGATGCTTTAAGCGAAAACATCGTGTTGCTCCTCTAACCCACAACCTCTTCCCCCTGTGACTGTTTTCGTACTAGTTTTTTTTTATGTTTTTTCTATTAATGCTTTCATTATTGTTGTTGTTTTCTTTGAAAATATTATTTTTATTATTATTGCTGTTATATTAGTATTATTATTTTACTTAAACGTAAAACATGTAATAGAATGGAGCTAATTTGATCATAGCTGAGAAAACAAGATTTTATAAACAAGTCACATATGAGGTTGGCTAACTCATTGATTATAAATAATTGTTCTGGCTTCAAATTTCTTGGTCACTTTTACTCTATATAGTTGGAATGCATTTGATGCGTTAATGTTGAAAGAAAGTTAGTATTCAAATTTTGATCTCCATGCATGAACGTTTACGAGCTCACATCATGGGGTTGTGCGTGTTAAAGGGTTGGACTTCTGGATGGGTCAATAGATGGCACACGACGGTCAGGTGGGTCACAAGGAGATGGGTGGCGACGGTTTGGGCTAAGGCTGGAGCTAAGGAGATGGGTGGCGACGGTCTGATTCACATGACGTGGAGGTCACACGTTTACGTGAGCAAATCAAGAAGTTTGAGCTACATTAGGAGCAAACGGAGGATACCAAGTCAGATATAGTGATCGAATTTGGAGGACAATGAAAACCCTTCAAGATTACACTGCAACAAAATAAACTAGAGTAGCGTTATAATGACTATTATAGTATTAATGTAATTAGTCTAGGGTTGCATATTAAACATGTACATGTTAAAACTGAGAAATAATCCATAATCACAAATTATACCGTTAACTGAAAGATTAATATGGGTTAAGTTATCGTACAATGATCCTTATCGTACAAAAACGTACACAAATCATGCTCAAGCCAAAAAGCTCAAAGCCAAAAAACTAAAAACGCTCAGTGTTAAAATGCAACACGCTCAAATCCATATAAGTTTTTCATTAATACGCTCAAAAATCCATAATACGCTCAAAAATTGTTTCGTGAGGAAAAGTAAAAAATGATCGACTAACGATCCAAATCTGTTTTTTCGGTGAACCAGTAATTAATTAGATATACATTGATGATTTCGAGATCTTGTTATGTGATTTCATAGATCAGTATGAATATAGGTGTTTTTGTATGTTAATATGCATGAAATATTATTATATTTTATTTTTTATCTAGATAATATATTTGAAAAAGGGTATATATATCAAAAGGATAGTTATTTCAAAGATAATATATATATGAGAAGGTATGTGTAAATTGTAATTGCTTACCTCCTTTTGAAACAAATTTAGCATAAAAAATGCTGCTTATAGAGCATAAATCAATAAAACAATGATGAAGAGAATGTCAACTGTCAATATGGTTTTTTGCTTTTTGTTGCAGCAAATGGAATGTCAATAAGTATTTTTGGTCGGGATATAATATTATTGTATTTGAGTGGATTTATCACCTTTTTATACATTTTCTTATGTAAAAATGCTTTATAGATTTTATATTCGGTTTGTCCTTTACTTTTAACACATACTAAATAATTTTGTAAGTGTGTGGTGTTTGAGTACTGTTTCTAAAGAATTGTTCTAAATATTATTCAACACGCGGCTAGTCAACATTACTCTTTTTTTTAAGTATCTTATTAAAGTTGAACGTACATAAATCGTCAAATCAACGTTATATCATATTCAAAACTGTTTTAAAAAACTCTCAATTTCATCCATAACACTAAACTTTCATAAACCCATTGAAAATCTATTAAAATTATTTATGTAACACGTATGTATATATGTGATGTGAGAGGGGGGGGGCATTCTTTGTCCGCATTTGTGTCTACATGCACAAACCTCCACGGCTGGACTTCACCCCACAATGTGGAAGTCCACCTCCCTCCCCGTCCGTGCTTCGTCACCCATGCCCGGACCTCGGGTGGTGAAGCACGTTGTGGGTGCTCTAAAAAGCATAAAAAGAGACCGGAAATCCGAAAATAAATAGCATATTTTTCTACGTGTAAAATCTAATTAGGTGATAAATTTATAGAATTTCCTATTATTTTACTTATACTATATTTTTAGGATAACCTTTTTTTTTTCATTTTTCAGCCTTAGCCACCTCGATTGTTGTTGGCTTGTCATGCTAAGTTGGATGTGTCTACCATGGGATAGGATGGTAACATTGGTACGTAGTTATAGAAGGCTACCTCACTACCAACTTTAACAATATATATATTGTGAAAATAGACTGTGTGATGATCATATACACAATTATTAACTGGTGGCAACAAATAATATTGATTGTGGATGTTGTTGGTTTATTTATGTTCGTTTGTGTCACACTCTTAAACCTATTCGACACACGACTTTTGTTGGGTTTATGTCGCACTCTGCTTTCAGGTTGGCTTAGCATGACTGAATGGAGTGAATGATACCGGACTTACGCAAAGAAACATAAATGTTTTATTAATGTCTTAATTATAGATCTATTAAGGACATTCATTATTCATGATTAATTAATTACCTGATAAACATGTTTCAACTCGGTTGTAACATTCTAAATTTACCCAAATGTATGGCAGCCTTGACACTTCACAAGAGAGTATTTTCGCTATATTCTTGACCGCATTTTGGGTATATGATGAACTTGTAATGAAAAGATCTTAACATTGCAATTTCCATCCACAAAAAAATTGAAGAGATCACGTGTTAAAGGTCCTTGGATTGAAGATCAAAACGGATATTCCATGTTTAGAATGGTCAAACTTGTGTAATTTCAATTTCTTTAGCTTAATTTGATCAACAACATATGAAATTTTTTGCGGTTTTAACATCTTGCTAGAGTCATTAATAATAAGTTTTTTTTCATCCAATTAAAAACGTTAGTTAATTGTTTATGAACAAAATTTACTTTCCAAAATTTTACACATCGGAGTAAGTTTTTTCAAAATTGAAACTAAAGTTAAATAAATTGACATCATATGATACAACATATTTTTTAACGATAAATTTCTTTAATCCTTAGGACATGTAAGACTTGAACTTGAACACATAATTTGTTCATAATTAAGATTTTCAAGATACCAATATTATTGAATATTTAGTAGGGCGGTTGGCTTTCAAAATAGGTTATTATGAATTAGTCAATTGCTTTTAAAGGTGGCAAGCAATGATCATGATTCATGGCGAGCCGACCTTTTATGTTTATGATCATTCCTTTTGACTTTCATGTTTAAATAATGGAAAATTGAGACATATATTTATTTGTTTTATCTTTTATAAAATATGAGTTAGAATATTAGAATTTAAGAGAATCTGATTTGAGGGTTTTGAAATAATAGAACTGATATGAATTGAAGGTGTTCGTTTCAATACACAAAAATAGTGTAACAATTTTATTTCTGAAAATGTGTTGAAATATTTGCTACGCGTCGCCGACACAATTGCATTTTGTTGCTATCTTGTTATAATTGCAAATTTAGAGTTTTCTTTTTTCATAGAAATTTCGTTAGAAACATGTAGGAAATAACGTTTGTTAAAAAATGCAAATTTTGTAAGAAACGTCGTTTTCTAGTAGTACGTGTCATTTGTGTTGCGCAGACAACCTTATATAAATGTTATAAAATAAGATTTAAACTCGTAATCTTTCCTAAAAAAATGTATTTCGAATTTTCAATCCCATGCTAGAAAATTACTCACAGTGGAGTGGATAATTATTTGTATTATACCATACCAAAAACTACAACCCGTTACATATGGCCTACTCATTATGTTAAAATAACTTTTTAGTTAAACACATTTTTACTTAAATATAGTCATACTCATCCTTCTCACATACAACCCATATTATTATATTTATAAATATTAATTTTGTGAGAAAAGAAAAATATAAAAATAAATAAATAAAAATAAATTTTGCATGTAGCCAAGGATGAACACGCCTCAACGCCACATGCATGCAAGCCCGACTAAGAGCATAAGAACCGTCAATATTAGAGGTCCATAAGTTTTTAATTTCTTTTAATACATTTTATATATTATACCAGTTTTATTAATCAATGGCTAACTTATATATTTTTTAAGCCCATTTTTATAACTCATGCAACCACAAAAACAATCGTGCTTTTGGGGACGACCCTGCATGCCAGCCACGGATAGAGCAATAATTACGCGTTGCAGGTAGTCTTACAAAGCCGAGAACCCTAAGTAACATATGTGATATAATAAATAGTACCGAAAAAATTTCATCTATACCCATGAGTACAAAAACATCATTGTCCATGACAATGCATTATTGATGAATCAAATGTAGAATAAGCCGAAATCTTCAATAACAACTCGTTACAAAAAGACACCATTAATGATAACACACGATGAAACCCAAGTGAACTAGGTCTTAATATATTATATAATCTATGAACAAGATCAAGAAAACATGAACCAAGAAATGAGTTCTTATGAAGATGATAGATCATACAAAGCAAGAGAACTCTACGTACTTTCGGACAAGATCGAAGAACTCCATAATATCAAGGAAGAACTAAAGCAAGCTAAGGATGAAGCCATGCAATCCTGGCTAGATTCAAGACCTCTGATTGATGAGCTAGAGAGATTGCAATCCGAGTTAGCGAATACAAAGCTACAATCCGAGAAAACGATTGTTACAAAGCTAGAATCCGAGCTTATGTCGATTAATTTAAGTATTAGAGTTAAGAAAGAGGAAGATCTTAAAGCAAGCAATGAGATCGATGAAATGACTCGAGTTTCCGAAAAGTTAAGGGAAGAAATGGAAAGAAATAAGGTTGAAATAAACGAGGCAAAACGAGAAAGATCCAAGATGGAGATGGTGATCAAGATGCGAAGACAAACGCTTCGGACACTTAAACTCACTTTAAGAGCGGTTAGGTTAGAAACCGAGGCTTATCGTGCGTCAACTGAAGCCGCACTAGAACAAATTACACGTGCTCAAGCGTCAAACAATGCTTCAACGATCAAACTAACCCAAGAAGACTATTTTGCATTAACAAGACGAGCTAAAGAGGAAGCATCGTCGGCGGATTGGAGGGTGGTGGTGGCCACTGAACAACGACTTGCAGCCGAAGAAGGCCGTGATCTGGCTTTAAAAAGGTTGAATGACTCGACGTTAAGTGACGGATTGGTTAAATATAAGGTTGAAGAAGAGATATCAGGGAAAGAAGTCTCGAGCTCTAAGTTAAGAGCTCAGACTTCTTTCCCTAAAGCTCGGGCCAAAGTGATGGCCCATGGAGTAAAAAGCGAAATGAATCAAAGTCGAGTAGTTGCTAAAAAGAAACGATCGGTCTTAGGTAAAGTGAAATCATTCTTGGCTAAAAAGATGAAGTACTTATTTGGATGAACACTTGTGTATCATTTTGCAATAAGCTTCAAGTGTTCAAATGGATTGGTTTATAATAAGTACTAAAGAAGTTGTAATTGTCTTAACAAAATCCAAATATTTGCAATATATAAGCATTATTCATCAAAACATAAACTGGTTTCAAACCAAACATCTTTTCTAGTTCACAAGGTTGCATTAAAACCATTAAAACCTACATCTTTTCTAGTTCCCAAGGTTACATTAAAACCTACATCTTTTCTAGTTCACAAGGTTGCATTTATCTCTAACTTGACCATCTTTCCCGTAAGCACGCCCACGTTACTTAGCTTAACCATCGAATCAGCAAAATCTTTCGCAAACAGGAACGGATACTTGCTATAGTTTATGATGCAGCGGTATAAACAAAACGAAGATCGAATCACGTTGATTCAGTGAATACCCGTGATGAACTTCAAAACTCCCAAATCCCACCCAAAGGTCTAAGGGAAAATGAAGAGGAAAAAACAATTATTATCAAAATCAATTATGTCCTTCTGAATTACATAACCAAACTATAAATAAGAGTTCTAATACGAAATAGTCCTAAAACGGGCCATGGGCCAAACACAAACCCAAAAACAAAAACATAAAAAGTGCTGGAAAAACAATAAAAGGCCCATAACTTTATTTAGGAGTCATTTTTGGGCTTCAGACAGGGGCCAAACCACCGTAGGCGTTTGCCACAATGTGCTCCTCGTCTCAAGCTTCGATTCGACTGGTAATGGGTCTGAAACGGAGCTTCGTGGGCCAAGTTATGGCCGTTTTCGTGGGCCACCCTTTGTTGCGCGATCTTGGGCCTCCAGAAACATAATAGCCCGGTCTTCAATACTTGGGCCCACATCAGTTTATAACCATAGCCGTGGTTCTATTATCATTCATAAGAGCTTGATCCGAACTTAAAATCCTCGAATTGTTCACAAGATTCCTAAAAAACATGTTGTCAAACTTTGTAGTTGTGACCGCGTCCAGTGGGACCAGTCTAGTGTCCGAATCATCTTGATTCAGACACTGAGTTTGCAAATTAGTTGCAAGTGATGCGTCAAGTGATGGATCAGGACCACTTGATCCACTGAAGTTGAAGAGTCTGAACTTGAACGCGAAGCATTGTACAAATCCTATCGTGTACGCACCTTCACACGAAACATAAGCATTTAGAGGAAGGTACAAAATTTTATCTAGACTTGTGATAATGTTTGTTCTATACCTGATAATGCGACGACGTCTTTTATATTAAGACCTTTTGAAGTGAACTTTGCAATGATATTATCTAGAGACTCGAAGGGCGATGGTATCTCCGTGTTTGATGCAGTTATGTTTGCTGTTAAACCGTCTCGACGGCCCAAGGCTACCGACCAATAGCGCCCTCCCGTCTATGTTAGAAAAATACGGTTATTTGAAATTTGTTTGTTAAAATCATGTTTCTTTAGTAAATTTTTATAAATAAAAGGTCTTACAAGAAAAACCGCCTCTCTAACCGCGAGTGTCAATATGTCGATACAAGAAACTGTTTTGGGGCAAACTTTCTCCACATTTGCTTTTATGGTTTCGATAACTTCAAACCCTCGAGCTGAATTTCGATTAGGAAACGCGTCTGAAGAGGTAGGTCCCAGCAGAGCCCAGTTGGACCCGCAAGACTCACCTTGAAGAGGGACGTCTGCGCAGAAACCAACTGGATCCGCAGGACCAACCATGCTCAGAGACGTGACGTCCTTACGCGCAGTACGCAAGCTGGTCCCGCAGGAAATGCCTCCCGGTGGTGAAGGACTCCGCCTGTCCCCGCAGCCTCGGATACAAGCTATCAGGGAAGGCCACCCGCGCAGCAAGGCTACACGCACAAGGCACTTAGCTCTCAATCACTCAGTCACCTGAAGGAATGAGCGAAGCCGGGAACAATCCCGCACAAGGGCGGGAGGGGGAATACTCCCGCCCAAATAAGCCAGTCCGTACGATACGGGAAGATCTTCTGTACTGTACCTGACGAGGTATGGGAAAAAGATCTGACTAAAGATACGACAGCTTATTGACAACAGTATGGCGAGCAGCATGCTCCTGTACTGTGTCACTATTAGCCGCTGCCTACTCACCAACTCCTGTCATACCACGTGCGTAGCCGGCAGTTGGTGGAAAAGGAATGGTATACAGCAGGCCTGGTCATTATCAGCCGCTGCCTACCCACCAACTACCAGCAGGGCACGTGCGTAGGCTACTGTTGGTTGAACAGGAACACTGTTGCAGCCGGCCACACCTCTTTGGAAACCTACCTTCGGCTATAAATACCACAAATGGTATGACCATCATATCTTATCTTGTATCATCATATTATACCTGATATCTGCTCTAGCAATCTCTTAATATACATTTATATTTAAAGAGCAATCTAGTCTGATTCTCACGCCGGAGGGTGGTCACAAGGAGGAACCCCCCCCCCTTCTCAGTGACAAGCTCACGGTCTGTTTTGCAGGTTATCAGAAGAACCATCTTCTCAGGGTCTCACCCCTCGTGGGAAACATCTAACCCCCAGGTTACCAGTAATCTGCCCGGGGTCCGGTTAGTGTTTCTTCATTGGCGCCATCCGTGCATAAAGCTAGAACATTTTTCTCCAGTTTTTTCAAACTTCCAAGATGGTTAAAGAAACTCCGGTAACTACAACCCCAGCTACTGGGGGGAATACCGGCAACACAGTTTTTACAAACACTACCCCGGCTACCCAAGCCGGGGCAAGTGAAGTAAATTTTACGAACACTACCCCAGCTACCCAAGTTGGGGCAAGTGCAGTAAATAATCGCTCACTGGGATTCACCGATGCCCAGTTAGAGAAACGAACAAGACTCCCCCGCCAAACACTCGATGAAGTTAAGGCCTGGGCGGAGGCACGTCAGAGGGAATTCCAAGCCGAGTTGGACGAACGCTTGCGCTCCGTCCAACAGGCTGACGAATTCGAGGATTACTTGGATGACTCGGAGGAATCCGACTCCGACGCGAACCCTCGCCATAGGGCAAAAGGGAAGCGTAAGGAAATGGATTCCCAACCGGGAAGGCATTTTGGACAAGCCTTCAAACCAAAAAGCACAGGTGGAAGTTCACGAGACTTCTCCAAAACATTCAGACCAAACGTTGCAAATGCGGGAACGTCCAAATTTGCAAGGGACATTGCGGAAGCAATCGCCCCAAAAAGTGCCAAACAAATGTCCAGCATAGGCACATATGATGGTATATCTGACCCAGACGATCATTTGAACAGGTTTATAGCGGGGGCAACCGTCAGTAGTTGGACGGAACCTACATGGTGTTACATGTTCCAAATGACGCTGGTCGGGGCTGCTAGAGCGTGGTTCGATCGTCTACCGGTCAACCACATCTACGACTGGGCTGACTTCCAACAGAAGTTCAGCCAACACTTCAGCCAGCAAAGAAAGTATACCGAGGAGCAATGGACAATCCTCAAATGCATTCGGGAGAAAGATGAATCTTTGCTGGACTTCATCACTCGCTTCAACTCGAAGAAGCTAAGTCTGGGTAACATCAGCGAAGATCTTGTTCGCGCTGCCTGTATTCAGGGCGCGAACGACCCAGAGCTCATCCGCACCTTAACGGGTAAAGATGGCATGCCATCCACATGGGATGCCATCATGACAGCAGCTAAACGCTTTGCGGAAACGGAAAAGCAACTGGGTAGAGATCTCCCGCAGAGCACAAACCTCTACACCCAAAAAACAAGGGAAGAGAACGTCCTTACCGCCCGATTAAACAAAAGGCGGAAGCTAGGCATTTGGCAGTCAAGGGTAAACTTTGACACCTCATCCGGCTTGCAGCATCGGTTAGGCGGAAGGGATAACGTACAGTCCAACAAGAACTCCAGATGGACGCCGCTCACCAAAAGCGTCACCGAGATATTCGCCACCGAGGAGCTCCCATGGCCAAAGCCTCAAATAATCCGACATCGTCACAATGCTGATCGGAGTAAATACTGTGACTTTCACAGGACAAAAGGCCACAACACCGAAGAATGCATAGACGTGAAGGACATGGTCGAAGCATTCGTCAGAGATGGGACGCTCGCGCACCTCGTGGCGCAATGAACGCTGAGCAGGCTGATGCGTGTAGAACCCCAGCTGGGGAAAACACGAATAAAATTCCAGCTTCAATGTGGAGACTACATGCTGCGTAAAGAACGAGATCCCGAACCAGGTGCGTATCGGCTCGATGGCACTCCCATCCCAACAGCATGGAAGGGAGCTCATTTACACAGTTTGCATGTAAATCAATTCCAAATTTGTAAAGAAAAGGCCAAGAGCCACTTCTAATGGAAACGATTCTCCTTAAAACGTTGACGCTGATGATTTTACATTTTTATGAACTATTAACACGGATATGCCGGTTTTCACCGCATAAATACGTGGAAAGTCGTTGCATGGGGAAGGCGGCAAAACCCGCATAAACCCAAAAAACGACAAACCTTCACGCAGGTCAGTCGAAGGGGAAAAGTTCAGTCCTCCCATTAAATGAAAGTGCCGGTCTATCCGCATGAATCATGAAAAAGGGAACTGAACACTAACCTATTGACAACCGCGCGTCGAACGGTTAATTTATCCAACACGAATATGCCGGTTTTCACCGCATAAATACGTGGAAAGTCGTTGCGTGGATTAGGCGGCAAAACCCGCATAAACCCAAAAAACGACAAACCTTCACGCAGGTCAGTCGAAGGGGAAAAGTTCAGTCCTATTAAATAAAAGTACCGGTCTATCCGCATGAATCATGAAAAAGGGAACTGAACACTAACCTATTGACAACCGCGCGTCGAACGGTTCAAGACAATTTCTAACAAAAAGATAAGGAAAACCTACACGCAGGTCAGATGGTAAAGTTTAGCCATCCTACTACGTGCAAGTGACGGTCCTACCCGCACAATCACGGAAGAGGAAGCAAAACTTCACACCTATCTACCACGTTCAAAGGTTAACTTATCCTCAAAAGATGAAGAAAACCTACACGCAGGTCAGATGGTAAAGTTTAGCCATCCTACTACGTGCAAGTGACGGTCCTACCCGCACAATCACGGAAGAGGAAGCAAAACTTCAGCCTATTATCTACCACGTTCAAAGGTTAACTTATTCTAAAGCACTTGGAAAATTGCTAATTTAAACTAAAGTATGCAAGTCATACAACGTTTACAAAGCAAGGAACCCAACGAAAGTAGCGGTCTTACCCGCAAAAAGATTTACATTTCACAATGGTTGATTACAAGAATGGCCGGGTAACTACCCGCCTACAAGAAAATAAATCTATACAAGCTAAATCTATCCTAGCAGCGGGAAGGGATCTTCAGGATCAGGCTTCAGGGCCACTTCCACTTGGACCAGCCCCATCAGTAGAGCGTGGCAGTTCAAGGAAAGCTTTGAGGATAGCTAGCCCATCATCAGCAGCAGCAACTTCGTTTACCTTCTCCACCACCGGATGCGGGAAGGCGGCGTATTGATTTACTGCTTGGTCATATATGGCTTCAGTATCTACATCGAATAAAGGGAAGTTGGAAGGCGGGATGCCTTTCTCAACGAACCCTACACCAAGCAGGAAGCCGGCCTTTTCCCCATCCTCGTGAGAAGCGTTGAGGGCTGCGCTCATAGCATCGTCGTAAGATGTCTCTGAGAAGACCCGATGCACAACCTACAAAGAAAAATACAAGTGAGCCTTTTCTATTTATAAGGAAAAGCGTGAAGACATAAAGTTAGACTTACCTGAGACAACGCTTCTCGAAGAAGCCATTCCTTGGCAACCAGAGCTTCTTGAAGGGCGGCTTGAACTTGGGTACAGGCGCGTTCGGCTTCACTTTTATTAAGGTTGGCAAGCAACACTTCCTTCGCCGCAGCCTCTTCGACGCCCTTTAGCTTACGCTCGGTATGGTCAAGTGTGGATTACAAAGAACCCTCTCCCCCTTTATATACTAATCGCAATTAATGCGATGAAATTAATGCGGAGGAAAGAGAAATCGAAGGTGCAATGAAACTATGACACGTGGCAAAAAGCAAGCTGGCAACAGCTGTTGACAGGACGCGTACCATTAATTTCGCGGCCACGCGCCCGAAAAATAGCGCCCACGCGCCTGAAAAAAGCGTCTGGAATGACCATGTACTGTCACGTCACCATAACTTCCTGCACGTCCTGACACAGTCAGAAGAAACCGTCGCACGACGTTTCAGATGTTTGGACTGTTCTTATCCTCACCAACCTTTCGAATTTCAAAATTCAAAATTCAAAAAGATCAAATAATAGGCGGGAAAATACCCCTTACCTTGGCAAACAAGTAACCGTAAGACGGCTGCGGGTACAGTGTTAAGGCAAAACCCTTCACATACCTAGCACCCGCAGGGAATTGAAGCCAAGAACCTTGGCGAACAAGTAACCGTAAGACGGATGCGGGTACAGTGTTAAGGCAAAACCCTTCACATACCTAGCACCCGCAGGGAATTGAAGCCAAGAAAACCTTGGCGAACAAGTAACCGTAAGACGGATGCGGGTACAGTATAAAGGCAAAACCCTTCACATACCTAGCACCCGCAGGGAATTGAAGCCAAGTAAACCTTGGCGAACAAGTAACCGTAAGACGGATGCGGGTACAGTGTTAAGGCAAAACCCTTCACATACCTAACACCCGCAGGGAATTGACGCCAGGAATACCTTGGAAGTAAAGTAACCGTAAGACGAGCGCGGGTACAGTGTTAAGGCAAAACCCTTCACATACCTAGCACTCCGCTGGGAATTGAAACCAAGAAGGATCTTCTGGGCAATGCTTACGGAAACGGGAATAACATCCCCGCATAGCGGGAACGTCGAGAACTACGTTGTTTGAAACTCCAGGATGGAATTGGTGGTTTTAACATAATTGATCACTATGTTCAAAACAACCAAAACCTCATGGAGAATCCACACAAGTGGGACTCAACGCTCCCGACTTGCGAGGAGGTTACAGACCTACCCGCATCATACCCAAAGACCAAGCAGGAAACTCGGGAATTTCTGCAAGTGACAAGGACTTCCGCGGGAGGAATCCACATGGAAAACCTTAAAAAACCCTTTTCAAAACCCTCTGCTTAAGTCCAAAAGTTCACCTCACTTTATTAAACACTCATGAGAAGAACATTGGACTGGGGGGACTTGAAGAGGTAGGTCCCAGCAGAGCCCAGTTGGACCCGCAAGACTCACCTTGAAGATGGACGTCTGCGCAGAAACCAACTGGATCCGCAGGACCAACCATGCTCAGAGACGTGACGTCCTTACGCGCAGTACGCAAGCTGGTCCCGCAGGAAATGCCTCCCGATGGTGAAGGACTCCGCCTGTCCCCGCAGCCTCGGATACAAGCCATCAGGGAAGGCCACCCGCGCAGCAAGGCTACACGCACAAGGCACTTAGCTCTCAATCACTCAGTCACCTGAAGGAATGAGCGAAGCCGGGAACAATCCCGCACAAGGGCGGGAGGGGGAATACTCCTGCCCAAATAAGCCAGTCCGTACGATACGGGAAGATCTTCTGTACTGTACCTGACGAGGTATGGGAAAAAGATCTGACTAAAGATACGACAGCTTATTGACAACAGTATGGCGAGCAGCATGCTCCTGTACTGTGTCACTATTAGCCGCTGCCTACTCACCAACTCCTGTCATACCACGTGCGTAGCCGGCAGTTGGTGGAAAAGGAATGGTATACAGCAGGCCTGGTCATTATCAGCCGCTGCCTACCCACCAACTACCAGCAGGGCACGTGCGTAGGCTACTGTTGGTTGAACAGGAACACTGTTGCAGCCGGCCACACCTCCTTGGAAACCTACATTCGGCTATAAATACCACAAATGGTATGACCATCATATCTTATCTTGTATCATCATATTATACCTGATATCTGCTCTAGCAATCTCTTAATATACATTTATATTTAAAGAGCAATCTAGTCTGATTCTCACGCCGGAGGGTGGTCACAAGGAGGAACCCCCCCCCCCTTCTCAGTGACAAGCTCACGGTCTGTTTTGCAGGTTATCAGAAGAACCATCTTCTCAGGGTCTCACCCCTCGTGGAAAACATCTAACCCCCAGGTTACCAGTAATCTGCCCGGGGTCCGGTTAGTGTTTCTTCAGCGTCCTTTTCGCTCCTGAAGCTGCTAGTCTCGTCAAGCAACACCGAACCGTCGCATCCCTGACACAAATAAATGTTTAATTTAGTCCCTCTAGTAGAGGTCTTAGGTTTAAATCAAGCTTGCACTAGTAATCTATAAGGGTGTTCATCGGTTCGGCTTTTGTCTATTCAGTTTAACCGAATAAGATAAGTGCGTAAGTGAACCGAATAAGAACTCGGTTCACTTTAAGTTAAAAATCAAGCAAACCAATTTCAACCAAATTTAACTGAATTGACATTTTTTAAGAAAAACAGTTAATACAGGTTATGCACTTATAACCGAATTCAGAACTTGCATAACAGAACCACACTACTAGAAAAAAAGTCATTTTCTCTCAAAAATCTCTTACAAATTTTCTACGACAAGTGGTTCCAACAGATTTCCAACAAAAAAATAAGCTCCAACTTTGCTACAATATTATCTAATAAACATTATGTTAAGTTAAAATAGTTTTTGTAGGAAATTGTAGGAAGTTTACGACCACATGTTTTTGTAGCAATTTTGTAAAAAAAGTTGTTGGAAAACGGTTAAAAACGATTTCAATTATGTGTTTTTTCAGTGTAATTTTTTGTTGGAAAACTGTTAGAAACTGGATTTTCCAACAAATTTCCTACGAATCAGTTGTAGAAAAACATCTCTTTTTCTAGTAGTGCCAGTTATTCGGTTACAGTTACAGTCATAAAAAATAATATTTAATAAAATCATTGCCAAAGGACACAAAAATGAATAATGATGAAACGTTTACATTAGAAATACAGTCATGAAAATGCAGGCGAAGAAGCGAGGCAGCCATTCTGGTATCGTTAGCCATAGCAGACCAGACACCGAACCTCACGCTTTTTGTCAAATTAGGACAACTGTAATCATAGAATCTGTAATCGAGTTGACCATATACGACAAACGGTTAAAAAACCAAAAGGCAAAGGACAGGATTAATAGTTGGAAAATGCATATCTAGTATGCTACAAGAATTTGATATTTAGAGTTATACTTAGAACATATGGCAAGACAAGAGGCGTTTAAATAGATGTTTTTATGTACTAATGTACACAGTGGGTGTGCCACTAGAAATAGTTTGGAACTAGTCAATATCAAGGTGACATGCACTTTTGAGTTTGGATACTAAGATGAAGGTTTAAAGTGGAGTTTGTGCTCATTTAGTACGCATAAAGAAGTTGATAGTTCAAGACAATAGGATAACACTCTATACTAGTGGCTGTTTTATATGTGTTTTTGGTGCAAACAAGCCTAATTCATTGAATTTCGGTGTTCTAATAGAATATTTGGATCAAGATGAATTATCCCTTGGTGGGCTGGTGGCTGCTTAAGAGTTTCAAGTATGTGTGTAGTGTTGCAAAAATCCCGACTAGGCACCGATTAATCCTCGATTAATCGCTAGTCCCCACTTCACTGATTAATTTTGGGCTAGTCGGCTAATTAATCGGCCAACGATCAAATCCTGCCAAAATCGGGGTTTCCGGCGAGATTCCAACAAAAACCGACGGTTTCCAGCGAGAATCCGGCCAATTTCCGGCCAAAATATGTTTGTGTATGTATAAAGATGAAAATTACATATAAAAATGTGTGCGTGCATATATAAAACTGAAAAATATACATTAAAGTCCGATATGATTAATCTCGATTAATCCCGATTAATCGTTTGTCCCCACCCCACCGCCCTGACTACCGACTAGCGGTTTTTACCACACTTTATATATATAATACATGCATGTGTGTATATATACATACTGGACAGAAAGTTAAAAACAAAGGATTTAGTCCAAGAGTCTTACATGAAACACGAAATTAAAATAATCAGGTTTTGGGTTGTACTATAAACTCTTTTGAGAAACGCGCTATTTAGTCCATTTAATTATATAGGGTCGTGTTCAGGTAGACTTGTTTAACCCGTTTACTTAAACAACCTGGCACCCATTTGAAGTTTGAATAAAAATATATGTATTTGATCAGGCCAACCCGTTCACGATCCGTTTAACTCATTTATTACAATCCGCCAACCTGTTTATAACCATTACAACACGTCACATGTTTGGCTCGTTTAGATAAAAGGGTGAAACAAGTCTGGTTCGGGTTAAATGGATTATAAGTGTGTCGGGGTTAAGGTTACACAATACAAGAAATACTAAGATCTATACTATATACACTTATAAACTACAAAATTTCAGTACCATAATAAGTTATCCTAACATTATATAAATGCATTCACAAATAATCCATAAAATAATAATTGGAGCTACTGTTATCTTGAATGTTCTCTTATGTATTTCACCAGAAAAATGAAACTAACTATTTAAACTTTGTTACAAGTTTATAACATAATGTTAGGATAACTTATTATGGTACTGAAATTTTGTAGTTTATAAGTGTATATAACATAATCATTTATAATAAAACTTACGTGCCCTGCTTGTGGTGCGCGCATATAATGTATATATGTGTGAACCCTCGGGTGGGCAAAAGTAAAATTGCACTAATTTTGACGTTATTTTACTAATTTTGTGAAAATAACGTTAAAAGTGATGGAAGGTTAATTAGGCATCATGTGGTGGCGTTGATAGCCGAAAGACAAGGGTACATGCACCAATCAGCCGGCGTCCCGATGATTGAGTGCTATGTGCCTTATGTAATATGTCCAAGGCTTGATGCAAAACTACTATCGAGCCGGGGGTCTCACCGGAAGCAGCCTCTCTATCCCCATGGGGTAGAGGTAAGGCTGTCTACATCTTACCCTCCTCAGACCCTACCATAGCTTTGCTATTGGTGGGATATACTGAGTACGATGATGATGATGATGATTTATAATAAAACTTACCTTCAAGAACTTATGTTCAAGTAACATGCTAGCTGTTGGCCTTTCAGCCGGATTCCGAATAAAGCAACCGCGCAAGAAATCTTTACCATCCGGTGACATTGTTTCAGGTATCGGCGGACTCTCCTTCATAACCTTAAACATTGCTGCAGGCTGCATTATACATCAAATAGTGAATCATAATTTTTATTTTTATTTTTTTATTTTTTTATTTTTTTTAATAGCAATCACATGTTGGCCTTTCTTATTATAAATGTTAACATTAAACACAAACCAAGCTACATCTGGATAAGGGTAAGCGAGCAACAAGCTGCGCCGCTAAACTCCATATATCAACAGCTAGAGCAAGATTTAAGTTAAAATTAAAATTCAAAAACATAACTGAAATAATATTATCTTCTGCTTACCGCTTCATACTCACTCCAAGGAGGTTTACCGTTCATCATCTCGATGATTGTACAGCCCAAACTCCATATATCAACAGCTAGAGCAAGATCAGGATTACCATCTATTTGTGGCTCACTTTGAAAGAGCTGCAGTTTAGATTATTATGTTAATAATTTTATCAAATTTATTTAATCAATAATTAAATGATCAATATTAATATTAATATTAATATTAATACCTCTGGAGCCATCCAGTATGGACTTCCTTTCAGAGAAAGAATAACTTGTCCATCTAGCTGTGCAACAAGATCAAAGTTTCAGTATGTGCTTCGCGTAACTAATTCATTAGAATATACAATAACTATCGGACGTCTTTGAATACAATGAGTGAGCACTAATAATTAAACGAACAAGGCTTTCTTAGACGTGTTCGCCTGTTTAGAAAATGAACATGTTTGTGTTCATTTATGTTCGTTTATTAATAGTATATACAAACGATTCATGAAGGTAACAAACGAACATAGATGAACGAACATAACTGAACTAAAACTAGTAGAAAATAATGTGAAGACCAATGTGTTGGGTCTAAAAAGTTATTACAAATATACTAAGTTGTATTAAGCCAAAAAAGCTTAAATAATATTAACGAGTGTAAACGTACAAACTTAAGCAAGCATAAACTAACAGACATACAACGAACGTAAACGAATTGAGCTAAACTACAGTTCACGAACATAAATGAATGAACGAGGCATGTGTTAGTGTCCATTCGGTTAACTAAATGAACGTAAGTTTTTGTTCATGTTGAACATAAACAAACTTCCTACTTAATGGTTCACGAACAGTCTACTGTCTACTGAACGTTCGTTTCATTTACAGGCCTAGTGGCTAGAGTCTTACATGTTTAGCCATCCCAAAGTCAGAAAGCTTCACAACACCATTAGCATCAACTAGCAAATTAGCCCCTTTGATATCCCTACAAAACGCATTTGTGTTCAAAGACGCATATATAAGTATATAACATATAACTAGTTGCATCAACTTTCATTACACAATAAAACACGTAATGGTTAGTCGGTTACCTGTGTATGGCCTTGGTGCATGCAAGTACGCTAGCCCAGATACAATATGTCGTGTAAAATTTCGTATAATAGACTCGCTCATTCCTCCACAATGATCACGAACATACTTATTGATTGAACCAGGATGAACATATTCCAAATATATGTAAAACCGGTCCTCAACCTACATGTGTTTAATCATTTTTGTAAAGTATCTACTATTGCTTCCAAACATATAAGTATATATTGAGTACAACAAGGAATAAAAAGTCTAAAAAACTTACGATTTCGCTACCATAGTATTGTACAATGTTTGGATGTTTAAGCGTACTTAAAACATCAATTTCCTGAAAAGAGAATAAGAAAGATATGAATACTAACCAAAAGGCCCAAATATGTACAATGAGTTAATTGCGGGGTTTGTCTAGATCTGCGGTTTTAGTCCAATAGTTTTTAAATTTGCGATTTTCGTCCCTGTGGTTTCATTTCACTTGCAATTGAACCCGAATTCATAAACCCCGTTTAGTCTTTTCGTTAAACTCATCAGCCCCTCACAGTTTTGTCCTTTTTTTTCCAAATGCATTCCAGCCCCTCACGTGAGGGGGCTTGTGAATTTGGACTGAGGTTTATTTAAGGAGAAAAAGGACAAAACCGCCCCTCACGTGAGGGGCACACTGATGAGTTTAACAAACAGACTTAACAGGGTTAATGAATTAGGGTTCAATTGCAAGTGAAATGATACCACAGGGATGAAAATCACAAATTTGAAACTATTGGACTAAAACCGTAGATTTGGACAAACCACAGGAACGAAAACCGTAGTTTACTCATGTATAATCAAAGACTTAACAGATTACAAAAATATACTTACTTGCTGTAATTGTTTTATAGACTCTGCGGATTTAGGATCATCTGGTAGTATTTCAACTTCTTTCATTGCACATAAAGCTCCAGTCTCTCTAATAAAACATGAAACAATATCAGTCTATGCACCATATGTTCACAAACACTAGGCATGTAATGTTCACAGACCTGTTAGAGCCAACATAAACACTTCCAAACGTCCCGCGACCTATAAGTTTCCCCTTTTTCCATTGACTTTGTCTCGGTGTCTTTGCCGCCAAATCAGGTTTGTAAATGGTTTGTGGTGAGGAAGTTGAATATGCAAGTCCTGCAGCTCCTGGAGGGAGTGGCAACTGGTGGACTCGGGTGTTGCGGTCAGGTCGAGTAACATTTGGACTATGAACAAATGAGTTATGCATACTTCTTTGAGTAATAGTTTGATAATAATATGCAACACCTGGTGTTCTTGAATGACCTTGACTAGCTATCCTGAAATAATAAATATGGTAAAAGTGATTAAGATCTAAGTTGCCCTACATAATCAAATTATTTAGGCGATTAATTACCGGGAACAGTAACTAGGGATGAGCATTTTTTACCGAGTACCAGTACCAATCAAACTCAATCGGTGCCTGTATTTTTTTATTTTTTATTTTTAGTACTGGTACCATTGAGTTTCGGCATTTTCAATGGTACCAAACCAAAAAAATGATTACGTACATGTTGGTACTATACCGGTACAAATATCATCCATGATCAATAATAAATAATAAATAATAAAAGACCGTGAATACGTGTACCAGTACCAATCAAACTCAATCGGTGCCTGGATTTTTTTATTTTTATTTTTCGGTATTGGTACCATTGAGTTTCGGCATTTTCAATGGTACCAAACCAAAAAAAATGATTACGTACTTTTTAGTACTATACCGGCACAAATATCATCCATGGTATAGCAATGCTATTGATCAATAATAAAACAATAAAAGACCACGAATACTTAAATCGTACCCTGGAGGTCGTTCAGAATCGGCGTGACTAGCTCCGATGGTTCGGCTTTTTTACGCAAATTTCTTATTTGCATATTCGGGCAAGGGGAGAATGTTATTACATTTCTGACTCGCGATTAATTCATGCTTGATGAGAGATTTTAAATCAGGAAGAGGCAAGGAGAATGAGGCCTGAACTACGTCGTAGTTATCCTTGAGGTTCTTGTGATTCGTACGAATATTATCATTAGAAGAAGATGACGACGAAGAAGAAGATGAAGAAAATGTGGTATACAACCACTGCATTTCAACTCAGAGAATCAATAACGAGCGAACTATGCCGGTGTTCGGGTTATTATGCTCCGGCTTCGCTGTTCGGCCGTTATATATTCCGTTTAATAAGAAGAAGTGACATCGATTTGTAGTTTGTTTATTAAGTATTTATAGTTATAGTTGTTGATACATTAACGCGGGAAGGTCAAACACTTTGACTTTTTCAAAGTGCAACATACAACTACTTTTGCTTTTAATGATTGGCAGAAATATAAAAAAAGTAAATGGGAGTAATAGACATGTTTACCAATTGTTTATAGTTTTGTACTTAGAATTTGACTTTTAAGGCGCGTTCGTTTCACAGAATTCGTGGGAATTCAAAGGAATTGGAATTAAAATCCCATGACATGATGTATTTGTTTCGTTGGAATTGGAATCTAAATACCATTTTGGTGTGTTCGGTTGACAAGGAATTGGAATTGGAATTCAATTCCTTCAAATTCCTTTAAACAAAGGGATTCTAAATCCTTCCATCATGTTAAGGAATTCAAGTAAATTTGATGGAATCTTCAATTGGGCGACTAACATGGTCGCGCTCGGGTCGACATTTCGGGTGTGTTCACATTCAGGTCGACGCTTCGAGTCTTAGCGCTTTCAGCTCAGTGCTCCGAGTCGGGTCGCGTTTGGGTCAACGCCACGGGTCAGCTTGCATTCGGTTTGACGCCCGCGCCAGTTTGTGTTCGGTTTGACGCCAGGGTCAGTTCGGCTCAAAAAAACGACATAAACAAATCAGAAAAAACGAAACTGACCGAAACCAAAAAAACTGAATAAAATAAGCAAAAAACGAACTTGAACCAAACATAAAACCCAAAAAATAAACGAACCAAAAAAAACCAAAACGGGCCGAAACCCAAGAAAATGACAAAATAAGCAAAAAAAACAAACTTGAACCAAACAAAAAACGAAACGGGCTGAAACCAAAAAAACTGAACAAAATAAGTAAAAAACGAACTTGAACCAAACATAAACCGAAAAAACAACATAAAGGAATTAAATAAACCGAAACGGGCCGAAACCCAAAAAAAAAGATCAAAAGAAGCAAAAAAACGAACTTGAACCAAACAGGAACCGAAAAAAATGAACAAAAAAACGAAACGGACCGAAACCCAAAAAACTGAACAAAATAAGCAAAAAAAAACGAACTTGAACCAAATAGAAACCGAAAAAACAACATAAACAAAACAAAAAAAAAACGAAACGAGGCGAAACTCAAGAAACTAACAAGATAAGCAAAAAAACGAACTTGAACCAAACAAAAAACGAAAAAACTGAACAAAATAAGCAAAAAAAAAAAAAGAACTTGAACCAAACAGAAATAGAAAAAAACGACTTAAAGGAACCAAAAAAACCGAAACGGGCCGAAACCCATAAAACTAAGCAAAAAAAAAGAAAAAAACGAACTCGAAGAAAATTGAAAACGAAAAACCAACCTAAACGAACCGAAAAAATTGAAACCGAGCCGGAACAAAACCTAATAAAGTAACCAACTGAAGCAAAAAAATGAACCGAAATGAAACTGGAAAAAATAGCGAAACAAAAGAAAACGAAAGTGGGCCGGGTCGGGTCGGGTGGAAGCGGTTCGGATCATCAGCGGGCCGGATCGTCCAAAAACGTTGTGGGTCGTCGGTAGAGTGGGTGGATGTGATTGCCTCCAACTCATTAGCCAACCAAACACGTTAGATGGAATTTGGGATTCCAATTCCAGCAAATTCCATTCCTATGGGAATGTTTATATTCCAATTCCAATTCCTTTAAATTCCAATTCCTACGCAAATTTCAATTCCAATTACATTCCATTCCGTGAAACGAGCGCGCCCTTAGAGTTTTAGTGTATAAGTTTTTAAATATATTATTTGAGATCACCAACAATTTACATTCAGTTAGTACAAATGTTTGACTTGTCTTTAACCATTGAGGATCTCACTACTCGTCATTTTTGGTTTTGTATTTATCGGTACCGAACAATACAGGTATAATCTCAAATTTTGCCTTTGATACCGGTATTGTACGTATCAAGTATTATTGCTACCGCTACACGATATCGGTATTTTCGGTACATATATACTTCTAGTACCTCTATCGAGCTCATATGTAACTAAAATCCATTGAATGCTAATTAATATTCTATCGTGAATTTATTCAAGTATAAAAACAAATAGTCACATATCGATTACCAACCCGGGTTTTTTCCATTGACCCGAAACTCAATAAATAAAATCGTTAACCGAATCAACTCACTATAGATCGCACTCGGGTTTTTAGTTCATCAGGTTAGGGTTCATTGGTTATAGTTTATTCGGGTTCAGCCTAGATTAGATTTTAACCGGCTGATGCAACTTTTCATATGACCAATAAAAAAACAAAAACTAAGCAGATTTTGAGTTATTATATTTAACTTCTTTAATATAGGTTGTGTTTAGGTGAACTGTCTGTCTAACTTTTTAATTAAACGGGTCGACCAGCTAGCCATTTTTGGCCATTTTTATACGACCTATCAACCCGATTAATAAGTTATGTGAGTTAAAATCAATTATTTTAATACAAATAGAATTATGTTTCATCTAGATTATGTCAATGGCTGGATGTTGACCTTGACCATATCAGGACTTCGTCCAAGCCCAGAACATAATTAGTTTCTTCTTCTTGACGCGACTACTTAGAATATAGGCAGCTAAATATTAACGTTATTCAACCACTTCTTTCCCTCCAGATATAAAGGATATATGTGAGGGAAATAACTAATGAACTCTTTTATCTTTTTATAGGTTCAACTCAATCTATATGAATATTTGATCATTTCTTTTCTTGCTAGTTTTATCATAACTAGAAGTTATTAACTTGTGACATCATGTACTTTGGTGTGGTGATCAAAAGTTCACCCTCGATTCACCTAAGAATTTCTTCTGTTTGACGTTGCAGACGTGTCATATTCCAGAGTTTAAACCTGGATGAAGCAACACTCAACGGATTAAGTCTCACGACTTCAAACCCTTTGAGAGTTTTCCGATGATTTAGAAAGAAAGGTTATTAACTTATCGGATCTATCTATCATAATTTTGTTACTTGTGCATGACAGAATTAGTAACATAGTCAAACTATATATGCACGTTCGTTTTACAACGGCACATCATAATTTTGTATTGTTCAAAACTTCAAATGTGTATATTAATTAAGCACACAATTGTTTTAGGTAAAAAAAATATATGGACGGTATTTAAAAATTAATGTCACGTGAATTTAGTTGTCAATTCTTATTATTAAATTGAGGGACTGTGTACTTGATTTCAAGCTTCTTGCTAGATGTATTATTTTATAAAATCATTCATGGCGGTCATATAAAAGAAAGTATGTCCAAGAAGTGAAAGCTAGCTACTTCTCAAATTCATTTTTGAATTTTTAATTTTAATAAACATGTATTTTTATAAGAGAAAGTTAATTGTTATCATGCAAGGCGTGTGAACTTTTTAATATTTAACTATTATATCCTAATCCTAGGAGTTATTGCTTGATTAATGATTATCAAAAGTAATAAACAAAAGTTTAACTCACCGATATTAACTTTTGGATTTGACTTGAAATGGAACATAAATATAAAATTGAAAAAACAAATATAATCTGAATGAGAATTAGTCAACATTTTATAAATCCTTAAGTCACATTAATTCATAGCCGTAATACCGGCCTATACATCCCCTTGATAGCATCTACAAAGTCATTACCAAGGTCTTGTTAAATAGGCTCGAGAAGGTTATGCACTTGCTAATTAGTAATTACATAAAGCCGACCTAAACGGAACCATACACACCGCATTACCTGTACTCAATGTATTTGTGTTTTTCTATATATATACTTTTTGAAAACGTAAATTTTAATGTGTTTTTCCTTATCAAATTCAATATTCTGTTTGTATACATTTTCTACATGATAAATATTTAACTGTTTTAGCACTGAAAGTTTTACTTTTACCGTGCAATTTTATTTTGAATATGTGAAGTCTTTAATTATTTAAGATGAGGTTAGCATTTGAATATCATAATTTCTAAGTACCATGTATTAATTGATGATCGGAAGCTTACCTTTTGTCAAATCTATGAACATGTGAGTGTGGTTTCCCCATTTTTCGAATTTTGGGACCATTATTTTAATCTTTCATCCATACTTAATGCGTTTACATTGTATTTTATTATTAGAAATGAGAGAAAAAAAAAGAAAAAGAAACATATTATTGATCGTGATCTACTTGATATCTTCTTTAGGTAGCGTTTGGTATGTAGGAATGAAACGGGGAATGGAATGATTCATTACGTGGGAAAGAAGAACGTAGTGTTTGGTTACTCGATGGAATGGAATCATCTATTACACATGGAATCCCATTCCATCAAAACCATTCTTTCCCACCACCCCCCCCCTTCTTTACCCTACTTTCTCTACACCACCACCACCTAACAACAACCACCACCACTACCATTGCCACTAGGGGTGAGCATAAAACCGAATTAACCGAACCGAAACCGAATAACCGAAAAAATCGAATCGAAAAAAATCGAACCGAAGCATTAACCGACGGTTAATTTTTTAGTTTTTTGAAAAACCGATTTTTGGGTTTAGGTTAGGTTATCCATTTTAAGAAAACCGAAAAAAACCGAACCAAACCGATTAATCGAACCTATGTTTTCTACATGTTTTTTTTAAGATGTTATGACCAGAAACAAAACACCAAAAGAATATACCATTGATGGTGATGAAGATTATGAAAATGATCAAGATTGGGTCTAACATTTGAAAATGAATAAGACAATGAATGAAGATTTTGGAAACCTTTAGTTTTTTTATTAAGAACGTTGTTGAATTTTAAACTCTATTACTTAAACAACTTTGTATTTGTTTGGTTCCACATAACACGTGCCTATTTTTGTATTTTGAATTCAATATGCACGAGGTACTCTATTTTTTTTAATTCTTTTTTTTTTTGGTAATGTCTACTCACAATAAAAAAAACTGAAAATAACCTAAACCGAAACCGAAAATAACCGAATAATCGAATAACTGAAAACCGATTTGTTGGTATTCTAAAATAACCGATAGCTTAGGTGTAGGTGTAGGTTTAGGTTTCACCCAATAACCGAACCGAACCATGCTCACCCCTAATTGCTACCACCACCTGACCGTCACCGTCGCCACCACCTTACCACCAGCGTTACCACCGTCACCTGACCATAACCGCCACCACTACTGTCGCTGCCTAACTACCACCCTACCATCGCCATCACTACCAATGTTACTACCCCCACCCTCACCACCACAACCATCCGGCTAACCGCCAATGCCACCATTTTCGTCGCCGGAGCTACCACTACCACCGTTGGCAATTCTTTTTCCTTTTTTTTTGTAAAAAAATATGTATTATGGGACAAGAATATTTTTATTATTTCTATTTTATTCCTACAATTTTCTTTTTGAATACCAAACAACATAAGGTAATTATTCATTTCATTCCCATATGTTAACCAAACAAGACAATGGAATGGCAATGATCCATTTCATTCACTTGTTCATTCCATTCCTTTTCTCATTCCATTCCTTCTTCATTCCATTACTTCCAACCAATATACTACCACAATTCCACATTTTCTTCTAAGCACAAATCATTTTCGTAAAATTTTACTATCATAAAACATTTTCTCATTGCGTTCGTTACTATTAGAATTAAGGTATACGTTGAGAAAACTTGTGACACTCAAAGGGGGCTAATTCTTCTCCGTTTGGTCAAAATTAAGTGTGTGTGTGTTTGTTAAGATGTACGTTATGCAAAACACATACAATCATACAACAGAAATATGTTAAACAAACACGGGAACGAAGGTTTGATCTATGTGATCTATGCCCACGAGTTGCAAGCATAATTTATTATTGCTTTATGCTTTCAACACTCGTGATGAGAAATTATGAATACAAGATATAGAGATACATTTGAGTTTCTAGCTTAAAGAACAAGAAAACATAAACGGTCCAGAATAAGAGATATAGGATCGGTCCAAAAAACTCTAATGTTTTCAATCCCCACTAAACCCTATAAAAGATCTTCAAGATCTTCAACTAACGATGTGTTTGTGCGCGCGCGCATGTGAGGGTGGTGTGAAGAATAATTACGACATGAAAGGAGCAAGGGACAACAAAGCTGTTAAACTTCTATGGCCTCTTCCTTCACCTTCATTGATCTTAAAAAACTCTTCCTTGAAAGGAAAGTGGAATGAATAAGCTCTTACGACAAAGATAGATGGCCGGTCGAATGATAACAAACATATGTGTCGAACTAGATCCCATAAAAAATGTGGGTGTCTTCGGTTGGAGGGTAACTTCGAATCAATTACTAACAAAGAGGTCCGCTAAAAAGAGACGCACAACCATAGGTTCATCGGATTTCCTTAGTGCAAGGGGTCGAAAGATGCAACGAATCACCTTCTCCGTCATCTCTTGTTATTTTGCGAAATTTGTTTGGCAACATGTCCAACCTAGGTGTAAGGAATTAATTAGTTTTCCTACCTCCTTACACTTTGACAAACCATTGAATAAGCTATTTTATGTGATCATTACATGTCATTGTGGTTTATTTGAAAGACTCGAAACGATAAAACCTTCATAAGGTAGTTGAAGAAATAAAGGTACGCGTATTCTCAAGGATACGAAAAATAGGGCAAAAGCTCAAAACTTAAATGTGTCATTTTAGTGTAATCTTGATGAATATAAATCCAACCACTCTCTTCATTTTCCTACCCAAACTTAACTGAAACATTTCTTTATAGCAAGGGCAGATAGTCTTTTTTTTTTGTATTAGATTAATTAATAATCTTACATAATAATAAAAAAAAATAGAACTCAAGAGAAAAAAATAAGGAATACTACAAGTTTTCCATAAATCTAAATGCATGTACTTCTCTCTTTTCAACTTGAAAAACTGCAAAACAGTATTATAGATGTGATGAGGTTTATTTTTTGAAGGGTGTATGTAATTATAAAAACTATGATCAAATAAGAAGGAACCAACTACACAATTAATATCGTAAATTGGAGAATTGAGATTATCGGATGGGTCTGTGGCCTGTTAGTGATACGAATGATCGTTCTAAGGAAAAAATTAATAGTTGTTCGAATTGTTAAAGATAACATCAATAATCCCTTGTAAGGGATCATCTTATATCCCACCTAACAAGTTTTACCTTGTTAAGTATAAGCAAAGCAAAACCCTATATATATACATGAATCTATCTCTATATATACAGTAAATTAATAATTGCATAAAAAGTGTTATAATATTAATGTTATGTAATGGTCAATCTAACATGCCAAAACCTAAAACTACACTTTGGTTAGGACAATTTGATAACACAAATTAACATTATTTCTAATTCACCAATAAGCATAAAACAAAACAATTAATCAATCAATATAACAGTAAAGAGAAATTAATTAAGCTTAATTAATTACCTGCATTGAAAGTTTAATAATATATGAATTAGAATAGCTGAAGATGGTTATTAACTTATTATTATCAAAATCAACATGAAGGAGCAACACTCCTATCCTCCTCACTAGCGGTTGCGGGAGGTGGCTGCTGAGACTCTTGTTGGATCAACAGCGGATGCGGTTGTAGATCAAGGTGATGATGATCATGTACTTCTTGCGGTGGCTGCGGCTGCTGTTGGATTTGATACATGTTATTAACATAAGAACTAGTTAACCCTAAAGGCGGTGACATGGCCGCCGGAGCTGTCATAAGGCTAAACCCACTCCCAGTCACCTGCCCAGTTGCCGCAATATCCAACCCACCGCTAAATCTTACTAGATCAAGCGACTATTGTTGTGGTGGTGGTGGTTGTTGCTGATGCTCGTAGTTTCTAAGCATCAGTTGTTGTTCTTGTTGTTGTTGTTGATGTTGTTGTTGTGGGTTCATGATCTGGGCGTGCTGTGGGTCCCGGAAGCTTCCAGGACCTGGCACTTGGCACGCCCAGCATGGACTGCATGTTATACGGTAATACTGGCACGGACGACGAAGGCATATTTTGGATTTGTGGGATAAATCCTTGATTCAAAACCGGTAACATCATAGAAGGTCCCATGTAACTAGCTAATTCTCTTTTCGCATTATGTAAATCCATCTGAACTTGCTTTAACCGGTGTTGAAGAACCGATATTAATCCCACACATCCATAAACCGGATCCTTTAGCCTTGCATCCGCCTCATACGCCAATGAGTTAACCGCATCTTCTCGTTGAGTGGTGTTTAGCTCATTAAGGATCTTAGCAACATTACTAGCACCAAACACTTTGTGCACATTTGCAAACTTTTGAGGCTGGTCTGGTGGGAAGTACGGCGCAAACACGCATTCTTGTGTGCATTTTCGGCGTAAAAACTTGCAAGCGGCACATGGTGAGTTTGAAGATGACATGTTTGATGTAATAACTTTCTTCTTCACCTTGAGATTTACTAGCTAGCTGAAAATATTATTATTTCATCATGATCAGATTTGGAATATTATTATGTCACGGAATTCACAAAACCATTAACATGTGATCATGTTGACAATTATGGGCATGACATAATGACATATATGTAAATTATAAATTTATAATATAACTTATAAGTGCACATGAATTCAAGAAGGTTCGTTTACCGATATTAAGAAGCAGGTGGTGGCAATTAAAGCCTTAATTTCTTCATGTATCGAAACACACAATTCCAAGTCAAATAACTTGTTTATTCAAATCTTGCATATTGAAAATTGTTAAAAAAAATAAAAGGGATTAAGATTAATAGTAATAGTAATACCTTTGAGCTACACACAGTCACACTAATTTATGTAAAAATAATATTGATGATCATATACCATAATAACAAAACTTTTAGATCCAATATATATTTGGAACATATATATAGTAAAAGAAAACTAGATCAACAGAATCAATCATATATGTTCTAAAACATGTTTGGAGAAATTAAGGAAAGAGAAACAAAAACTGAATCATAAATCATTCTAATCCTGTGATTCCTACCTTTTGTTTTCTCAAAAAAAATATTGATCAATTACACTGCAAATAATATAAAAACTAAGGAAATAATAACACATATTAATTTGACATATATATTCCTTATATTTATATTTATATGGTTATGAAAAAAATGAAATATAGATTGAAAGATTCATGTACCTTGATATAAGATGTATGGTAATTAGGATCTTGATCCGATCTTCAACGTTTTCAAGATCTCAAACGAGATGAAAAACTGATACAAATTTATCAGTGAAAATACACACACAAGCACACGCACACGCACACAAAGCTTATTGAAGAAGAGTTAATTGAACCATTATCAGAATATTGATGACGTTATTCGTACTTGCTTGTGAAGGTGTAATAATATATATGCATACATGTATATGGATCGTAAATTGTGTATAAATGAGTCTAGTTGTGTGTATGTGTGTGAGAAAAATATAGGGTGTATATTCTTGACCGTGTGATTGGAATAGGGTTGTGTTTTGACCGTACGATTTTAGAGAGAGATTAGATTTCTGAGGAATGATTTGAAGGCAATCTGAGTTTCCTCTTTGTCTCTGTCTTCCTTTTAACGTGTTATTTATTCGTGTGTGTATTATAGACTTACAGAAATATTAAATGTTGTTAGTTTTAAAAAAAAATGTCTATAATGTCAAATGTACGAGTTTATATAGTAGCCATTGATAAAAAGTTTTGGAGGTAAAAAAAACCACAAATATATTTAAGAGGTTTGTATTAATTGGAAAATATTTATATTCTTAAAATATAATAAGCTAGCTAACATTAATTGTGATTTGTGAATATGCATACATCTTGACATCTTGTATGTCAATACAAATTCTTTTGTTATAAATCTTGTATGTCTGTGAGCATCATTTACATAAAAAATAAATAGATAGAGGAAAGTTAACATACAAATTAAATTAACGTGCTAATTTTGATAATCATGTACATGTAATTACTGTACTTGATTCCCATATATTAAATCTATATGACGTAATTACTATACAAATTAAATCTATATTATGTAATTACATAATTGTTCTACTTGTATATATAAAACTCTACTTGATAATCACAATTAACACGATAATTTTATTTATATTTGATATAAACCATAATAAAAAACACTTGCACCATATCTTACTGATATATTTTGTGTGTGGGAAAGGTCATTAATATGATTTGAGGTTTATATTTGACAAATACCCTTTACATATATAAGTAAACAATGTAAATATAAATCGTGTATGCAAATAAAAATTTGATTTTACAAACTTTGAAAGTAGTGAGCTTTCATTTAAATTGAAAACTTAAACCGTATAATTTAATTTTTAAAGCAAAAATTATTAAAAGCAAAAGAAATCATCACTAACAAGAGGCAAACGGCCCAAAGTAAAAGAAAATTACAATAAATCGGAACTAAAACAAACCACTACTTATAATGGAAAATTTACGAAACTGAACTACTTAACACTTCTCTTTCAAGACATAGTCTTACACTCATCTATTTTATTCATAAAAAAACGTCGATTTGAGAGCACACAACTTGAACATAACTATAAGTATATTATTAAAAATGAAATCATTTCTACTCAACTATATCATTCAACACGTCACCGTCAACATATATATAGATTGAATTGCTAGACACGGCTATTTACACATGATTATTTTATAGGTGAAATGATCATTAATATTATCCTAGTAAAGTAAGTTTAAATGTTGAATATAATTAACCGTTATATTAGTATACACATGATCTTCTGGTCTATACGGCAAGCAAAGATAGGAAGATAAGACGTTGTGTGAGAAACCAGTGTACTTCCAAACTGTCACCGTTTCTCACCAATAAATTGCCCACATTTTCGGTCAAAATCATATATGAAAATATATATATATATATATATATATATATATATGTGGATCATGCGAGAAGTGATATTACAGCGAGACGTGCGAGAAGTCGATCTTAACCATTGATTATGTGTAATCAATGGTGGAAATCATATATGGCATATTTGTAATTAATATGACATTCTTATAACAAGTATTAAAGAACAAAATGGTACAATTGTCAAGTGTTATTGTCATAATTAAATAATAATTGAAAGTCTCTTAATGAGTTTTTTCTCAATTCATGCTTCAATAAATATAACATTAAATACGTTTCTTATAATATTGGTTGTGTATGATATGGGTAACTTAATATTTCTTTAATTCTTTCTTTATTTTTTCTTTAACTTTATGAATTATGGTCCAAACATTACGTAAATTATCAGTGCAAGAAAAAGGAATATGAAATATTCATGTTATTCTCTTTGATTGACAAGTATCATGTAGAATATATTAAGTTTGTGTTGGTAATTTGCTTGTGTGAGCCATGTGTAGGTTTATTTAACATGTATAGTTTTATTTATTTTTTTTAATAAAGTTGTTTAATAATCTATATTTTTTTTGTGTAGGATATTATAAATAATTTATAATCGTGTATTTGTGTTAGTTCAAATAGATAGTGTATGGGAGTCTGAATGATGTTTGTAGTGTATGGTGTGTATTTAGTTACAAAAATATATTTCATACACTTATGCATATAACATACACATGCATACATTAACCTACACAAAAAACATATAACTTACACTTGTGTTTTCGTATGACCTACATTTATGTTTTCGCATATAGTCCTACACATGAACTAGGAAATATGTTTATGTATGCGAAGACATAAGTGTAGGTCATGCGAAAATAAATTGTGAGTTATATGTTTTTTGTGAACGTTAATGTACATATGTGTAGGTTAAATGCATATGTGTAGGAACTAGGAAATATGTTCTTATATGTTAAAACATAAGTGTAGGTCATACGAACACAAGTGTTAAGTTATATATCTTTTGTGCATGTTGTGTAGCTATATGTATATGTGTAGGAAATATGTTTTCCTGTTATATGTTCACAAGTGTAAGTTATGTAGTTCCTACACGGCTACACATATACATATAACCTACATATAAAAACATATAAAATACACTTGATTTTTTGCATAAATATATATATATATATATATATATATATATATATCTTTCACAAATATATTTTATTGTTTAATAAATTTGTTTGATGTGTAGTACATTTCATTAATTCAAATTTGTGTATTCTTGTGTTGTATATATATTTTTGAAATTATAGTATTTTATATTTGTTATTGGGTATCATAATAATATGAAAGTGGATAGTTATATATTAGCATCTGCAATTTAAAAAAAAACAACAAAGTTACCATCAACAATATTAAATAATTTGTGCTAGATATTAGCATCATCATCAATTGTCGTTCTTTCAAAAGTATATATTATTATTTGAAAGAAACTCTTATTTGAAACCCCCTTCAATTACTAGTTACCAAATTTATAAATTTGTGAAGATTACAAATATACCCTATTTACATAAATTATATATAAAATTAAGAGAAAAGTTATGATTGGTTAAAATGACTTCTCGCACTTCTCGCGTTAAGAAACACTTCTGAAATGAACCCAATCCTATATATATATATATATATATATATATTATTTTCTAAATTTGTTTCATTTTGACTTAGAAATATCTTATGGTCAAATCAAAATTGTGTTAACTATAGTTTGTGCTATGAATAAACTTAGGTTGTTAATCACTTAATTGTACTAAAACAAGTGGTTTTATAATCTAAATAAAAACATAGATAAAATAATTGTATTCCCAAAAATTAATAAAATGTTATATTTGAAAAGAAATAAAATGGGTTAGATCGATCAAAAACTATATAAATATATACCGACACAGGTTATGATCGTACCGATGGTAGTACTGACATTGTTTGGTAAGTATGGATTGGATTCGTTTCATTAACTGGTATGGTACCAACAATCAGCACAATTTACGACAACAAAAATAACTTGTTATGGTATTGATACTCGGTATTGTTTACAATGAAAAAGGCTTATTTACAATGGTTACATTAATAAAATAATGTATAAACATATATTGGTACTAGTTTTGATAGTACTGATAACAATATTGATGGTGTTTGGTAAGTCTCGATTCCATTCGTCAGTGTATCAGTACGTTACCGACACTTGATATAGCTTAAATTAATTACCAACCCAAAAAAACACATTTCGAATACATGTTTGTTTTCTACAACATTTGTGTTTGAACGTTGATAGAAGAAAATTAAACACATCAACGTATTCAATCTTTTTTTAGTTAACCAATACAAGTGCCTATGTTGTTCGGTCGATCGATATCAGTTAAATTCTTCATTGGTGCTGACACTCATTCTCGTATACTCTCCTTTACTTGTAGGTTGATCTCATTATGGATGCGCAAGTGAAGACCTTTCCTCAACTTCAACTATTTTATGTGATCTCGAAGAAGATATCATTCAAATTAAGAACTCGTGCGCATGCTTTAAAATAAAACATCTTGGAAAGTTGTGACATTTCCTACGCAACGAGTAGTGTACTATGATATTAACTATGTATCTAATCTAAGCACTCTAAGATCAACTACTGGCTATGCGTTTCTGCTATGGTCAAGTGCGGTATCATGGTGCAGTAAACGTCAACTAATGTGTCGTTATCAACAACTCAAGAAGAATACCGAGTTGTAGCCATGGCAGCTCGATCAAGAAAGTGTCTGGCCCTTTCAACTATTCAAGATTTGGTCTTTTCCATGATAATCGTTTAGCGATTCAACTTGCTAAGAACCTTACTTTCCATGCACGAGCTAAACGCATTGAAGCTCATTATCACTTCACTAGTGTGAAAGCTAAGGAAATTGTTGTTAATTTGTTTATGCGACAACGTAACTATATATAGGAGAAGTGGGTGTTGAGAGGGAGTGTTAATATGCAACACCCATCGCCAGTTGCGGCTCCATGCCCAACGTGATTCAACCCAGTTGCCGGTCGCTTAGTTGTATTAGCGGTTCACATCACCCAGTTGTGGTTCTGTGCATTTGGTTGCGGCTCATGTCGTTAACAAAGTCAATTTTTCTGCCTTATTTTCACTTGAGTATACATATGATACATATATTGTCACATTGAACCAAAAAGCACTAAAACGTCTATGCCACTCGTGTGACCGTCGCAACTTAATTTCGATGGTTCCAAGGGTTTTCTATGACACCTCCTAACAACACTCGTAATCGCTTTCATTACTACTAATATCCAAAGTCACCACTTGAATATGAAACATCCAACCAGTCACAGTCACTGATAACCAAAACTAAAATGAGGAGAGAGGTTTAGGGCTTTGCGGTTTTGCATCGGTTGAAAGCTAGTACTCGCAACATCAGTCTAGGAAGGAATGTATTCGGATGGTCGTGAATGTCAAGCTAGCTAAAGCTTATTGACTCGACAATTTGACATTAAATTTGGAGACAGTAAATCAAACTATCTTCATGATGGAAGATCTTAAGCATATATAAATCCATCAAAAACTTGAGCAAAACCAACAGTTTTCAATAATCATGTTTGGTGTTCACATTTTCATTTGAGGGTTAAAAATTCCATTTTCATTAACTGAAATATTATCAATAAATAATTCAAGCCAAAAGTATCCAAAACTACATGTTCCTAACTAGCAAGATTCACCTTTCTGCCTTTATGAAATGAGGTGACAAAAGTTTTGAAACTGTGAATCCAGTGAATGTGTCAACGTCGAAGAGCTCTTTCAACTTATCATCACATAAAATCCGTCTTTTGTCCGAGGGATCCTATACGCATGTTTCAGATGAATGTTTAACGCGTTAGTTATGACAACATTAATAATATTCTAATGATTGAGACATACATATGTACCTGGAGGTTATTTTGTTTAATGTAGTCCCATATTCTCTTAACAACATCCGAGCGTGCCAATGCGTCTTCACCTGTTCCAAGAAATTTCAATAAAGCTTCTGAAAGTGGAACCGGAGCCATAAGACCCGAACCACTGCCGCCGCCTCCGGCACTCTTTTGTTTCTTCTTTCTTTTGGGCTCGTCTGAGTCTGTAAGCCAAACTAAGTGAGACTACAACTTTGTAAACTAACCAAACATTCAGTGAGCCGTTTGGCGGGAAGTTTGTTTATGTTCGTTTATTTAATAAACGAAAACATGAACAAAACTCTTGTTCATTTAGCTAATCGAACAAGCATGAACACATGAATGTTTTTTTCATTTAAATTCGTTTATGTTCGTTATTAACACTCATATATGTTTGTTAGTTTACGTATGTTCGTTTACAGTTGTTACTATATTCATTTTTATATTTTTAGGCGCATTACAATTTGGTCTAGTTCTAATAGCCTTTTAGACCCCAAATTGCTGTTCACGTTTACTTTTAATGGGCTTAAGCTCAGTTATGCCCGTTTATTTACGTTCATGAACCATATTTTTATACCATTAGCGAACGAACGAGCATAAATGAACACAAACACGTTGATTTTCTTAATGAACACACAAGAAGGAAAAAAAAACCGTCCGCTTAACTGTCTGTGTTCTATCGTTTGTTCGGTTAAAGTTAAACGAACACGAACATGCTCCCTTCGGGTCCATTCGGTTTTTTTACATCCCTAATTACAGCTTTAAAGTTTAAACCATTGAGATGATTAACATTCTCTACATCAAAATTTCCCATTTCTCAGTCTGTTCTCCCAAAATGATTGCTTATTTAACGTTAAGTCGTTAACTTATAAGAAGAGTAAAATAAAAATAAATAGAGCCCGCCTTCTTCTTTTGCCTTCTTTGGCTTCTTTTCCTTGGGTTCTACACTAGCTTGAGCTGCTGCAGATAATAATATTTCAGTCATAAATATAAAACAGTAAGCAAAAAAAAAAAACTTAATATTAACTGTACTGTTATAACTATGAAGAACAATGATATGAAAATATACCACCATCAGAATTCAATGGCCATATATGCTTAGCAAGAGCCTTATTCATTTGAAACATATCAATCGTATCCACACCAAATAGTTCACGAAACGGTTCGTCACAACGTATGTTCCTTCTATTGGCCGGATCTTGCAGATCATGTTCACGAATGTAACTCCATAGTTGTTTAACAACCTATGATTATAATGCTACCGTGCTATAATATATATATCGAGATGTATAAATCTGATTTGTGGCAATAATCACAAAACTTGATAAAACAAATATGCAGAATGGTGTTCATACCTCTGTTCTTGCTAACTCAGGTACCCCTGTGAACTTCTGAAGCTGCGGAGAAAGACTGCATAATTTGGTGAACCCGCCCCCTTTCTTCTTCACCTCTTTATTCTCATTTTTTGACCTAATTTCATGAACATGTATAAATTAAAAAAAGTAACAACTATGCTAAATTGCTAATTGATATCCAAATGTAGAAGATGACCTGATAATCTTGCTAAACACAATTAAACATCCAATTCATATGCTAATGGATTATTCATAGATATGCATACATGACCATCACTGAAATTTACATTTTTGACTTAATTTCATGAACAAATATACTTTAACAAAAGTAACAATTTTTTTTAGAAATTTGAATTCTTTTTTTCCCCAGATCAATCAAAAGCAACATATTGCTCAAGTATTGCAAAACCAAGTCTTTGATAAACTACATTGATTGCATAGCCCGCTGGACTCGGCTAAGTAGCTCCACAGCCTCAGGCGCTAGGAAACAAAAAGTATGCTAATTAATGAAACCAAATCTTCCAACCCTAATTAGCTTCCTAACCACAATTAAACATCCAATTCATATGCTAATTAATTATTCAGATATGCAAATTCATTACCATCACTTCTATTCACATTTTTTACGTGAACTATGCTTATTTTGACATACACCTCAGCTAGCGACTTTTGCAACCTTGACTAAAACTAACCTAATTATCTTCCTAAACACAATTAAACATCCAATTCATATACTAATTGATAAATATTCAAATATGCAAATTCATTATCATGACTCCAATTCACATTCACATAATTAGGGCAAAAAACAATACATCACAAATTCAAAATCCTAAATGCTAATTAACAACTTGCATACAACAATTAAACCATCAAATTAACAAATTAATAATAATAATAATAATAATGATAATAATAATAAACAACTAACTTTCGTTTTCTGCTCTTTCCATTACTCGTTTCCTCTTCATCATCTTCTTCGTTATCTTCTTCTTCTTCTTCGTTAACTTGCTGTTGAGTTTCTAAATACAAATCAATTTGTTGCCGAATAAACGCTTTTTTGTCCGTTAAATCGACTCCAAACTCTTCCTCCAGCTTCCGGCGAATACTGGCGGTGGTGGTGGTGGTGAGATCGGCGGTTGTTAAGAACTGC
The DNA here is from genome assembly GCF_021521415.1 of Bidens hawaiensis. Taxonomy (NCBI): domain Eukaryota; kingdom Viridiplantae; phylum Streptophyta; class Magnoliopsida; order Asterales; family Asteraceae; genus Bidens; species Bidens hawaiensis. Next base: position 296,916 of record NW_027493589.1, on the reverse strand, counting down.
CGTAGCCGGCCGGTGAGTTCTGTGTCTGATACCATTATTATTATTATTATTATTATTCGCCGGCGGTGATAATTGAAATTAATTCGGTTAGAGAGTTTGAGGGGTGAGAAATGATAATATGTGAAAGTTGTTGTGGTATAGATGTTATGTTTAGTTTTGGTCCTTGTAGTTTAGTTTATGTCAGGTTCATCTTTAAAGTTTTTTTTTTTTTTTTTGAACGACCAACTAAGTAACCCCGGGTACTCCGTACGCGGCCCCCATTGGCTAAAGGTAGCCCGAGTCGGCCACTAGTCTGGACGGACGGAGCCCCTAGCGGTCCACCTATTGAAGGATTTACCGGATAAAACCCGACCCCACACCCGCCAAATGGCACGACAGCGAGGAGCCGGTAAAACCGGGTGAGATCAGGACTCGAACCCTGGCAAGCCAGGATCACCCCTCATATCTCCCATATAAATTAGTGATAATGAGATATGAACCACCTACCTCTCACTAGTAAATTCAGTGCTCTATCATTGAACAACATCCAATTTACAGGTTCGTCTCTAAAGTATTATTATTATTATTATTATTATTATTATTATTATTATTGAATTTGTATGTCCTTATTCCCAAAGGCCCAAATATCCAGCCCAGAAAACCACGTCCTCGGCCCAACAACTCCAAGAAGGCTTCTAACTTTACATAACATGCATAAGTGCACAACCCGGTTAACTAGAGGTGCACAAAAAACCCGTACCTAGAACCGGAACCGAAAAAATACCTGGAACCGGTTTTTTATACCCGGGTATTCTATACCCGAGACCGGAACCGACCCTACCCGTAAGGTATGGATAGGGTATGCATTTTGAGGTCAATACCCGTACCCGGAACCGTACCCGATTTATACCCGTAAATACCCGGACCCGGTCATACCCAATACCCGATACCCTGTTATACCCGATACCAAATTTCTAATACCCGAAATAATACATGAGTTTTTATAGTATATTTTTATGCTTGCTTCACAACTTTTATGTTTAAGTTTTGTAAAATGCATATTACTAAGTAAATAATTTGTAATTAAATGGATTTATGGTTTTTGTTATATAGTTTAATTATTTTTATACATTACAAAGCAAATTTAAATTTTAAACAAATTACAAAATGTATAAAAAATTACAAATTCAAAACCGGGTATTAATACCCGGCCGTACCCGGTTCCAATACCCGAACCCGATCATACCCTACCCGGGTACATAGGGTTGAGTTTTTCTCCTCAATACCCTACCCGAACCCTACCCGATTTATCTCAATACCCGATTTTCCAATACCCGATCATACCCGAAATCGGTTCATACCTGAACCCGGGTATTAGAAAAAACCTGATTTGTGCACCTCTACGGTTAACCTATTAATTTAATAACCGGTTATTGGTTAATGCTGAATTAATCGGTTAGACCGGTTAATTGGGTCGGTTAGTAACCGGTTTCCAAGCAAAAAAACCCTAACATGTAATTAACCGGGAAAAAAAATCAGTTTTAAAAAGAAATAATTTAAAAACCTAAAACAGTTAGCCGATTATGGGCTTAAAAATGAAAAACTGGTTACTAACCACCGGTTTTTTTACAGGTAGAAATTAGTGATTGGTTAACTGGTTTGGATGTGCACCTCTACTCTAACATGCTCAAATGGAAGATCTTTGAAATAGAGGTAAACAAATCGGGTTTTTGTGCTTTATTGTGGGACGGTTTTGGGGTTATGGTGAGTATTCTTTTGATTGGGTTCCTTCGTCTGGAAGGTCGGGTGGGTTATTATCGATCTGGGATTCTCAAGTCTTCCGTATGGAAAGGGTGGTCAAGAATAATAATTGGCTTCTAGTTTCGGGCACTGTGAAAGGAAAGAGTAGCTCGTATCATATTCTCAATGTTTATTCTCCTCAAAATCTAGTTACTAAACGAGCTCTTTGGGGGAAATTCGTGATTTGATCGAGGAGGGTAATGGGAGGTGGATTGTGGCAGGAGATTTTAACTCGGTTCGGTGTGCTGAGGATAGGCGGAATTCTTTGTTTAATGTGGGTGAGGCCAATGAGTTTAACGATTTCATTGATGATTCGAATCTTCACGAGTACTCCTTGAAAGGGAGGCGTTTTACTTTTGTCGCAGGAAATAAATTAAGCCGTATTGACAGAATCTTCGTTAATTGGGATTTCTTTATGGAATAGCCGTGTGCGGAGTATATTGCTCTCGAAAGGAATAAGCCGGATCATAGTCCGTTGGTTTTGAAAATTGGTTCTTCCAAGAACTATGGTCCCAAACCGTTTAGGTTTTTCAATTCATGGCTTGGTAGAGAGGATTTTGGGACGTTGGTTAAGAAGACGCTTGTTGATGGCTCGTTTCATGGTTCTCCGGACGCGAGATTGTTGTATAAATTTAAAGCTTTGCGTGATGCTATCACTAGATGGGCGATCGATTGTAAAGCCAAAGAAAAGGAGGAGAGGGTTTTATTGGAGCAAGAGTTGCGTGACTTGGACCAAACCTTGGAGGTCCGGGATTTGTTGGAAGAAGAGACATGGTCTTTAAGCGAAATTAAAAGACGGCTAGGCGAGTTGGATAATCATTATTACCGGGATTTGAAGCAAAAGGCTCGGTGTAATTGGGCGATTCATGGAGACGAAAATTCTCGATTTTTTCACGGTTTTATTAATAAACGTAAAGCTTCAAATTATTTTCCGGGTTTGGAAGTGAATGGGGCGTGGGAAACAAACCCGGTTCTCATTAAAAAGGAAGTTTTGCGATTCTTTGCTGGTAAGTTTAAAGAATCTATTACACATCGGCCTCGGTTGATTGGATATGGGTTTTCGGTCTTGTCTTCGGTGGAGGCGGATTTTTTGATCAGTGATTTTTCCGTGCATGAGATCAAGAAGGCGGTTTTTGATTGCGGTGGTGACAAAGCTCCTGGGCCGGATGGTTTTAATTTTAGGTTCATTCGGTTTTATTGGGAGTTGTTCGAGAAGGATTTTGTGGATATTCTTGATCATTTTCATAAGGTTAAAAGTTTTTGCTCGGGGGTTGGTTCGTCTTTTATCACCTTAATTCCTAAGGTAAACAATCCGTCTTCTTTGGGGGATTTTATACCGATAAGTCTCATTGGTTGTATTTTAAAGACTGTGTCGAAGGTGTTAGTGAATCGACTCAAAACGGTTATGAATAAGATTGTCTCAGAGCATCAGTCGGCTTTCTTATCCGGGAGATATATTCTTGATGGCCCTTTGGTGGCTAATGAGGTTATTGCTTGGGCTAAGAAGAGGGAGAGAAGAATTTTTATGTTCAAGATTGACTTCGATAAAGCCTTTGATAATGTGAATTGGGAGTTCTTGTTGTCGGTTCTTTCTCAGATGGGTTTTCCTTCGGTCTGGTGCGATTGGATTAGTGGTATCTTGTTGGCGAGCAGATCGTCTGTTCTTGTTAATGGATCTCCTACATTCGAATTTGGATGTCATAAAGGCATTCGTCAAGGTGACCCGCTATCGCCTTTTCTTTTTATTATTCTGATGGAGGCTTTTTCAGGTATGTTGAAACAAGCCTGTGATATAGGTGCGTTTCATGGTATTACTCTTCCTAATGAAGGTCCTACTTTATCCCATCTTTTTTATGCGGATGATGCTATGATTATGGGAGAGTGGTCTTCTTTTAATTTTGATAACTTGAAACGTATTCTTCGCATATTTTACTTGTGTTCGGGGCTAAAGATTAATCTCCATAAATCAGTGTTATTTGGAGTAGGTGTAGAAGATGGTGAGATCGATATCCAAGCTGGTTTCATGGGTTGTAAGCCGGGTAGAATCCCGTTTTCTTATCTAGGGATTATGGTTGGCGCTAACATGAATAGGGTGGTTAATTGGGAACCGGTTGTGTCCAAGTTCAAGAAGAGGCTATCTAAATGGAAAGTTAATTCGTTATCTATTGCCGGTCGGTTAACCCTTATTAAATCGGTGCTGGATAGTCTTCCCACTTATTATTTTTCGCTTTTTAAGGCACCCAAGAAGGTTACCAATGATTTAGAAGCTTTGATGAGAAGGTTCTTATGGGGTGGTTCGGATGAAGTGAGGAAGATGTCATGGGTGGCTTGGGAGGTAGTCACCAAACCTATAAAAGAAGGGGGTTTAGGTATCGCTCGTTTAGAGGTTAATAATCAAGCGCTGATTACTAAATGGCTTGGGAGATTTCTAAATGATCATCACGCGATGTGGAGAAGAGTAGTGTTGTCTATTCACGGGTCCTCGCGCTGTTGGGGGCTTGCTCCGGTTAATAATGGAGTTCCCGGGGTTTGGAAGAATTGTGTTATGTTTTGGAACAAATTTAAGGTTGATGGTGTGGGTTTTAATAGAGTGATCCGGGCCACAGTTGGGAATGGTCGCCAAGTTCGGTTTTGGACGGATTTGTGGTTGGGTTCGGCGCCGATTATGGACAAGTATCCGTCCTTATATGCGGTAGAAAAACATAAAAATGTCTTGTTAGCAGATCGGTTGGTGGTCACTGGATCTTCTCGTCGCATTGTGTGGGATTGGCTTAGAGCTCCTTGCTCCCAACAGGAGGTGATCGAGAAGCAGGAGTTGGAAGATCTCCTTCAAGGGGTGGTGATGGTTGACCGTGAAGATTCATGGTCTTGGGCGGTTGGTAGCTGCAAAGAGTTCGAGGTTTCGGCGATTAAAAGATGGATGGTGCGGTCCGTTGTGGATGCTGGGAGTTCCAGTTTCCAATGGAGCGATTGGGTCCCGAAAAAATGTAATATTTTTATGTGGAGGGCCGTTCTGGATAGTCTTCCAACCAAGCAGGCTTTAGCTAGACGTCATTTGCATTGTGATGATCATAGTTGCGCTTTATGTGAGAGTAATGAGGAATCGCTCGAGCACTTGTTAACCGGGTGTTTCATTTCTATGGCCGTTTGGAATGCGATTGGTTCATGGTGCAACATCCCTAGATCTTTTGTTTTTCATGTCAATGATTTGGTGGAAGTGCATAAGGTTTGTGGTGCGACGGGGAATAAGAGATTGATTATTCATGGAATTGTCATCATTACTTGTTGGAGGATTTGGCGTGCTAGGAATGAAAAGATTTTTTCGGGCAAGAACACTAAGGTGGCAGAAATGGTTGCGGATATAAAATCTTTGGGTTTTCTTTGGTATAAAAATAGATCTAAGATAGGGGTAGTGGATTGGAAAAGTTGGTGTTTATTTGATGTAACGTGATTGTTGGTTTTGGTTTTTGGATTTCAGCGTCTTTCTCCGTCTTGGTGATAGTCGTTGGTTGTGTTTGTTTTTAATGAAAGTCAATTTTCAAAAAAAAAATATATTTTATTTAATCAATCCCATTAACCATAGATTAAAAGTCTTCAAAAAAACCCAAATGTCACTATACATGCACATCAAATCCATTTTATTTCCAATTTAACGATTTTATAATACCAATTACTATCATCAACACATTTTCAAAGATTAAATCAAGAACAAACCCTTCATCATCAAATTAGGTTTACAATCAAATTTCTTAGATTATTGAAATATATAATACAAACAAGATCGAGTATTATATTTGATTCTCATTACATATAGATCATTTTGAAGGAGAAATCTACCAGTAATTTGTATACTCGAGTTTATCACTTTTAATTTTATATACCAACAATCTAGGGCCGCCCATGAGAGGCAGGGAGAGCGACAATTCTAGGCGCAGTCTCCTGTGAGACCCGAGGTTTCTTAGAAAATAATTATATAAATATAAGAATATATATTAAATCCAATTCAAATCCATGTATTTTAGGCCGCTAAACTCATTTTATTTAAAATGATCGTGTAGTTCTTTTTTCAAAACCCATTAACTTATTTACAGTTTACGTACGCAACAACCAACAATTCAAAGATTTCAAACAAAAACATAAACCATTAGGCGACCATCGGCCTCCCTTCCTAGTTCCCTGTTCTCATCTTTTAGCCCAATCCCACCTTCGTTCACTCTGTTAGTTGTCCAGTCGAACAAGGTTAGTAGAGAGCAACGAACCAAGGCCCAAGGGGACTAATCACTGATTCAAAGTTTCAATAGCATGTATGAATTGATGAAATGATGTACTTATAATACTGTAGTGGTTTTCAATTATACATTGCAATAACTTTCATGTTTGGGATTGTTTAATTTTAAACACTACTGTGCTTGCTTTTTTGTGTATTTCAATGGGTTAATGTTTCAATTTTTAATTTTGTGTTTCAGTTTTATAAATTTTTATGTTAAGTTTTAGATATTTTGTCTCCTGAATGCTTATTCAGTACTTAAAAACGTAAAAAGAGAAAAATAAAATAATAGTATGTTTAGGAGTATTTTAGAGCTTTCTTTAAGGCCATTTTATACATGCACCAGATAATCGATTTTTTCATCTAACATTTTTTATATTTTTAGAGATCTAGCATTGCCTTTTTTACCTCTTCTAAGCTCTTTCTAACCTCATAAACCATCGTTCTCCTTCACAGACTTTCAACCATAGCCACCACCCCTCACTCCTCCACTGGGTGTCGCCCCTCCACCGACCCTATTCTACCGATTGAAATCCAACACTCGAGGCATAAACCTATTGTACCCTGCCTATCGTCCTTGTTGCTCTTCACCACCGCCACTGCCTAGCGTCTCTTCCGAACTTCAACGTTCACTGAAATTAACAACCATCAAATTTTTTATTTGCTAAAATTTTCTTGTGATATGACTGAAAGTAGTCATTAATTTTTTGTGTATTTGAAAATTGAAATCATATATTATGAGAACTCATATTTAAAAGATCTAGGTTTGATTTTTTTACTTGAGGAAATTATATCATTCACCATATATTTTAGTTTATTTTAGCAGTGTGCATAAATTAAAAAATAAACGTCATTGTTATTACAAACTACAGACATTCGGTTCATCTCTTAATCTATAGAAATCTGCATATGTGATTCACAAATTATAGACATTTTTCCTTTTAAAACCCAAACTACACATAAGTCTCACGTCAAAAACGCATAGATAAAAGGATTTTTACACGAGTTACTAATAAATTGTCAATAAGATAAGATGATCAATGAATTCATCATATTCACCACACAACCTACCAAATACTCCATTAACAATTCAAATTATTATTTAAGAAATACTGCATTTAAGAAAAATAGACGAGAAAAAACTTGATTAGAATTTTCTTAGGTGAAAACAAAAGTCAATAACGAAGTGTTTAACTGTTGCTTGAAAAATTCCACCAAATGCAATTTACCGTTTATGTTTGTTTTGTCAAGTGTCTTTTATTAATTATTTAATTTCATTTTTTATACAATGAGGTTATCTTTTATAGAAATTCTTTCCACTTTAAAATAAAGTATTCTTTTCTTTCCCCTTTCACGTTATTCTATGGTCAATTTGTTAATTTATATATCACCCATTTGCAAATAAAAAAACGTTTTGGATTAACAAGTTGAAATAATTAATGAAGAATTTTTTTTAAAGGCATGCATCAAATAATTGTAACATTTTATATAAAACCAAACTCAACATAAAATAGCTTGCTAATTAAATAATTGGGTCCGAGTTGGTGTAATAGATGTAGCGGTTAACATGTTGAGTTGATAATCACAAGCATTACTTATATTTGATTAAACCTTAACTGAGCACACTTAAATGGTGTAACTTATTTATACAACTGAGCTAAGAATGTTGACGGATTGTAATTAAGTTGTAAACAAATCTTAAGCATAGAGGCATTGGTGGTTGTAAACGAGTTATAAAAAATGTATTTACTAAAATTGGCATTATAAAATAAAACTTAAATTCTACTTTTAGATTTAAATAGGCTGGCATGCAATATGATTAAATAATCGTTAACGAGTTATTAAAATCAACTTAAACACGACAATATAATTTCATTTGATAAAAATATTAGCTCAAGCATAGTCTTTATTACACAAGTTTGATATGACAATACAATAAGAGGCGTAGCTAGGTTGGGAGCCAGGGATATAACCCCATAAGGTTTTGAAACCGAACCCAAGAAATAGTGAGGGAAATTCTTAAAAAAAAGTACTTAAATCTATACAAATATTAACATACAAACCAATGCTAAATAGTTAACAAATATAAAATAACTAAGCCTATTTTATACAGATAAACAAATAAGTTAATTTAATATTAAATAACATGTACGTTTAGCCTGCCCTTTAAACTATGACTAACGCAAATAACTTTAAAGTTTGTGTTTTTATAATCAAAGACTCCAAATTGAGGACGTCTAGTTTTTCTATTGTAAATTAGATTGAGACTTCAATGAATAGTTGAAATTACAAATCCTGGAAAATTATTGCTCTCACTTTGAGAATTTAAAAATCTTTTAGTTTATTATTTAATCAATTTTTAAAAGTTTCTCCAAATAGCAAATTATTAGGAATTAAAAAAATATGTGACTAGAGTCACTAGACGCACGAAATAACAAATCCAGTTGAACCTATTTTAATGTATAAAATCTTTAAACAAATACTAGACACTTTTCATGGTCAAAACATCTTTTTCTTATAATAAGTTGTATTATTTTTATACAATATTAAGCGATTTGAGCAGGAAGCTTAAACTGTCACTAAAAATAATATTAAGTTATCGTATTAACTGCCTCTGATTAAACTTTCTTTGGACTTTTGTTTATAAGTTATACCTAATGAGCATGAGTGATACATGGAGTCACACAAGCAAGACATACATTCATTCACTCATCATTCGTTAGGTCTAGTGAGTGATGAGTGATATTAAAATTAATTAATTATTAAGAATATTTTGAAATGAGTGACTTCACGAGCGGAATCACATTAACTAGGTACCCACTTACCACTCATTAGACTCGCATTGCGTTCCTGCGATTTTGAACCTCGTAGCACACTTCCCCCTCACGGCTCACCTCTCACGATGAAGTACAATACGTATTTTTCGGGTGTAAAGCAAATTCTAAAACCATAGTATCTTTCATTAATATTTTTTGCTTTGGGGAGAATCTGATGACATAATTTATGCACACGATTTTGATAAGAAACATGATAACACATGTTAAAGTTGGAATACAGGAAAACTATACAACTTTTTTGCTATTAGTTCCCTTAAAAAAAGTGTGTGTTGTGCGGTGACGTCCCTACCACCAATCCTCTCCCACACTTAAACCATAAACCATTACAATAGAATTTCATATGGGTGTCACCGCCAAAGGTGAAAGAGCTCCCTTGGGTGCCACTAGCTTTCTTTTTATGAGGCAAACTTATTTTTCAACCAATCAAATTATCTCTTTTTTAATTTATTTTTTTAAAATAAGTGCCTCCATGCTTACATGACGGGACGTTTTTCTACTTTTTAAATTAAACTACTACACATTATCTAAATATTATAATGAAGCTTCAACTTATAATTTTTATTTATACGCCTAGTCGTACTATAAAAATAAAGAAAAAATAAATAATAAAAATTTTATAGTAACACACTAACACAAAATGATTTGATACCAGAAATACAATATTTGGTCGATAATGCGTTAAAATGGATATCAAATTCCATTGTTTTAAACCAGACAATCTGATTGATTATAATTTAATTCATTTCCTTATATAAATGGTTGATACCTAAACCCATGATCCTATTTTCAAACCAAACCCAAATAAAAATAATATGTTTTATACATTAAACTTTTAATAATATCTACTCGTTTCGTGTCACAATATTAGTTAGAGCAAGTTGTTTCAAGAAAATATTAAACACAACAAGTTGCATTTTGCAAATTGAATAAAGTACTACTAATTTAATTATGATTTGGCAGCAACAACAATAACATATATGTCAGGTTCTTTTCCATCTATTTATCTATAACATATATAAACGAAGACATAAAAATTTGTGTCGCGATGTGGTCGCTCCCTTTTTTTTTGAGTCACCAGATTTGCTTGATTTTTAAATGGAGGCTTCTCATGCATTTGACCCGAATTCATGGGTATGGGTCTTACCAAACCCAGATATTCTTTAAACGAGTTATAACATCTCATTAAATTAAAAATTATTCTCACCAAATTATTGATGTAAAAATCCTATAAAATAGGATATACTAAAAATTAATATCTTATTTATTTTAAAAAGATATATATATATATATATATATATATATATATATTATTTAAATTAAAAAACCAATTTGATATTAAAAAAATAGTATATTATTAACTTTCATATATATTATTTATAATTAAAAAACCAATTTTATAGTAAAAGAAATAAACGGGTCTTGGGTCTCATTAAAACCATATAGCTTTTAAATCGGGTTATAACATCTCATTTATTTGTCAAACAATTTATCATCAAACCATAAGTATATTATTAACTTTCATACAATAAAAAAATATAAATGCAAAAAATAAATAAGTATTAGAACAAATAATATAAAACAACCCCGTAATATAGGGGTAAAAACTAGTTACGTATATATGAAGATACCTAAATTTAAACTCTTCAATAAATTTAGAAATGAGTTATATTTGTTTACAAAGAAATTATTAAATTATTAAATCACATAAGTAGATGGTGTGAAAATTAGTCCTAATTCGAGTAACAAAGTGAAAATAGTATAAAAAAAAGTGATTCATTGGGCTAATACATATTCATTAATACATTTAATTCATACAAAACTGGACTTAATAATTATAACTATGGTCTATTGACCGATAATAATCTCTACTTACACTTAACCAATGATGATATATTAATATTAACATTCTCTTTTGTTATCACTAGCAATTCCGATATTATAATCATCATAGAATTATACATGATTTTCACTTTATTTCTTTCATAATGATGATCATAAACGAAACGGAGAAAAGTATAAACAAAAATCGAGTATAAACCACATGTAAAATTAAGTATAAAGTCTATGATGGCTATATTGGAATCAGCGGCGAAACTTGGACTAAGACACCTGGGCGGCTAGACTCAAAAAACATACAAAATTTCACAAACAAAGAGGGCCGACTTAAAATTTTGGCCGAAAACGACTAAATTTACACTACGTATAAAAGATTTCGGCAAAAAACGGCTAAATTTACACTATGTATAAAAATTTTCTGACGAAAACGGATAAATTTAAACTATTGCATGAAAAAACAGGGGGCGGTGCCACCCCTGGCCCTAAGCAACCTTCGCCATTGATTGGAGTTGCTCTTATCAACAATAGTGAAAAACTAGAATTATCATTGGTCAAACCGTAAATAACCTGAATATTTTTTTAAAATGACAACTTTCATGTTTTTTTAATTTTTAAGTTACCCCACTTCCCAAATTTGAAGAGCCCGTTACCGACTCTGACCAGCCTATACTATCTTAAACTTGAAAAAAAAAATTATTGTCTCTCTCTTTTTTTTTAATATAAAAAACATATGATGGCCGATTCTAACTAAGTCTACACATAAAACCCGACAAAGATTCAATAAAACCAATATCATCACTTGTCGTCTGGCAACCAAACTCTAGCCAAAACGATACCGTATCACCCTGTTTCTCTGCATCAATAATAATAATAATAATAATAATATATATATATATATATATATATATATATATATATCAACCAGATGCAACTCACGTTTAAGTATTTGTATTTGTGTTGCATGCTGATATACTGTTTCCTGGTTATGAAACTGTAACGTGAGTTTTTTGTTTTTTTGAGTTGGAATATGGATATGGATTTGCCTGCGGTGAATCCGGTCGTCGAGATGGCGATCATGCATGATACTGATCAGTATGACTTTGTTCGGGATATCGGGTCGGGTAATTTTGGTGTTGCAAGGCTTATGAGAAATAAAGAAACTAAAGAGCTTGTTGCTGTTAAGTATATTGAGAGAGGTGAAAAGGTTAGTTAATTAGTTTTGTTATTATTATTATTATTATTATTATTTGAGTTTTGATTTATGATCATAGTATATATAAGTTTTATACTAAATATGGAAATTATTTTTAGCATGTTAATATTGGTTAAGTATATTATTATTATTATTATTAATTATTATTATTATTATTGGTTTTTACTAATCACAACTATTATCTTTTGGTCGTCGTCGGTCCCAACTAACGAATTGGCTTCTGACAGTCCCAACTTTTAACGTATTTGTTCTCAACGGTCCGCTACTAACAGAATCCTAACGCTGTTAGTTGCAGGTCGCCGGAAAACTGTTTATTTGCCAGAAAAGTCACATTTTTTTCCGAAAAACTCAGCATTTTCGTCCCAAACATCTTTGTAACTTTGTATCGGACCTTTAGGAATATTTTTCTAGTAAAAGCCGCAATTATTGAGGTCGCTAGAACCCTAGAACCGTCATCGGAATCGGTTGGTGGTGCTCAAGTGGTGGTGATTGGTTAGTGGTGAGTCAATTGGTGGTGGTGACGATGTTCATGTGGTGTTTTCCGAAAAAAATGTGACTTTTCCGGGAAAAAACGGTTTTCCGGCGACCTGCAACTAACGACGTTAGGATTATGTTAGTCGCGGACCATTGGGAACATATACGTTAAAAGTTGAGATCGTTAGCTCAACCAGTTCTTTAGTTGGGACCGGCATCGACCAAAAAGCGATAGTTGGGACTAATAAAAACCAATATACCTTATTATTATTATGAGTTTTGATTTATGATCATAATATATATAAGTTTTATACTAAATATGGAAATTATGTTTAGCATGTTAATATTGGTTGTGTTTTAGATAGATGAGAATGTTCAAAGGGAAATCATTAATCACAGGCCTTTGCGGCATCCGAATATAGTGCGGTTTAAAGAGGTTTGAAATCGTTAATACTTTCTTGATTTGGTTATTATGTGTTAAACCCAGTGGCGAAGCTTGGTCTAGAACGCCTGTGGGGGGGGGATTCAAAATGTATGGAAAAATTCATAAACGAAAGGGGGGGGGGGGTGTCAATTTTTGGTCTGAAACGGTAAATTTATATACATATAAAAGTTTTCAGGAGAAAAACGGCTAAATTTACACTACTGTGCGAAAAAACAGTGGCCCCCCTGGGTCCTTGCTATGCTTCGCCCCTGGTTAAACCGTGATTCAAATAGTTAATATGTTTATATTTTGTTAATTCAAAGGTCATATTGACCCCGACTCATCTAGCGATTGTTATGGAATATGTTGCTGGCGGGGAGTTGTTTGACAGAATTTGTAACGCGGGTCGCTTCAGTGAGGATGAGGTACTTTTATTTTGCATAATTTTTTTATTTTATGTTTTTCACTAATTATATAAAACATGAAAAACTAATTTAGTTTTTGTGTAGGCGCGGTTCTTCTTTCAGCAACTGATATCCGGTGTCAGCTACTGTCACGCAATGGTATGTGTTTGATATTATTTATATGACTAGATCGAAATGTGCTAACTATTTTTGTTATGTCGGTTGTAGCAAGTATGTCATCGAGACTTGAAGCTAGAAAACACGTTGATAGACGGAAGCCCTGCTCCCAGATTAAAGATATGTGATTTTGGTTACTCAAAGGTATAATAATTAATAAGCATGATACAACTTATTATTATAAAATCTTGATTTTGGTATAATTTGTGAATGTTGTATTGCAGTCATCGGTATTGCATTCGCAGCCGAAATCTACAGTTGGGACACCAGCATACATTGCTCCAGAAGTGTTGGCCACACAAGAATATGATGGGAAGGTATGAAATTCGACACGTTTTTGCCAAAAATAAAAAGAAAAAAAATAAACAACTTATCGGGGTGCATTGTTTTCAGATTGCGGATGTGTGGTCTTGTGGTGTGACGCTATACGTCATGCTTGTTGGCGGATATCCTTTTGAGGATCCAAATGAACCAAGAGATTTCAGGAAAACTATACATGTACTTAACATATCACTTAGCTAAAACTTGCATTTTATTAATATTAATTTATTTTCATTTAAATTTTAACAAATGCACATTTTGATGGTCTGCAGAGAATTCTCCATGTTCAGTATTCGATTCCGGATAATATTGAATTGTCACCTGAATGTCGCCACTTACTGTCACGAATCTTCGTTGGCGACCCTGCACAGGTTGATTAATATCATTTTGTCACATTGTTCATGTTCGGCTGTTAAGGAAATAATGTGGTCCCGAATGGTTCACGAACACTTACCGAACAAGATTTTATGTTCGTGTTCGTTCATTAAGGAAATGAATGTGTTCACGAACACAAATAAAATCGGCAGAGCCTAGAGATTGAGACTGATGTATTCATCAATAACAAATTGAATGAACACGAACAAGGGCATATTCGTGTTCGTTCAGTTAATTTTAAACGAACACAAACACTTAATCGAATAAATATTTATGTTCATGTTCGTTTATTTAAAGAGTGAACATTTGTGTTCATTTATGTTCGTTTGTTTAAAATCTCTAAACGAACATAACTGAACATATTGGAACAAACGCAAATGAGCACAAACAAACATAAACGAACATAATTAAAATACTTAAATGAACCCAAATTAACAAATATAAAACCTTTAAGTAGATGACTCATCCAGATTATATTTAATTATTTTCTATTAATACATAAATAAACTAACATAAACGAACGTTCATGAAAACGGAACATGCTTTCATGTTCGTTCGTTTAGTTAACGAACATAATTTTTTTGTTCATGTTCGTTCATTTATTAAACAAACAAACATAAACGAACTTCCTGCCGAATGGTTCATGGACAGTTCACTGAACGCTCATTTCGTTTACAGGCCTAAATTTATTGTTAACCATTTGTGTATGCAATTAAACAGCGAATCACAATGACGGAAATAAAGACGCACGAATGGTTTCTAAAGAACATGCCTGCGGATCTAATGGATGAAGAGAGCATGGTGAACATTCAGTTTGAAGAGCCTGATGAACCTATGCAAAGTGTGGATTCAATCATGAAGATACTATCCGAGGCAACAATCCCGACTGTCGGTCTTTATGATCTTGATATGATGGACGATGATCTAGACTTTGATCTACACGACTTTGACTCTGATCGTGAAGAACTTCATATTGACAGCAGTGGTGAGATTGTGTACGCGCTGTGATCATACTTACATGTATTGAAAATGTTGAATATGACACGAGTATTAACTATTAAGTCTATTGACTTATAGACTTATGGACTTATGGTTTATGTATCTGCTACTATTATGTTGTATAAAAATGAAATGAAATGGAAACAGAGAAGCTTCATTTAATATGTAATATGTTTTAGTGACAGTACAACTATTGGCTATAACAGTTATTATTGTACATAATTAGTTTGACTAACGTTGACTAACGAAAATCGTTAGCAAGCGACTATAGACCTTGGTGCTCCGTCCTCACCGCCATTGTGCACGAGTATTGTGTGTGTATCAATAGCAACAATTCAAACTCAAACAGAAGAAATGGATCCTTGTAATGCCACTGAGTTAAAATGTATAGTAACAGTTTTTGCATAACTGGCCACTCCAGAAACATTTAAGTTAGTGGTGATTTCCGCTCACCATTAACACAGATTGATTCAATACAAGTTGTGAGAGTCACTCGGGAACCAACAGTTAGTATTAGAGCTTCCATCTCGCATGTAGAGTCACATTATAAATGACTATACCACAGTATATATTAATGAAATTAATAGTCTTTCAGGCTTCAGCACACAATATGTCTTGTCGGTTAATAATAGTTTTTTTATTAGTACTCGAGTAGGAAAAAAAAAGTGTAAGTTATCTTGGATATAGTAGTTGAAAAACACTCTTTTAGTAATGTAAATTCTTATGTTTCCGCACTTCTAATTTCTTGCTAGTAGGTGCTTTCTAATATTTACCGCCGTTAATAAAGTTAAATAAAAATAATAGATTCAGGTTTCTCTTCAAATAATAAGTTCTTCGGAATCAAATGATCGTTGACCCTAATTACCCATGACTCGTTACTTTAAGCCATGCTTACCATAATTGAAGCTGTAATCATATGATAAGGAAGAAACACACATTCATCTTTCGGTTGAAGAAAGTTTGGACTAAAAACCGATACTTAAAGTTAGAAGACTCGTTATGGTTTCGTATATTAAAAATGTATATTAGTTATAAATTTATAACACGAGTATTAACTCTTAAAGTCTATTAACTTATGGACTTATAGTTTATGTATCTGTTATCAAATCAAATCAAATCAAATCAAATCATCAAAGCTTCATTTAATATCCAATCCGTCTTAGTAAGTCACAGTACAACCAGTAGATGCACGAAAACAAACAACGTACAATTAACATATGCATCAAGACTTTATTTAAACTACAACTAATCACTATTCCCTTTATTCCCAATCATCTCATACTTTGACTAACGAAACCACCTACAAACCCTGATGCTCCGTCTTCACCACCGTCTGCTTAACACCACAACTTCCATTCGCTTCATGCACACACGAGCCTGAACTCAACGACGTCGTATTAACCACCTCCAACAAAGCCTCAGCACTACCACCACTGCCACGTGTCTCTTCAAACAAACCAGCTGACGGATGAAGATGCGGATACGGTAAGTAAACACTATGCACAATAATCTTCAAGTTCCTCATGACGTCAGGCACCTTAATCCTGACGTAATTAATCCTCATCGGCGTAAACTCACCGGCAGCAGTCGTAACCATCACCGACTGCGTACTCTCAAGCGTAGGCAACACCGTACCAGCCGATAACTTCTCCAAATCAGATATCGCCAACAACCGGTTCGGAATAATATGAAACCGGACGTTATTCACATACGAATGCGAACCGGAGAAGATTGACACGTCATCGAGTGCGAAAACCGTCATGTTCTGTAAACCTAACAATTCAACTGATTTTAACTTCATCGCGAGTGCGAGTATACTGAATCCGCTGTTACGGAGTCTAAGCATAGCGTCTCGAAGCATTAACCGCATGACGTAAGCAGGATACTGGACTGATTGCTGTGTAACGGACTGACGGTTATCAGGAAACGAAAGTGACGTCATCCGTTCGACGTTACATGAGAACGGTGATAACGGTGCCACGTAGCCTTGTAGTCCGTGTACGACTACTAGTCCGTTGTTGAATAGATCCGGACGTGTTATCTCCACGCCTCCAATGAATATCTTCGTGTAATTATTATTATTATTAGAATCGGTTATTGACGTTGATGACGTCACGGTACGCATCTACCTGGATCCATAGTTTCAATCTTCGTACCGAAGGCGAGTTTTGATAAGTACTCGTGAGAGAACAGACCAGGAACGATATGTTCGCGAAGGAGACGTACGACGGAGCATGAAGAGCATGACTGGATGGAGGAATCAGTAGGTGCGAAGAGAGTGGTGGGACCGTTCCATGTGGTGAAGGCTGAGTCGTCGGAGAGTGACGGTACGGCCATGGCGAGTTCATGAAACCCTAGGTTAGCGAGAATCGGTTCGAAGATTGAGGTTGGAGCGAACGAGTCGTGGATGTCGTGTGGTGACGTGGCAGGTGAGGTGGCGGAGTCCGGTGAGGTAGGTGGAGCTCCGGCGGTGGTTGATAGGAGGATTGCGATGGTGATGGTGATGAGAGTGAGTTGCAGAGTAGACGCCATTAATGGAGTTTGTAAGCTGTGTGAGTTGTGTGTAATGGTGAGTCGATGATGTGTTGATATATTGTTAAGTCTGTTGTAACGGAATTGAGTTAGTTATAGGAGGTTGAGGGGTAAAATGGTAAATATTGTGTGCCATGTGTATAGACTATAGCTTTAGATTGTGACACGTGTAAGAAAGGGTTAATAAGACGAGAGATATTTCTCGTGTAGGCTGACTAGGCTCCATGCTGGACAACTTCATTTTTAACTATACGTTTTAGTCTAATAGTTTTAAATTTACAGTTTTTACTTTTTTGTCAAGTGATTTTGTTTTTACTTGCAATTAAACTTTACCTTTACCCAACTAATCTTGTTAACTCTGATGGTTAAGCTCATCGACGTGCACGCTCTTCACGCGAGCGACAATTTTGTTTTTAATTGGTTGTGTTCCTCGTATGTTCGTGTAGTCGCTACCCAAAAACGTGGATGACGTCACAACCTGAAAGTAGGTACAAGATCTTGTTTTAAACTGTTTACGTGGAGGGCACGTTGATGGGTTTTAACGAACATGGTTAGTTTAGTCGGGTTTAATTACAAGTAAAAACAAAACTATTGGACGAAAAACTCAAATTTGAAACTATTGGATTAAATTCGTTAAAACAATAAATTTGATTAAACCAGGGATGAAACCGTAGTTCTTTGTTAGATTTAAATTTGATCAAAACACACAGACGAAAACCACGGTTCTCTCTTTCTAGTGTTGGTTTCATACTTACATGACCTACTTTTTTTTTCACAAAACTTTAAAGTTATAAATAAAAAAATAATATTATTGTTTCATTTTAAATTATATGATTACTAATTTTACATCAACAAAATCCACTATATCAACAATGTCCATTTCTATTACTTGTTTACATGTGACGTACTGATATTAGCGAAGTTTGGATGATTGAGGGACTCTATACTCTTGGATAGTCCTATACCTTGTTAGGAAGCTGCCCAAAATTGTTGATGACGTCACAACCCGAAACTAGGGCAAGATCGACCTTGATTTAAACTTGATCACATATGAAATATTACCCTTGTGCACCAACATCAGCTTTACATGTTTGTATGCATCTAATGACTTTTTCTTAGTAGATTTAAGTGTCATTTAATAGTCCTAGCATAGTTTATACAACTTGTTTTTTGTGTCATAATGTACTAACATGCTATGAAGCAACCCCCATACTTAGGAGTTAGGAATTTATAATAGTATTCTCTCATAAGGTTTTACATATATAAATGACTATGCGGTCGGCCCAAAGACATGTCCGGTAGCCCATGGGCTCAAAACCGATTTTATATGAGAATATTAAGCATTTTATGTTAAAAGAATCTAAAGTTTTCATAAACATATTAAAATCAATGACACTTATGGGGTATATATTATAAAATCACTAACAGCATATACTTACATGCCTAATAAATTAATTATTAATTCATTTCAATTCTCTAACGTTTGTCATGAAATCAATTTTATATGGAGTCATAAACAATTACACCCTAACCATATGAAGATATTGGTGAAATGCAGGCCTAGACACGGAAATGGAGTACCGGGCGAAGAAATGGAGGTCTGGACGTAGAAATGAGGCCAAAACGCATAAATAGAATCCAAATGAAGAAATGAAGTCCAAAAATGAAGAAATGGAGGCCCAAATGTAGAAATAAGGCCAAAACACATAAATGGTATCCAAAATGAAGAAATGGAGTCCATAAATGAAGAAATGGAGGCCCAACCGTAGAAAAACGTGACTACGAGGTACTCACCTCCTTAATCATCCCACGAGTAATATGTGTTGATATACTTTTTGAACGTATTACAACCTAATTGTTTGAGTTTTCTCTTTAGGTTTCAGTTGCTATAGGTAGGGCTAATGTCAATACCACATTAATACTGTACCAAATTGATACCGCCCAAATTGATTGTGTGTCTCTGCGCAGCAAATGTTCACACGTTTCGTCCCCTAGTTATGTCATATCATATATTCAAAAAGCTAATATATATGTGACTACTTAGATATTTTCAAAAAGTACTTGTGAAATATTTTCATATTGTGTACCTGGCTACTTGCAACACATAGCCATTAGGTGTTGTCAATAATGAAAGAAAAGAAGCACGTGCTTTCACCATTTTAGTTTTTTTTTTAACAACTAATTTGTAGGCCACTGACATACATGATCATCTTCATTTCATCATTAGGAGAAAACCCATAGACCCAACCCAACCTAGAACATTTACATTTTGTCACATGTGTGACTTGAACCCAAAACCTTTCTTTCACCATTTTAGTTGAGTTGCTTATATATATATATATACACATATTGTAAACGGTGTTTTGGTATAATATACTAAGGGGTTGTATGGTAACCATTTAATGATTTCATTAAGAGACTATCTTTGGATCAGTTAGATGTAGAGTGTGTTTGTTCACTAAAAAACACCTCTTAATGGTTGAGTTTCATAGACATGTTGAATGATTCAGAGTCTAACTCTTAATCAGTCAAATTCTTAATAATTCAGTCTAAGATTTCCAAACAGCCCCTAAATTTATAAATTAAACTGTTTTGGTTTACTAGATGGTGTTTTGTTTACTAGATTAAATGTGTTTCTTTATTGGTAGATCACATAATCATAAATAAGTTGTTTACTACTTTACTTAACTATTTAATTTATTTTATCAAAGTTGTATAATTATCTATACCACCTCAAACATTTAAGTTTCTATTTAGTTCAGGTAAATGCCATATTCAAATAATAACTTTAACAGAAAATGTTAATGCAAATTGAAGATTACATTCATTGTATCAAAGCAACATGTCCGATCAACCCAAACCATCGTTAAAAAGAATTTAGGCTAAAGACAAAAAATATTTTTGTCTTAAGTAAATGAGTTTTTTTTATTGCTTTTAAACAATTAAAATTTTAAATGCGATTATTGGGTTATGATTTGGATTGTGCAAAACTTTTTTTTTAATAAAAGATAAGACTTAATTAAATTGGGTAATTAAGTTTAAGCATTAAGAATACATATTTTTACCCGTTTTGATCTGAAAATTTAAACCATCCATCACGTTTTCGTCCAACTACATACAAACTTTGTAGGGGTATGGACCCGAAATTTTGTGTGGAGGGAAGGGTGTCACATATTATCTTAAAATAAAGTTGACATAATATAAGATGTCATATATATAAATTGTAATGACATAATATAACTTGTCATTGCAAGTTGCAACTCTTATCCATTGTTCAATCTCCCTATAAATAACACAATCAAAAGTGCAAGCCAATATCAACCAAACATTAAACACTAATACAAAGGTAACATATAACATGGGAGTTATCAATGAGCAAAAGCACTTTGTTTTGGTACATGGTGCATGCCATGGAGCTTGGTGTTGGTTCAAGCTTAAGCCCCTCCTCGAGGCCGCAGGCCACTGCGTCTCGGCCTTTGATCTCTCGGCCTCGGGCACCAACACCGAACAAATACAACATGTGGCCACACTTTTGGACTACAATAAGCCATTGTTGGAGTTCATGGCCACTTTGCCACAAGATGAGAAGGTGGTTTTGGTGGGCCATAGCCTAGGTGGCATGAACACAGCTCTTGCTATGGAAATGTTCCCTGAAAAAGTGGCGGTCGGAGTGTTTCTGGCCGCCTTCATGCCAGATTATGTACATAAGGTTTCTTATGTGTTAGAGTAGGTTATAAAATATAAATAATAAGTTACTTATGTTATTAATACTTAATAGTTAACTATTTTGAGTTAATGATTTTTGAATATAAGCTTAGTCTATTTAACTATTCATTTTGAAGTACAAAGAAAGATCCTCGGCAGAAGATTGGTTGGACACGCAATTCTTGCCGTACAACGCACAAACTGGGTCTGAAATGTCTATGTTTTTCGGCCCAGAATTTATGTCGTCAAAACTCTATCAACTTTGCTCCGATGTGGTTGTTACTTTCATCATCATCTACCACCTTAATAACCGATGGTGAATTTAGAAATTTTTGTTAAGTGGGTGCAAAAAGTAAATCATATATATTAGAATGGTTAGACAACTGATAATAGGTCATGTCAAAAATTTTATACTAGATACAACTTAAGTTATAATTAAAGTGAATTGAAAATATAACTAGAATTAATGAGTCAAACAAAACGTTCACATTTATATAAGTTATTATATATTAAAACTTATCATTCGTTTTGATATGAGTAAGTATCAGGACATTTATGCAGTATATGTGATATACTTATACCAGAAATTCTAGACACTGATATTAACAAAAATAAATAAATAAATTATCCATCGGCTATAGGAGGTGGCATCGTACATAGTAAGGCTAGGCTACCGATGGGACCTCTAGCCATTTAGCCTCTTGCGCATGGCCGGTAAGGGCACTATCTGTGGACCTAGATTATTTGTTTTTTTAAGTTTAGTTTTCACAACATGTCCTTTAATCCTTTGTACATCATAAGTTTAAAATTTTAAATGTTATAATTTGATGAAAATAACAAAAATATGTAACCGTTTATATTTTAAAAACATTTATTTGATTTTTTTATACAATAATTTAATTTGTATAAATTATTTTTCTTAAAAACATATTTGTTTTTTAATAACAAGTTATATAAGTTTTTATAGCTATTATGATTTGGTTAAAAAGCCAGTTAGATTACAGAAAAATAAATATAAAAAAAGTGGCCATAATGTAGAAATACAGAGAAATGTAAGGATGTTTAAAAGAATATATTAGTATATGAAAATTATGTTAAATCGAATTTTTTTTTTTGTTTTTGAGAAAACTAATAAAGTATGATGGTTATTTAAAATATTCACCCTTTGTATTTAACAAAATTGTTGTATATTATTTTAGGATCTTGAACTAGGGTAAATGCTGATTAGACCTAGCTCGTTGTTTATGAAAGATCTACACGTTGCAAAACAGTTTACAGAAGGAGTGTACGGTCATGTAAGACGAGTATACGTCATCTGCGATGAAGATAAAGCAATTAAAAAGGAATTTCAACAATGGATGATCGATAATAGTCACGTGGACGACTTTAAAGAGTTAGAAGATGTCGATCACATGGCGATGTTATGTGACTCGAAACAACTTAATGGTTGCCTTCTTGACATAGCCCACACATATGCTTAATGTTATTTTCAAGAATAAAAACAAACAAAATTATTTGAAAATGAAATTTCAAATAATGTGTTCTAGGCACTTCTAGTATTAATAAAGTTGTGACAATTATTGGTAATTTGGTATATGATATTGACTACTTTTCATATTTTGTCCTTTGTTTAAAAAAAGGCATTATGAAACTACAAAAATGGTTTTTACAAGAATTTATTATTTCTTTCATACCAAATGAAAATGGAAATTAGAAAAAAGCAGAATTATTGGAAAAAACTTGCTACAAATTCTTTAAACCTTTATTATTGCAAAAGATTAAGAAACTAATTTTGAATTTTATATGATAGATTTTATTCAAATATAAACCTTAAAAGTAATGATTATATTGAAACAGTAGGCAAATGGACAATAAGCTACGTAACTACCCCCTTTTGAATTGCAAAAACCAATATTTTAAAAACTAAACTGGTTGATATACTTCATAAAACTGTTTGTCGTTTAACGACTCCGACAACTTGCACTTAGCTTATTCATCAAATAAATTATCGGACCGTGTTGTAATCATGTAAATCGCGTTACCCTTTCTTAACATCAATTCGCGACAATATAATGAAAAGTCGCGACAATGTAATGAAAATTCTATTAAATTAACAAAGCTATAACCAAAACTCTAGTCGACCCGCCAATATATTTACAATTTTAACGATCAGTAAACCGAAGAAACTGCAAGAGTAACGCTGGATGACTGGATCACCCGTCTCCTACACCTTATTTAAGCAAAGTTCCTGAAATCTTGTTAAGCTGCAAATGAAACCACTAATAATCATAAGTACAACAAACACTTCAAAAAAAAACATGTTGAAACATGTAAATAATCAACGTACCGTCGCAAAAGGACTTGTGGATTATACGGAAACAAATCTTTCTTATGTAAACTCTCCAAAGATTTCTTCAGCAGAAGCAAGCAGTCACGCGGGTTACTAAATGCGTTTTCACAAGCTTTCTCGCTCTCAAATTTTCTTCGTTTGTGAAATGGTTGTCTTTCAGCTTCTACCCGAAATGGAAACTTCAAAAATGAATCCCACTTATCGCATACAATTCGCAAACACCTGAAAATATTCTTACATTGATTGGAAACAAACAAATTATGTTGAAAAAATGAAGTAAAATGATTTTTTTTATCATGCCTTAAAAGATATTCAGCACAACTGGCTCCAGTGTCCTTTGAAATAAGGTAATCAAGAAGCACTTGATGATCATAATGTAGCTGCAAATGGTAGATAATTAGATATGAGTGCAATATTATAACTTTGTGACAAAAGATTCAAAACGATAATATTATGGAATTGAAAGCATTTACCTCTGAAAGAAATAGATGGAATAAGCACACGGGATCAAAGACATCAGATAATAGAAAAGGTATGTCTTTCGCAACCACCTCGGGTATCCGATCATCAGTAATCCTGTCGGGTGAGTGATGTAAATATATGAATAAATGCTACAAATTTAGACGGGTTAAATGATTAATATCATAAAAAAAACTTAACATACTATCTTAGTTATCACAAAAAGATCCCTCAACTTAGTTTTGGTATATTAAAGTACCCAAACGTGTTAAAAACACGAAAATGTCTCTCAGCCCAATTTTGTTATGAATAAATAAATAAAATAATCACTTCCAACCCCTTAATTTGGTTAAAATTGCATAAAGTAACAACTAACAAGTCATTATTTTATACGAGTATATTTTTTATGTAAGTTCATTGTAGCAAGTTTAAAGACTTTAATATACCAAAACTGGGTTCATTGACTTTTTCGTATGTTTTTAACGTGTGTAAAGGCTTTAAAATACCAAAATCAGGTTGAAAGACAGAAAGTATGTTGGCTTTTAATGTATTAACCCAACTTAAAACTAATAAAAAATATTAAAAAATAAAACAATAAGTCGGGTTACTCACGCTTGCGTGTGTCCAAATGGGGCGTATGTCAGCTGCAAGAGAACTTTAAATAACATATCATCTTCATGCATATAAAGCCGGATGAAGGATTTGGTGAAGCTTTTGCAGCGTTCATCATATAACTCATGGTTATCAAGAATATTCACAGAAAGATGCTTTTTAACCCATTCATAAAGTGCTGTAAATCCACTTTGTGAGCAAGAATTCATATTCCCACATGAACATTGCTTCTCGCGTTTATCTTTTAACCCTATCAAACTAAATGCACACTTTAAATAAATAAAAATAACCCGTCTTTGTAGATGTCGATAAGAAGTCTCGTTAAATGGAGAATCTTTGAGGCAGTCATCTTGATCAGATTCTGGCTCGGTTACAGGTTCAGATAACAAATCTTGAAAGTATTTTTCAATAATATGCAACCATGAAACCGCGGTTTCACAGTCTAATTTGGCATAACTCAGCCTGATCATCAGTACCTGCATTTAACTAAATCGTTAAGTATTAATATGTTATCATATAATCTTGATTTACATAAACAAAAAAACATACCAAAATCTTGTGTCGAATGTATCGAGACATGCTTGTATTATTATAACTTTCTTCTTTTCCAAAAAACCATGTTAAAGTTTTTGGAAATACGTTAAAGATTACACGAACAGCTCGATTTTCGTCTTCAGAATCAGCCAATGAACATAATAACTGAACAAGATATCCACAAAACTTTTCGTTAATGTCAACAACTAAACTAATGTTATACGCGTCCCACGGTATAACTTCAAGGCAAGAACCAAGAACTTGAAAGTAAATTTCCAAGCTTTCAACATCATCTTCATGCTTCAACTGTTTCAAAATAGCGCGTAATATTAAAACAACAGCACCTGCTGAGTGCCATGTGGCATTATCCAACACGCGCTGCAAATCCAATGTGAAATCTTTTGAATCAAACCCTGGGGTTTTAGCTCTAAATGGTCGGTCTGAAGAAGGCGAAAGAACTTTACAAAATATTAACTCGAAGTAAGAACACAGCGATTGCATGAATTCTTCCCAGTAACTCCCCTGCAAGACACGTCAGCGTTACCATATTAGATACATTAAAATTATTATAAGTTTATAACTAGTGTTAGATATTAATATATTATAACTTACAGATGCCATCACAAATTCAGATACAGATACAACCACATTTGCAGCCAAATGTTGGACAAATTCACTCTCTACAGCTAGCAATAACACCTAAACCGAAAAGTGAACTAATCAACTTCATATCATTTAATGGCATAGGATCTTCATGCACCACCATGGATCTTCACATACCATTTTCGCCTATACGGGCCGTATAAGGCATACAAGACGTATAGGACCTGAGTTGTTGAAGACCTATACAGGGCCGCATAGGCTGAAAAAGCTGTTTTTTGTGTCACCTTCATACACTTGTCAGTCATGCGTAGGGGTGCAAATGGGCCGAGCTGCTCGTTAAAAAGCTCGATCGAGCCGAGCTTAATCGAGCCCGATCCCGAGCTCAAGCCTAAAAGTAAGCTCGTTTAATAAACGAGCTCGAGCCTAAAAGTAAGCTCGTTTAATAAGCGAGCCTGAGCTTCAATTATCGAGCTCAAGCCGGCTCGCGAGCCTAAACGAGTCATTTATATAATGTTTTAAAATATAATTTTTAATAATTTTATAATTATTATTTAATATATATAATGTTATGAAAAATAAATAAAAATAACTAAATAATATATATGATTTTATACATAAAATTATAATAAAAAATATAAAAAATAATTATAATTATATAAAAAATAAGTAAACGAGTGGAACTCGAGCTTGAAAATCTACTCACGAGCCGAGATCGAGGTTTGAATATAGAGCTAGAAACGAGCCGAGCTCGAGCTCGAGCTCTGTGTAAGTTAAACGAGCCTAGTCAAGCTTGGGCTTGGCTCGGCTCATTTGCACCCCTAGTCTCATGTGTGGTCTATACTATCCGTATTTAATATTGATTAAATAATAAATACTAAATAAAAATTAGTACCAGTTGATTTATGATCTTGAGTATACAATGTGAAGCTGAAGAATGATCATGAATATTATTAATCACATTACTGCCACTATCGGAACCCGAACCAAAGCCGGAACCGGAATCGGAGTCGAATTCAGCAGTCCAAAGCTTAATTTTGTTCAAAACCTAAAAATTCAAATTAGGGCTTTGCAAGTAAACAGAGTATTCACTAATTGAAGTAATTGCAAGTTGAATTTAGTAATAAAGACCTGAGAGAGTGTAATTAATATCGCTTTCTCTTGTTCTTTGGTTATTGATTTCACCTGTGAAATGTTAGCAGAATACGATGAATATAAGAATATATATAGAATAATATAATATGATATGATATAATAAGAAGAGTTTACAGTAAACGGATGGAGTGAATCGTGAATAAGATGACAGAGGTTTGAGTATTGAAGCCGGTCCATCTCACCGTCACCGTCTCCGTCGCCGGAGATGAATTAGTTTTAGCCGGAAAAAAAAAGAAACCGGCAGATAATATAATATATCGAAATGACGAAAATGTTCATTTGACCGGTTGGTAGTAGTTAACAAAATGACTGAAGTTTTATTAATTATTAACTCAACCGGAATTTTAGCCAATCAGTTATTGTCATGTATTGAGTTAGCGTGAGTCGAAGGATTGGTGCTACCAACGAGATTTTTCTTGTGTGTGTCGGGATGCTCTAAATCAAGGCAGTGACAGTTTTAAGAATATAAATGAAGTTTAAAAAGAAGTGTCGGGTCGACAGAAACACCCTTGTATGTTGGCGTGAAACTTGGTAGACCTATGGAGACAAGAAGTGCAGAATCTCGTCGGGTCCAACGATTTTCTAAGGAAATGTTGGTTGTTCAAGAAAAAAAGATATAATGTGCGATCTTGTTGGTTGAAAATCATATCGATTAACGACAAAAAAAAATGTTCGGATCAGTGAGATTTGAGGGTGGACATTATGAGAAAAACTGGTTAAATGAACATTTCTTGATATTTGCCGATCAAAAGGACATGCTGGTCATTTTTCTTGTTGTTTAAATTAAAAACGGAGATTTAAAAAAAATAATAATAAAACAAAACATAATAATTTTAGTATTATTGGGTTAACTTTAATAGTCTAGTAATTATTACAAATTAACAAGTTAGGAAATGCGAAAGTGCATACTCGTTTAAGTTTCATAATATTTTATTTTTTCGGTTTAAGCATTTAATTGGGCCTTATATTTGGGCTATTCAAATAAAATAAAATGAGCCTTTAATTACATTTAAACAGCATGTAGCTGCTGTATTGTATATGTCATCATCTCAAGAAGCCACTGCATTAACAACCACACTAATCCAACTATGCAAATCAGTCAAAACCCTAATAAAAGCCCGCCAAATCCATGCACACGTCATCACTTCCAGACCACCTATACACAAATCACCCTACCTATACAACAATATCATATCCATGTATTCAAGATTCGGCTCATTATTACACGCACACCAAGTGTTCGACGAAATGCCTCAAAGAACCATTGTGTCATATAACGCACTTATTTCTGCTTATTCTCGTTGTCCCAACAATACCCACGTGGGATTTAAGCTTTTGACAAGGTTGAACCTTGACGGGTTTACGCCGAGTGGATCGACATTCACTAGCTTACTGCAAACATGTTGTTGGTATAAAGATGTAATGTTGGGATGTTCTTTGCATGCACAGGTTGTGAAAGTTGATTTTGTGAATGATACATTGGTTCAAACTTCTTTGCTTTCGATGTATTCGGAGCACGGTGATTTGGATAGTTCGAGTAAGGTTTTCGGTTTCATGAGCCGAAAAGACTCCACGGCTTGGAATACAATCATCGTCGGGCACATGAAAAACGAAAAGATCGTACGAGGACTTTATTTATATGAAAACATGATAAAGTCCGGAGCTTTATTAACTCGGTTTACGTATTCGATGGTTTTAACCGCGTGTAGCAAGTTACGTCGGTATGACATCGGGCGAGTCACTCACACACGGTTAATTGTATCGGGAACACCGACCGATCTCCCGTTGCAAAATGCGTTGCTGAATATGTATTCGAGTTGTCAAGACGCGGATATGGAAGTGAAAGTTTTTAAAGATATAAAGAATCCGGATTTGGTTTCGTGGAACTCGATGTTATCCGGATTAACGGGAAAAAAAGACGGTGAAAATTGTTTTAAATTGTTTATTGATTTACATAAAGCTTCGTTTATCAAACCGGATGATTATACGTTTGCGATAGTTATATCGGGAACAAGATCATTACCGAGTTGTAGCTATAGAAAACCGCTCCATACTCAAGTTATCAAATCAGGATTCGATGTAAACGTGTACATTGGAAGCACGCTCGTGTCTATGTATTTTGAAAACGGTGATTGTGAATCGGCTCAAAAGCTTCAAACTTTAGTTCCTAATAAAGATATTGTTTTCTGGACCGAAATGATCACAGGTTATGCTCGAATGGGTGATGGGGAGAATGCTATAAAATGCTTCCGTGAAATGTCGAAAGATCATAAAACTGATAGCTTTGCGATTAGTATTGCGTTAAGCGCGTGTGCGGATCTTGTTGCTAGTAAACAAGGGGATATGATTCATTGTCTAGCAGTTAAACGCGGGTATGATTCAGAAATGAACGTTTGTGGAAGCTTGATCGACATGTATGCGAAAACGGGTGATTCAACGTCAGCGGAGTCGGTTCTTTATAATATAAAAAACCCGGATTTGAAATGTTGGAACTCGATTTTGTTAGCGTATGGTAACCATGGGGATGCTGAGAAAGCGTTTTTAATTTTCAATGAAATAGTGAAACTCGGATTGATCCCGGATGAAGTAACGTATCTTTCGATGCTTGCCACGTGTAATCATTTCGGGTTAGTGGATAAAGGGAGGTTTATATGGAGCTCGATGAAGCAAAACGGGTTAACTCCCGGGTCAAAGCACTATTCTTGTTTGGTCAACTTGTTGACCCGAGCAGGATTCTTGGAAGAAGCCGAGAAGATGATAATGGATTTGGATTCGAGTTTATGCAGATTTAACTTTGAACTGTGGAGGACGTTGTTGAGCTCGTGTGTCGATAAGCGGAACCTTGAAGTGGGATCGCGTGTGGCTGAACGGATTGTGAATGTGGATGAAGAAGATAGTGCTGCGTACGTGTTGTTAACGAGTTTGTACGCGTTGATGGATCGGTGGGATGATGTGGCGAGAATGAGGCGGAAGATAAGAGGGCTTTTGGGGGAGAAAGATGCAGGGTTGAGTTGGATTGAGTTGGTTAGTGGTGCGCATGTTTTCTCGTCGGGTGATCGAATGCACCCGGAGGTTGATGAAGTGCAAGCTGAATTGTTGTTATTGCAAAAGAATTTGGTCAAAGCAGAAGAAGATGATTTAGTGTTAAGTTGACAATATATTTAGAAGCCTACTGAGATTTATTAATTTCTTGTGAGAAATGTACTATACTAGTGAAATTGATTAAATTGATCAAACATTCTGTCAAGTCTTTTTGCATCTAATATATGCATGATTCTAACATATGCAGTTTTTGCTGCATTCTAATGCTGTCAAAAGTGCAACTGATGCTGTCAAAGCGTGAAGTTTTAGCCGTATTTTAATGTTGTCAAAAGAGCAGTTTTTGCTGCATTCTAATGTTGTCATGATAATGCTGTCAACATGTGAAGTTTTAGACGTGTTTTAGTGCTGTCAAACATGCAGTTTTTTTTTTGCTGTCAAAAATGCAGTTTGCTGCATTTTATTTCTGTCAACCAGTGCAAACTATAATATGCTTTGTTGCTGTCAAAACATAGTGTTTGCTGTATTTTAATATGTTTTGTTGCTGTCAAAATGTGCAGTTTGATGATTCTTCGAGATTAAAAGTTAAAACGAGTTAAGATAAATAAAACAAAAAAAGTTAATTTCTTTTATGATTCACGTAGTAATTAATCATGTAAAACCTTGATTGCGCGTAGCTAAAAATCCGATACAAAGGATGGAGTTTTTAGCCAAAATTGAAATTTGGTTTGAGGCTGACCTTTTTTATTTTAGTTGACTTTTTGGTCACAGTTGACCAATAAAATCAACGATGGGGTATATTAATTATATACGTTTTTTATTATCTTTTATATATTTTGGGAAGTCCTTTAACGAGCCTAAGCTCGGTTTGAGCTCGTGTACCACCTTAAACGAGCTAAAAATCGGTTGTGCAATGTAATATAAATATATAAAAGGCCAAAAGAGGAAAAACTGGAAAATACACAAGGCTCGAGCTCGGCCCGATAACTAAGCGAGCTTTATTTGAGGCTTGAAAAAGCTCGGCTCCTTTCGAGCTTTTTATCGATCTGAACTCGAGTAGCTCACGGGCTGCTTGGCTCATTTGCACCCCTATGCGCCATAACCAAGTTGCATAAAAAGGTATATTGGTTTTTATTAATCCCAACCATTATCTTTTGGTTGGCAGACTGCCGGTCCTAACTAACGAATTGGCTCCTGACGGTCCAACTTTTTAACGTATTTATTCCCAACGGTCCGCGACTAATATAATCCTAACGCTGTTAGTTGCAGGTCGCCGGAAAACGTTTTAGTCACAAATTTTTTTTCTAGAAAACTCAATATTTTTGTCTCATACGTCTTTGTAACTTTGTATCGGACCTTTAGGAATATTATTCTAGTAAAAGGCCCAATTATTTAGGTCGCCGCAACCTTAGAACCATCGTCGGAATCGGTTGGTTAGCTCAAGTGGTGGTTGTTGGTTGGTGGTGAGTCAATTGGTGGTGGTGGCGGTGTTTAGGTGGTGTTTTCCAGAAAAAAAACGTTTTCTCCAGCAATCTACAACTAACGACGTTAGGATTCTGTTAGTCACGGACCGTTGGAAACAAATACATTAAAAGGTTAAAAGTTTTGACCAACAACGACCAAAAGGTGATAATTAAGGCTATATTAAATTCACCATATAAGATAGATATACATGTTTTAAAATACTCTTTTATGGGATTGTGATGGAAAGGAAACCACAAAGGAAAGGTAAAGCAATGGTAGCATGAAGATGAGTCCAAGAAAAAGGTCAAAACTTGATGATTATTAGTTGGTAATTTCTGCTTTCTATTTGGTTGGCATTAATCACTTTTGCATGGGTAATGTGTAATCAATTAGGCTAAGGGGTGTGGAGCGCGAGAGGGGGCGCGTGAGCCCATCGGCTCGCGCCCTGGGGCGCGAGCACCACACCACCGAGGCGCGAGAGGGGCGCGAGAGGGGCGCGAGCACGCAGACCAAGGCGGGCGCAAGGCTAGTCACGGCTGAAAATGGGCGTAAAGTTGGCTTGGGAATGCGTGAAGAGCCGTTGGGGCTTAGAAATAGAGCCGTTGGCTCTTTAAGTTTATTAAAAAAAAAAAAATTTTTCTCTATAAAACCAATATCACATACCACCCAAAACCAATATCACATACCAATATCACATACCACACCCAAAACCCAAAATCACCCCATCTTCCAAACCTTTTTTTAAAAACATGGCTGGAAATTGGTACCCAAACCTAGATTCAGATTACAGTTACGACGATTTATGGTCGGCACCCGGACCAACCGATATTTTATTCGGGGTCGCAACAATCATCCGGCTTTCAACCATCCAACATACAACCGTCTCCTAACTTTGTTGTTCCGGAGACACAAGAACCAGAAGGTGAAGCTGCGGGACAAAGAAGACGCGTCCACCGGAAAAAACAAGTTGCAACGGACGGGTCGGGTTCGGCTTCCTTACAAGAGACTTCAGTAACCTAAATCCGGTCGACCAAATGCTGATGGAAAAACAAAAGGAACGTATCCGGAAGAGGTTGATCGAAGAAGACCAAGCCGAAGAATAAGAATAATGTTTTTTTTTAGTACTTTAATTTTTTTTTTAGATATTAATGTGTTTTTTTAATTAATGTGTGTTTTTTTAAATAATTTATGAGTTTTTTTTAATAATACGTTTTTTTAATACATTTATAAAAAAATAAAAAAAAAACCGCTCGCGCCCCCTCTCGCGCCCCTCCACACCAGGGCCCGGGGCGCGAGCACCACAACCAACACCCATCTTATCAAGTTTCTCTCTCTGCCACACGTCACAATATTATTGGCTAGAGCCCCCACTCGCGCCCCCCACACCCCTCAGCCTTACTAAAAGCATGCACACCATATGGTTGACTAATCTATTTCCTACTTTTTCTTTTAGTATAGTGGACTTAAGTCTTAAAGATTTGATATATTTTTAATATTAATATTTTACCATTATCTTATAACTTTTGTTTCGAACTACATTTCAGCTTTTATGTGAACTTTATCGTTCTTTTTCACCATTGTCGTCAATTTTCGTATGCTGTATTGAGCTGGTTCTTAATAAAACTAGTTATTATTTTAAATTTCGTAGGATATATACGTATATATAGATTACTGTCTCGTACTCGATTTGAAAAATTGATTAAACAAAAAAATCTAATAAATATGTTATATTATTTGTATAATATCAAGAATCAGTTTCTATATTAAAAAGGTGATAAAGCTTTTAGGTACAAAAAGATATTTCAAAAGAGATGTGTCTAAATAATTAAAAAGTGTATCATTGAGGTGGATGGTAAATAGGCAATAATTTTATAAAGTTTTTAAACAACTTTAATTGGAAGGAAAAAAGATAATCTACTCCAGTAAACCATAAACCTGGTCCACGTGGCTCCCATGCAAAACACAATTATATTAATGGATCAATTGTTTAAACTTTTAATTAGTGTGATCAATGGAGAAAATCAAACCAATAGGAGCCATAATCCTGCATCCTCTCCACGTGTTTGGCATGCAAATACACTTTTTGTACTATAAATCAACAGCCATCAATCAGTCAATCACGACCACTTGACACTAATTAAGTATTACAACAATGGCAAAATTACTAGCACCTTTTGTAATCGCATTCACAGCCTTTATAGCTTTGTCTGGGGTGTGTGCCCGTAAAATCATCACAACCACAACCATACTAGACAACAAGATTGACATCTCGGGCTTCGACAGCCTCTACAACAGTGTTAGGTCAAGAAACGACTTTAAGTCGGCCAGGGATGTCTTGGACAATGGATGGCATGTTCGAAATGGTGATCACCTTACGCTCGGTGATAGCCTGTATAATGGTGATCACCCTACGCTCGGTGACAGCCTGGACAATGGCGATCACCTTAAGCTCGGTGACAGCCTGGACAATGGTGATAACCTTACGCTCGGTGACAGCCTGGACAATGGTGATCAACTTACGCTCGGTGACAGCCTGGACAATGGCGATCACCTTACGCTTGGTGACAGCCTGAACAACAAACGGCGTGTTACAAATGGTGATCACCTTACGCTCAGTGACAGCCTTTACAATGGAGATCACCTTACGCTCGGTGACAGACTGGACAATGGCGATCACCTTACGCTTGGTGACAGCCTGAACAACAGACGGCGTGTTACAAATGGTGATCATCTTACGCTCGGTGACAGCCTGAACAATGGAGATCACCTTACGCTCGGTGACAGCCTGTACAATGGCGATCACCTTACGCTCGGTGACAGCCTGGACAATGGAGATCACCTTACGCTCGGTGACAGCCAGGACAATGGCGATCACCTTACGCTTGGTGACAGCCTGAACAACAGACGGCGTGTTACAAATTGTGATCATCTTACGCTCGGTGACAGCCTGAACAATGGAGATCAACTTACGCTCGGTGACAGCCTGGACAATGGCGATCACCTTACGCTTGGTGACAGCCTGAACAACAGACGGCGTGTTACAAATGGTGATTACCTTACGCTCGCTGACAGCCTGTACAATGGTGATCACCATATGCTCGGTGACAGCCTGGACAATGGCGATCACCTTACGCTCGGTGACAGCCTGGACAATGGCGATCACCTTACGCTTGGTGACAGCCTGAACAAACGACGGCGTGTTACAAATGGTGATCACCTTACGCTCAATGACAGCCTGTACAATGGAGATCACCTTACGCTCGGTGACAGCCTGGACAATGGCGATCACCTTACGCTTGGTGACAGCCTGAACAACAGACGGCGTGTAACAAATGGTGATTTCCTTACGCTCGCTGACAGCCTGTACAATGGTGATCACCTTACGCTCGATGACAGGCTGGACAATGGCGATCACCTTACGCTTAGTGACAGCCTGAACAGCAGATCACGTGTTATAAATGGTGATCACCTTACGCTTGGTGACAGCCTGAACAACAGACGGCGTGTTACAAATGGTGACCACCTTACGCTCGGTGACAGCCTGAACAATGGAGATCACCTTACGCTCGGTGACAGCCTGGACAATGGCGATCACCTTACGCTTTGTGACAGCCTGAAAAACGGACGACGTGTTACAAATGGTGATTACCTTACGCTCGCTGACAGCCTGTACAATGGCGATCACCTTACGCTCGGTGACAGCCTGGACAATGGCGATCACCTTACACTCGGTGACAGCCTGAACAGCAGATCGCGTGTTACAGATGGTGATCACCTCACGCTTGGTGACAGCCTGAACAACAGACGGCGTGTTACAAATGGTGATCACCTTACGCTCGGTGACAGCCTGAACAGCAGATCGCGTTTTACAAATGGTGATCACCTTACGCTCGGTGACAGCCTGAACAATGGAGATCACCTTACGCTCGGTGACAGCCTGAACAGCAGATCGCGTGTTACAAATGGTGATAACCTTACGCTTGGTGACAGCCTGAACAACAGATGGTGTGTTACAAATGGTGATCACCTTACGCTCGGTGACAGCCTGGACAATGGAGATCACCTTACGCTCGGTGACAGCCTGGACAATGGCGATCACCTTACGCTTGGTGACAGCCTGAACAACAGACGGCGTGTTAAAAATGGTGATTTCCTTACGCTCGCTGACAGCCTGTACAATGGTGATCACCTTACGCTCGGTGACAGGCTGGACAATGGCGATCACCTTAAGCTTAGTGACAGCCTAAACAGCAGATTCACGTGTTAAAAATGGGGATCACCTTACGCTTGGTGACAGCCTGAACAAACGACAGCGTGTTACAAATGGTGATCACCTTACGCTTAGTGACAGCCTGTACAATGGAGATCACCTTACGCTTGGTGACAGCCTGGACAATGGCGATTACGTTACGCTTGGTGACAGCCTGAACAACAGACGGCGTGTTACAAATGGTGATTTCCTTACGCTCGCTGACAGCCTTTACAATGGTGATCACCTTACGCTCAGTGACAGGCTGGATAATGGCGATCACCTTACGCTTAGTGACAGCCTGAACAGCAGATCACGTGTTATAAATGGTGATCACCTTACGCTTGGTGACAGCGTGAACAACAGACGGCGTGTTACAAATGGTGATCACCTTACGCTCGGTGACAGCCTGAACAATGGAGATCACCTTACGCTCGGTGACAGCCTGGACAATGGCGATCACCTTACGCTTGGTGACAGCCTGAACAACAGACGACGTGTTACAAATGGTGATTACCTTACGCTCGCTGACAGCCTGTACAATGGTGATCACCTTACTCTCGGTGATAGCCTGGACAATGGCGATCACCTTACGCTCGGTGACAGCCTGAACAGCAGATCGCGTGTTACAGATGGTGATCACCTTACGCTTGGTGACAGCCTGAACAACAGACAGCGTGTTACAAATGGTGATCACCTTACGCTCGGTGACAGCCTGAACAGCAGATCGCGTGTTACAAATGGTGATCACCTTACGCTCGGTGACAGCCTGAACAATGGAGATCACCTTACGCTCGGTGACAGCCTGGACAATGGCGATCACCTTACGCTCGGTGACAGCCTGAACAGCAGATCGCGTGTTTCAAATGGTGATCACCTTACTCTTGGTGACAGCCTGAACAACAGACGGTGTGTTACAAATGGTGGTCACCTTACGCTCGGTGACAGCCTGGACAATGGAGATCACCTTACGCTCGGTGACAGCCTGGACAATGGCGATCACCTTACGCTTGGTGACAGCCTGAACAACAGACGGCGTGTTACAAATGGTGATTTCCTTACGCTCGCTGACAGCCTGTACAATGGTGATCACCTTACGCTCGGTGACAGGCTGGTCAATGGCGATCACCTTACGCTTAGTGACAGCCTAAACAGCAGATCACGTGTTATAAATGGTGATCACCTTACGCTTGGTGACAGCCTGAACAACAGACGGCGTGTTACAAATGGTGATCACCTTACGCTCGGTGACAGCCTGTACAATGGAGATCACCTTACGCTCGGTGACAGCCTGAACAGCAGATCGCGTTTTAAATATGGTGATCACCTTACGCTCGGTGACAGCCTGAACAGCAGATCGCGTGTTACAAATGGTGATCACCTTACTCTTGGTGACAGCCTAAACAACAGACGGTGTGTTACAAATGGTGGTCACCTTACGCTCGTTGACAGCCTGGACAATGGAGATCACCTTACGCTCGGTGACAGCCTGGACAATGGCGATCACCTTACGCATGGTGACAGCCTGAACAACAGACAGCGTGTTACAAATGGTGATCACCTTACGCTCGGTGACAGCCTGTACAATGGGGATCACCTTACGCTCGGTGACAGCCTGGACTATGGCGATCACTGTAACATCTGCCCGATCCGACCCGACCCAGGTACCCGTTTCTCTGACCCGATCTCTTTCTTTTATGATTTAATATTTATTTATACTTATATTTTACTTTTAATAATAATATATATTTTCCTTCCCGCCTCTTTCTCTCTCTTTCTTTCCGCCGTCCCGTCCCTCTCCTTTTCTCTTTCCGCCTTCTTTTCCCTCTCGTCGCCGTCCCGCCCTTACGCCTTGTTTCCCTCTTTTTCTTCTAACTCTTTGCTTGTCCTTTGTTCCTTCCCGCCTAAGGTTGTCTGCGCAGCTCCACGCGCCAGACCCCTTACAAGGAATCCTGCGTGAAGACCACCTGTTTCAGTGATACGCGAGACGAACTCTTCTCGCAGCGCGCTAAGAATTGTAATTCTTCTCGCAGCGCGCTAAGAACGGTAGTTCTTCCCGCGACGCGCTAAGGATTTGTAGTTCTTCTCGCAGCGCGCTAAGAATCGTAGTTCATCCCTCGACGCGCGAAGAATTATAGTTCTTCCCGCGGCGCGCTAGGAATTTTAGTTCCTCCCGCGGCGCGCTAAGAAATGTGATTCTTCCCGCGGCGCGCTTAGAAATGTAGTTCTTTCCGCGACGCGTTAAGGTTGGTTCTGTCTGCCTTCGCGCTCGCGCTCTCTTGACCTTCTGTGTCTGCCTTCGCGCTCGAGCCTCCTCGCGCTAAACCCTTTGAGTTTTCTTCTGTTTAATCTAGCCGTTTGTTTTTGTGTTGTCTTATCTTTTGTGCTGTTGACCTAATCTGCTTTACGTCTCAAAAGTTACTTTCGGCGCAGCATGCGCACCAACCCCATTGGTTGACAGAAAAAGTGACTGACAGTATCTTTGGAAATCTGCTTTTTCCATGCTTGACCAGTACCTTTATCTGAACCGCCCATGCCTTTTTACTGTTCCCTGTCAGCTTTTCCTTTGCCCCCTGCAGCTGCCATATCTTTTGATATCTTTTGCTTTTGGAATCTTTTGCTTTTTGAGATCTTTTTCCCCTTTTCTAGGGATTGTGTTCCCTAGGGTTTCTCTATAAATAATAATATTATTTTTCCTAACACATCACACACAAAACACTTAATCTCTCTTATTCTCTCTTGCTCCTTTCTCTCTCTGCCGTCCTCCTCTCCGCCTCCGTCTTCCTCCCTGTTCTGCCCTGCTTTTCCGGTAATATATATATATATAATAATTTACTTATTAATTATGCTAACTTATAATCAAGACTTAAAACAAATCATTAAAACAATAATCTTATTTATAGGTTAACTTGTGCTTGTTTAAAGTTGGTTCTTGCTTTATCTTACACCGCATCGTTTATCAAGTGAGTAATCTCGTACCTAATCCCTTTTTGCTTTTAATGTTTTGGGATGTTCATGTGTTTATACAAACTTAGAGTCTTAAACTTGTTTATGAACTTTAGTCGCGCAGTATCCCATGTGTTGAGGACGTAGACTTGGCTGTTTATTTGTATGTGTGGATCATTAACCGTCTTGTCGGTCTATTCCGCAGTTCTCATGGTACCATTAGATGAACACGGGAGAACTATCGTTTATGATTTTCTCTTTTGTTTACACATGCACAGTTTGTCTTGTTTGTGAGCTCAATTGTGAGCACTGGCAGTCTTATGAATCTTAGAGTTGGTCCCGATCAGATTACACCCTTGTTGAAAACCAGACATACACATGTTGCGCGCAGATTTATTGTTATCTATGTATTGTATTAAACTTGATTTCTCACCAACACGCAAGTGTTTGATGTTTATTTTAACACATGTTCAGGTTTGCAGTAGCTGTTTTGGAGCTTGTACATAGGAAGTTTCTTTATTTTGGACCTAGATTAAAATGTATCAAGACAAGTTATTGTTGTTCGAATATTTTGCCTTATAATATATTGAATTATGTTGCTTTATGTTATCTTGTGTTTACGCTGCGCGTGCGCGAATGAATGTATTTATTAAATATTGACACCCAATAGTGTCACGAGTAATGAAACAATATGTGGCGCCCCGATGTATAATCCGCCTTTGGTCGGGGTGTTACAGATTGGTATCAGAGCTCGTTGACTTTAGGATAGGTGGTTAGACGTAACGGCCTAGAATACCTAAGAGTCCCTTCTCGCGCATGAGAGAAATCTCATGTTTGCGCGCTTATTGTTAATTACTCGTTATTTATGAATATGCTCGCGCTTGCGCAGTATATGATTTTATGTTTTATTCCGCGATATTTCGATTTTTGATTGAATTTCGATTTTTATTGATTTTACTTACATATTCGTTTGTTGGATTTGAAAATCCGAAAAGTCATGGTGATACATGAATAGTTGATTTTCAATTTCCATTTACGATTATGTTCTAAGGTTGGAGACTTGAAAAGTCATGGTGATACATGAATTGTCAACTTCCAATACTCATTTCCTTGTATATTTTATATTGAGGATTGAAAAGTCATGGTGATACATGAATCGTCAATCTCCAATACCCGTTTGCTCGTACATTTTAAATTGAGAATTTGGAAGGTCATGGTGATACATGAATTGTCGATTCTCGATTCGGATTTGTTACCTTTATTAAGTCTGCGTTTAAAGTCATTTATTTTACTTTAACTTTTGATAGTATCTAACTCTGCGAAACCAAGCTTTATAAGATTAAAACTTTGCGCTAAAATCAAGATATTAACTAAAATTAAAACTTTTATAGAATGCCTCCGCTATCTCGCCGATTTCAGAGAAGAGAAGCCTCGCGCATGCGTAGACAGCAACGTTCCCAGGAAATGGCCACCGCAATAGCCCAAGCTTTGAGCCAAAACAATACCAACACCTCCAGTTACAACATTAAATCCTTTAACGCGGGTAACCCTCCAAAGTTCACAGGTCTTGAAGGAGCCACCGTGATGCTCCAGTGGCTTGAGAAAATAGAAAACACTTTCCTCCACACCCAATGCCCCTCAGACAGACGAACCCTGTATGCTTCCAGTGTCCTGGAATCTAGAGCGCTTACATGGTGGAATGGAGTAGCTCATGCGCGTGGCGCAGAAACTGCTTCTAGCATGCTCTGGGAGGAATTTAAGGAGATTCTGACGCGAGAATTCTGCCCTCCCAACGAAGTTAAGCGCCTGGAGGAAGAATTTTGGAATCTTAAGCAGTACAGCGGTGAAGCGCGCGAGTACGCGACGCGCTTCCATGAACTAAGCCTGCTTGTCCCTCACCTTGTTACCCCTTCCCGCCGAGCCATAGAGAAATTCCTTGGGGGTCTCCTCATGGAAATTCAAGATTCTGTATGGGCCAGAAACCCAGTAACCCTCTCTGACGCCATCGAGTTGGCCGCTGTGCTCAGCGACAACCATGTCAGAGCAGGAACCCTGTTCCTGCGGGGATCTGAGAAGACCAAACTCACCAAGACTGTTCCTGAACCAGCAGAGACCAAACCTGAACCCTCAAACCGTAACAACCTCAAGCGCAGGCGCAAGGCCTATGCGCTTACCAACCCGCCCATTGTCCAGCAACCCATCTACCAACCTCCAGTTTATGCGCCTAACCCTCTGTCAGCCTACCCAACACCTCCTGTAGTCCACAACTATGCCTTAACCAATCCAGCACTTCCTGCCCCGCCAACTAAGAAACCTTACACAGGAAATCAACCCTTTTGCCCAACCTGTAGACTTCACCACCCAACCCAAACCCCGTGTCGACAATGTAACCGATGTGGCCGCGTTGGTCACTCTGCTGAATACTGTAGAGTCCCTCTCGCCAACCCAATTGCGCCAACACCACCAGTCTACCCGCAGAATCCACAACCAACCTACCAAAACCCACGACCCAGATCGTGCTTTAACTGCGGTGATCCTAGTCATTTCCGGAACGCGTGCCCAAGACTACAAGTTCAGATTACGCAAGCGAATCCGGTGAACCAGATTTCGAACCAAGTGACGCGTGGACGAGCTTTTAACATAACCGCGCACCAAGCGCAAGCGAATAATGACGTAGTTAATGGTACATTTTTGCTTAACGGATTTTATGCTTCTGTACTTTTTGATACTGGCGCCGATCGAAGTTTTATCTCTCGCGCCTTCGAGCAGAAGCTTGCGCGACCGCGCAGCGATTTAAAAGAAAATTTTTCAGTTGAATTGGCTAATGGCGAAACTGTTTTAATTAACTCTGTGATCAAGGATTGCACGCTTAACCTTAACGAAAACGATTTTCTAATCGACCTCATCCCCATGCCCCTTGGAAGCTTTGATGTTATCATTGGTATGGACTGGCTTACGCATAATCGCGCCGAAGTTATTTGCGCCAAGAAGATGATTCACATACCTCGAGAAAATGGTGATCTTCACATCTACGGCGAAAAACCCTCCAGTGGTCTTAAGCTTATGTCTTGCGCCAAAGCCCGAAGGCTCATGAGGAAGAAGTGTATTGCATTTTTAGCCCATGTGGTCAAACCCGATGAAGGAAAGAAGCTTCGCGATATCCCTGTTGTGCGTGATTTCCCTGAAGTTTTTCCTGATGATCTTCCTGGTATCCCTCCCGCTCGTGAAGTCGAGTTCCGTATTGATCTTGTCCCTGGTGCTTCCCCCGTAGCTAAATCTCCTTACCGTCTTGCGCCCGCTGAGATGCAAGAATTGGCAAGCCAACTTCAAGAGTTGACTGCTAAAGGATTCATTCGCCCTAGCTCTTCGCCCTGGGGTGCTCCGGTGTTGTTCGTTAAAAAGAAAGATGGATCGTTTCGCATGTGTATTGATTACCGCGAGTTGAACAAACTCACCATTAAAAACCGGTATCCCTTACCGCGTATTGACGACCTCTTTGATCAACTCCAAGGTGCCTCTTGTTTCTCGAAGATTGATCTCCGCTCTGGTTATCACCAGTTGCGCATCCGCGATGAAGACGTTCCGAAGACTGCTTTTCGAACTCGTTATGGCCATTTTGAATTCTTGGTCATGTCCTTCGGTTTAACCAACGCACCCGCCGTTTTCATGGATCTAATGAATCGGGTGTGTAGGCCTTTCTTGGATAAATTCGTGATCGTGTTTATCGATGATGTTCTGGTGTATTCTAAGACGTGATCTGCTGTTACACATGGTGATCACCTTACGCTTGGTGACAGCCTGAACAACAGACGGCGTGTTACAAATGGTGATCACCTTACGCTCGGTGACAGCCTGATCAGCAGATCGCGTGTTACAAATGGTGATCACATTACGCTCGGTGACAGCCTGAACAATGGAGATCACCTTACGCTCGGTGACAGCCTGGACAATGGCGATCACCTTGGTGACAGCCTGAACAGCATATCGCGTGTTACAAATGGTGATCACCTTACTCTTGGTGACAGCCTTAACAGCAGATCACGTGTTATAAATGGTGATCACCTTACGCTTGGTGACAGCCTGAACAACAGACGGCGTGTTACAAATGGTGATCACCTTACGCTCGGTGACAGCCTGAACAAACGACGGCGTGTTACAAATGGTGATCACCTTACGCTTAGTGACAGCCTGTACAATGGAGATCACCTTACGCTGGGTGACAACCTGGACAATTGCGATCACGTTACGCTTGGTGACAGCCTGAACAACAGACGGCGTGTTACAAACGGTGATTTCCTTACACTCGCTGACAGCCTGTACAATGGTGATCACCTTACGCTCAGTGACAGGCTGGATAATGGCGATCACCTTACGCTTAGTGACAGCCTGAACAGCAGATCACGTGTTATAAATGGTGATCACCTTACGCTTGGTGACAGCCTGAACAACAGACGGCGTGTTACAAATGGGGATCACCTTACGCTCGGTGACAGCCTGAACAATGGAGACCACCTTAAGCTCGGTGACAGCATGGACAATGGCGATCACCTTACGCTTGGTGACAGCCTGAACTACAGACGACGTGTTACAAATGGTGATTACCTTACGCTCGCTGACAGCCTGTACAATGGTGATCACCTTACACTCGGTGATAGCCTGGACAATGGCGATCACCTTACGCTCGGTGACAACCTGAACAGTAGATCGCGTGTTACACATGGTGATCACCTTACGCTTGGTGACAGCCTGAACAACAGACGACGTGTTACAAATGGTGATCATCTTACGCTCGGTGACAGCCTGATCAGCAGATCGCGTGTTACAAATGGTGATCACATTACGCTCGGTGACAGCCTGAACAATGGAGATCACCTTACGCTCGGTGACAGCCTGGACAATGGCGATCACCTTACGCTCGGTGACAGCCTGAACAGCATATCGCGTGTTACAAATGGTGATCACCTTACTCTTGGTGACAGCCTTAACAGCAGATCACGTGTTATAAATGGTGATCACCTTACGCTTGGTGACAGCCTGAACAACAGACGGCGTGTTACAAATGGTGATCACCTTACGCTCGGTGACAGCCTGAACAAACGACGGCGTGTTACAAATGGTGATCACCTTACGCTTAGTGACAGCCTGTACAATGGAGATCACCTTACGCTGGGTAACAACCTGGACAATTGCGATCACGTTACGCTTGGTGACAGCCTGAACAACAGACGGCGTGTTACAAACGGTGATTTCCTTACACTCGTTGACAGCCTGTACAATGGTGATCACCTTACGCTCAGTGACAGGCTGGATAATGGCGATCACCTTACGCTTAGTGACAGCCTGAATAGCAGATCACGTGTTATAAATGGTGATCACCTTACGCTTGGTGACAGCCTGAACAACAGACGGCGTGTTACAAATGGTGATCACCTTACGCTCGGTGACAGCCTGAACAATGGAGATCACCTTAAGCTCGGTGACAGCATGGACAATGGCGATCACCTTACGCTTGGTGACAGCCTGAACAACAGATGACGTGTTACAAATGGTGATTACCTTACGCTCGCTGACAGCCTGTACAATGGTGATCACCTTACACTCGGTGATAGCTTGGACAATGGCGATCACCTTACGCTCGGTGACAACCTGAACAGCAGATCGCGTGTTACAGATGGTGATCACCATACGCTTGGTGACAGCCTGAACAACAGACGGCGTGTTACAAATGGTGATCACCTTACGCTCGGTGACAGCCTGATCAGCAGATCGCGTGTTACAAATGGTTATCACGTTACGCTCGGTGACAGCCTGAACAATGGAGATCACCTTACGCTCGGTGACAGCCAGGACAATGGCGATCACCTTACGCTCGGTGACAGCCTGAACAGCATATCGCGTGTTACAAATGGTGATCACCTTACTCTTGGTGACAGCCTGAACAGCAGATCACGTGTTATAAATGGTGATCACCTTACGCTTGGTGACAGCCTGAACAACAGACGGCGTGTTACAAATGGTGATCACCTTACGCTCGGTGACAGCCTGAACAATGGATATCACCTTACGCTCGGTGAC
The DNA here is from genome assembly GCF_021521415.1 of Bidens hawaiensis. Taxonomy (NCBI): domain Eukaryota; kingdom Viridiplantae; phylum Streptophyta; class Magnoliopsida; order Asterales; family Asteraceae; genus Bidens; species Bidens hawaiensis. The sequence continues at coordinate 252,090 of NW_027493589.1, read as the reverse complement.
AGCATGGACAATGGCGATCACATTACGCTTGGTGACAGCCTGAACAACAGACGACGTGTTACAAATGGTGATTACCTTACGCTCGCTGACAGCCTGTATAATGGTGATCACCTTACACTCGGTGATAGCCTAGACAATGGCGATCACCTTACGCTCGGTGACAGCCTGAACAGCAGATCGCGTGTTACAGATGGTGATCACCTTACGCTTGGTGACAGCCTGAACAACAGACGGCGTGTTACAAATGGTGATCACCTTACGCTCGGTGACAGCCTGATCAGCAGATCGCGTGTTACAAATGGTGATCACATTACGCTCGGTGACAGCCTGAACAATGGAGATCACCTTACGCTCGGTGACAGCCTGGACAATGGCGATCACCTTACGCTCGGTGACAGCCTGAACAGCATATCGCGTGTTACAAATGGTGATCACCTTACTCTGGGTGACAGCCTGAACAACAGACGGTGTGTTACAAATGGTGGTCACCTTACGCTCGGTGACAGCCTGGACAATGGAGATCACCTTACGCACGGTGACAGCCTGGACAATGGCGATCACCTTACGCCTGGTGACAGCCTGAACAACAGACGGCGTGATACAAATGGTGATTTCCTTACGCTCGCTGACAGCCTGTACAATGGTGATCACCTTACGATCGGTGACAGGCTGGACAATGGCGATCACCTTACGCTTAGTGACAGCCTAAACAGCAGATCACGTGTTATAAATGGTGATCACCTTACGCTTGGTGACAGCCTGAACAACAGACGGCGTGTTACAAATGGTGATCACCTTACGCTCGGTGACAGCCTGTACAATGGAGATCACCTTACGCTCGGTGACAGCCTGAACAGCAGATCGCGTTTTTCAAAAGGTGATCACCATACGCTCGGTGACAGCCTGAACAGCAGATCGCGTGTTACAAATGGTGATCACCTTACTCTTGTTGACAGCCTGAACAACAGACGGTGTGTTACAAATGGTGGTCACCTTACGCTCGGTGACAGCCTGGACAATGGAGATCACCTTACGCTCGGTGACAGCCTGGACAATGGCGATCACCTTACGCTTGGTGACAGCCTGAACAACAGACGGCGTGTTACAAATGGTGATTTCCTTACCTTCGCTGACAGCCTGTACAATGGTGATCACCTTACAATCGGTGACAGGCTGGACAATGGCGATCACCTTACGCTCGGTGACAACCTGAACAGCAGATCACGTGTTATAAATGGTGATCACCTTACGCTTGGTGACAGCCTGAACAACAGACGGCGTGTTACAAATGGTGATCACCTTACGCTCGGTGACAGCCTGTACAATGAAGATCACCTTACGCTCGGTGACAGCCTGGACAATGGCGATCACCATACGCTTGGTGACAGCCTGAACAACACGACGACGTGTTACAAATGGTGATTACCTTACGCTCACTGACAGCCTGTACAATGGAGATCACCTTACGCTCGGTGACAGCCTGGACAATGGCGATCACCTTACGCTCGGTGACAGCCTGAACAGCAGATCGCGTGTTACAGATGGTGATCACCTTACGCTTGGTGACAGCCTGAACAACAGACGACGTGTTACACATGGTGATCACCTTACGCTCGGTGACAGCTTGTACAATGGAGATCACCTTACGCTCGGTGACAGCCTGGACAATGGCGATCACCTTACGCACGGTGACAGCCTGAACAGCAGATCGCGTGTTACAAATGGTGATCACCTTACGCTCGGTGACAGCCTGTACAATGGCGATCACCTTAAGCTCGGTGACAGCCTGGACAATGGAGATCACCTTACGCTCGGTGACAGCCTGAACAGCAGATCGCGTGTTACAAATGGTGATCACCTTACGCTTGGTGACAGCCTGAACAACAGACGGCGTGTTACAAATGGTGATCACCTTACGCTCGGTGACAGCCTGAACAGCAGATCGCGTGTTACAAATGGTGATCACCTTACGCTCGGTGACAGCCTGAACAATGGAGATCACCTTACGCTCGGTGACAGCCAGAGCAGCAGATCGCGTGTTACAAATGGTGATCACCTTACGCTTGGTGACAGCCTGAACAACAGACGGCGTGTTACAAATGGTGATCACCTTACGCTCGGTGACAGCCTGAACAACAGATCGCGTGTTACAAATGGTGATCACCTTATGTTCGGTGACAGCCTGAACAATGGAGATCACCTTTCGCTCGGTGACAGCCTGGACAATGGCGATCACCTTACGCTCGGTGACAGCCTGAACAGCAAATCGCGTGCTACAAATGGTGATCACCTTACTCTTGGTGACAGCCTGAACAACAGACGGTGTGTTACAAATGGTGGTCACCTTACGCTCGGTGACAGCCTGGACAATGGAGATCACCTTACGCTCGGTGACAGCCTGGACAATGGCGATCACCTTACGCTTGGTGACTGCCTGAACAACAGACGGCGTGTTACAAATGGTGATTTCCTTACGCTCGCTGACAGCCTGTACAATGGTGATCACCTTACGCTCGGTGACAGGCTGGACAATGGCGATCACCTTACGCTTAGTGACAGCCTAAACAGCAGATCACGTGTTATAAATGGTGATCACCTTACGCTTGGTGACAGCCTGAACAACAGAAGGCGTGTTACAAATGGTGATCACCTTACGCTCGGTGACAGCCTGTACAATGGAGATCACCTTACGCTCGGTGACAGCCTGAACAGCAGATCGCGTTTTACAAATGGTGATCACCTTACGCTCGGTGACAGCCTGAACAGCAGATCGCATGTCACAAATGGTGATCACCTTACTCTTGGTGACAGCCTGAACAACAGACGGTGTGTTACAAATGGTGGTCACCTTACGCTCGGTGACAGCCTGGACAATGGAGATCACCTTACGCTCAGTGACAGCCTGGACAATGGCGATCACCTTACGCTTGGTGACAGCCTGAACAATAGACGGCGTGTTACAAATGGTGATTTCCTTACGCTCGCTGACAACCTGTACAATGGTGATCACCTTACGCTCGGTGACAGGCTGGACAATGGCGATCACCTTACGCTTAGTGACAGCCTAAACAGCAGATCACGTGTTATAAATGGTGATCACCTTACGCTTGGTGACAGCCTGAACAACAGACGGCGTGTTACAAATGGTGATCACCTTACGCGCGGTGACAGCCTGTACAATGGAGATCACCTTACGCTCGGTGACAGCCTGGACAATGGCGATCACCTTACGCTTGGTGACAGCCTGAACAACACCACGACGTGTTACAAATGGTGATTACCTTACGCTCGCTGACAGCCTGTACAATGGCGATCACCTTACGCTCGGTGACAGCCTTGACAATGGCACTCACCTTACGCTCGGTGACAGCCTGAACAGCAGATCGCGTGTTACAGATGGTGATCACCTTACGCTTGGTGACAGCCTGAACAACAGACGGCGTGTTACAAATGGTGATCACCTTACGCTCGGTGACAGCCTGTACAATGGAGATCACCTTACGCTCGGTGACAGCCTGGACAATGGCGATCACCTTACGCTCGGTGACAGCCAGGACGATGGCGATCACCTTACGCTTGGTGACAGCCTGAACAACACGACGACGTGTTACAAATGGTGATTACCTTACGCTCGCTGACAGCCTGTACAATGGCGATCACCTTACGCTCGGTGACAGCCTGGACAATGGCGATCACCTTACGCTCGGTGACAGCCTGAACAGCAGATCGCGTGTTACAGATGGTGATCACCTTACGCTTGGTGACAGCCTGAACAACAGACGGCGTGTTACAAATGGTGATCACCTTACGCTCGGTGACAGCCTGTACAATGGAGATCACCTTACGCTCGGTGACAGCCTGGACAATGGCGATCACCTTACGCTCGGTGACATCCTGAACAGCAGATCGCGTGTTACAAATGGTGATCACCTTACGCTCGGTAACAGCCTGTACAATGGCGATCACCTTACGCTCGGTGACAACCTGGACAATGGCGATCACCTTACGCTCGGTGACAGCCTGAACAGCAGATCGCGTGTTACAAATGGTGATCACCTTACGCTTGGTGACAGCCTGAACAACAGACGGCGTGTTACAAATGGTGATCACCTTACGCTCGGTGACAGCCTGAACAGCAGATCGCGTGTTACAAATGGTGATCACCTTACGCTCGGTGACAGCCTGAACAATAGAGATCACCTTACGCTCGGTGACAGCCTGAACAGCAGATCGCGTGTTACAAATGGTGATCACCTTACGCTTGGTGACAGCCTGAACAACAGACGGCGTGTTACAAATGGTGATCACCTTACGCTCGGTGACAGCCTGAACAGCAAATCGCGTGTTACAAATGGTGATCACCTTACGCTCGGTGACAGCCTGAACAATGGAGATCACCTTACCCTCGGTGACAGCCTGGACAATGGCGATCACCTTACGCTCGGTGACAGCCTGAACAGCAGATCGCGTGTTACAAATGGTGATCACCTTACTCTTGGTGACAGCCTGAACAACAGACGGTGTGTTACAATTGGTGGTCACCTTACGCTCGGTGACAGCCTGGACAATGGCGATCACCTTACGCTTGGTGACAGACTGAACAACAGACGGCGTGTTACAAATGGTGATTTCCTTACGCTCGCTGACAGCCTGTACAATGGTGATCACCTTACGCTCGGTGACAGGCTGGACAATGGCGATCACCTTACGCTTAGTGACAGCCTAAACAGCAGATCACGTGTTATAAATGGTGATCACCTTACGCTTGGTGACAGCCTGAACAACAGACGGCGTGTTACAAATGGTGATCACCTTACGCTCGGTGACAGCCTGTACAATGGAGATCACCTTACGCTCGGTGACAGCCTGAACAGCAGATCGCGTTTTACAAATGGTGATCACCTTACGCTCGGTGACAGCCTGAACAGCAGATCGCGTGTTACAAATGGTGATCACCTTACTCTTGGTGACAGCCTGAACAACAGACGGTGTGTTACAAATGGTGGTCACCTTACGCTCGGTGACAGCCTGGACAATGGAGATCACCTTACGCTCGGTGACAGCCTGGACAATGGCGATCACCTTACGCATGGTGACAGCCTGAACAACAGACGGCGTGTTACAAATGGTGATTTCCTTACACTCGCTGACAGCCTGTACAATGGTGATCACCTTACGCTCGGTGACAGGCTGGACAATGGCGATCACCTTACGCTTAGTGACAGCCTAAACAGCAGATCACGTGTTATAAATGGTGATCACCTTACGCTTGGTGACAGCTTGAACAATAGACGGCGTGTTACAAATGGTGATCACCTTACGCTCGGTGACAGCCTGTACAATGGAGATCACCTTACGCTCGGTGACAGCCTGGACAATGGCGATCACCTTACGCTTGGTGACAGCCTGAACAACAGACGGCGTGTTACAAATGGTGATCACCTTACGCTCGGTGACAACCTGAACAACAGATCGCGTGTTACAAATGGTGATCACCTTACGCTCGGTGACAGCCTGAACAATGGAGATCACCTTACCCTCGGTGACAGCCTGGACAATGGCGATCACCTTACGCTCGGTGACAGCCTGAACAGCAGATCGCGTGTTACAAATGGTGATCACCTTACTCTTGGTGACAGCCTGAACAACAGACGGTGTGTTACAAATGGTGGTCACCTTACGCTCGGTGACAGCCTGGACAATGGAGATCACCTTACGCTCGGTGACCGCCTGGACAATGGCGATCACCTTACGCTTGGTGACAGCCTGAACAACAGACGGCGTGTCACAAATGGTGATTTCCTTACGCTCGCTGACAGCCTGTACAATGGTGATCACCTTACGCTCGGTGACAGGCTGGACAATGGCGATCACCTTACGCTTAGTGACAGCCTAAACAGCAGATCACTAGTTATAAATGGCGATCACCTTACGCATGGTGACAGCCTGAACAACAGACGGCGTGTTACAAATGGTGATCACCTTACGCTCGGTGACAGCCTCAGCAATGTTAGGGCAGAAAACGACGGTGTCCATAACAAGAACAACGCTTAGTCCATCAACGGTCTTAGTTCAGTGTTGTGTTTAAGTTTCTAGTTTAATAAAAATGGTAGGGCAGGTTACTTTTGATCAAGTTTCCGTATGTACGTTGCCTTTTTTTAAGGCTTTTCACTATTAAATAAGATATCCTGCCAGTCTTTCCATAATCTTATTTGCTTTATGGTCAGTTTTATTTTTATCCGCCTTCTGCTTATTCTTTTAATATGCCTGCATATAATTTGTTATGACATATTCGATGGTTTTAACCGCGTGTAGCAAGTTATGTCGGTATGGCATCGGGCGAGTCACTCACGCTCGGTTAATCGTATCGGGAGCACCGGCCGATCTCCCGTTGCAAAATGTGTTGCTAAACATGTATTCAAGATGCGGAGACGCGGATATGGAAGTAAACGTTTATAAAGATATAAAGAATCCAATTTGGTTTCGTGGAACTCGATGCTATCCGGATTAGCGGGAAAAAAAGACGGTGAAAGCTGAATTGTTGTTACTGCAGAAGAATCTGGTGAAAACAGAAGAAGATGTTTTAGTTTTTAGTTGATCATATATTTAGAAGCCTACTGAGATTTATTAAACATTCGGCTCGTATATTATTTATTAATTATATACGTTTTTAATTAGCTTTTATATTATATTTTGGAAAGTCCTTTAACGAGCCTAAGCTCGGTTTGAGCTCGTGTACTACCTTAAACGAGCTAAAACTCGGTTGTGCAATTTAAAATTAATATATAAAAGTCCAAAAGAGGAGAAACTGAAAAATACACAAGGCTCGAGCTCAGATGATCTGAACTTGAGTAGCTCGCGGGCAGCTTGGCTCATTTGCACCCCTACGCGCCATAACCAAGTTGCCAAAACGTGTTTGAGAGAAGGGTCAATGAGTTTGTTGATTATGTTATAATGTTCGCATTCAAGATTTTGTCATGATGAACTTTCTAAGCATCCGAACATCTAATGCATCTGATGAGCTTCATAATCGAATAATATTAAAAAGTTCAACAAGAACAAGAATGCATATTACGTGCGAAAATGTGTCTTCAAAGAGACCATACACTTCCCTTTAATATGTACATAATAATCACAACGGTTTAAGTTGAAACAATACAACTCTTCATGAAAAAGTGTGTCAGTTTGTGGTTTTAAGTTTTAACTGTTGTTACTTATGAACACACTAATATTCCACACTTCTTACTTGCATCGATACATATTATTATTATTGTAATTTCATTTTGGTTTGAAGTAAATTCATTTATACTAAAATGATGTTGATGACACTAAAAATCACCAGCATTGTCTAAGCTAAACGCTTGTCGTATCTAAAGCAACTACTATACAAAATGCCATCTTAGAAGCCACTAAATACTAAAACGGAGAATCGGCGTATTGGAGATAATTTTTACCGGTAACATTTGAAAATGCCCGATAAATCGTATAACTAAAGTGTCAGATATTTGAATAAACATTAAAAAAATATCATAAACTATACAACACAAATAAAAGTTTATCGATGTCATGGGACACTAGTACTTGCGTATGCATCTACGTCGTTCTAAGAGGATACAAAAAAATACTTAGCTTTGTAACTTTGTATCGGACCTTTAAGAATATTTTTCTAGTAAAACCCCAATTATTGAAGTCGCCTCGTCGTAATCAGTTGGTGGTGCTCAAGTGGTGGTGGTTTGTTGGTGGTGAGTCAATTGGTGTGGTGGCGGTGTTCAGGTGGTTATTCCGAAAAAAAACGTTTTTCCGACGACCTACAACTAACGACGTTAGGATTCTGTTAGTCACAGATCGTTGAAAATAAATACGTTAAAAGTTAAAACCGACCGCGACCAAAAGACGATAGTTAAGACTATATTAAATTCACCATATAAGATAGATATATATGTTTTAAAGTACTCTTTAATGGGATTGTGATGGAAAGGAAACCACTTAGGAAAGGCAGAGGCAATGTGAACATGAAGATGAGTCCAAGAAAAAGGTCAAAACTTGATGATTATTAGTTGGTAATTTCAGCTTTAAGTCTTTAGCATATGTTGACTTGTCTTTTTTCTATTTGGTTGGCATTAATCACTTTTGCATGGGTAATGTGTAATCAATTACTAAAAGCATGCACACCATATGGTTGACTAATCTATTTCCTACTTTTTCTTTTAGTACAGTGAACTTAAGTCTTAAAGAATAAAGATCCATATAACATATGCTTCAATAAACATATCCTTGATTTGATATATTTTTAATATTAATATTTTACCATTATTTTATAACTTTTGTTTCGAACTACATTTCAGCTTTTGTGTAAACTTTATCGGGTTTTTCTCACCATTGTCGTCAATTTACGTATACTTTATTGAACGTGCTCTTAATAAAACTAGTTATTATTTTAAATTTATTAGGATACATACGCATATATAGATTACTGTTTCGTATTCGATTTGAAAAAAAAATGAACCTTGTAAACAGTGAACAAAAAAGATGAGATTAACTTATGTCATTGCCAATAAAGTATTGGTCAATCTAATAAATATGTTATATTATTTGTATAATATCAGGAGTCACTTTCTATATTAAAAAGGTGATAAAGCTTGTAGGTATAAAAAGATTTTTTAAAAGAGATGTGTCTAAATAATTAAAAAGTGATGGTAAATAGGCAATAATTTTATAAAGTTAAAGGGATTCCACTTTAAAGAACTTTAATTGGATGGAAAAAAAGATAATAGTGCACCTTGGACCAAGGCTCAAAACCTACTCATATATTTAAGTTCAATTTTATAGAGTATAAATTATTAAAGAATAAGTTAAATCTAAAAAACATTGTAATAATTTAACCCTAAGTTTATTAATGCATTAAGTTATTGTTAGGACATGTTAATAATGTTCCTTAGAAGTCAAAGATGAGTCCTTACTAGTTAAAATATGTCTATTTCTGCATTATAGCAGTAAGATTAACCGAAACTAAATTTCTAAAAAAAATGCGGTTACGTGTCTATCGGTACAATATAGATACCAGTACCGATGCTCGATGCCAAATACTCACCTCTTCGTAAATTTTGATTGTCAACAAAGTGTTAATAGTAATTGTATACAAAACCAACTATTAAGAACCGATTAATGGTTAGCGTGTATACTTCTTTATAATATAAACATGATGCTTTCTATTTTTGTTTTTTAGCGTTTTTAAAAAATAAAATTTAAATTATTAAAAGTTCACTAATTGATTTTTTTTATTTATTATTTTTTTGTGATATATAATAATTCAGTGGGGACAATGCTAACGTTGGGGCGTATTTAATATTTGGATTGAATGAAAATTGGTAAAATACAAAATATAAATGTGTTTCGGTCAAAAATCCTTTTAACTTTATATAAAACCATCTCTTTCAAATTCAAGGGTAGCTTTCATTTTTGAAAGTGCCAAAAAGAATAAAATCACCTTATTAACTAACAAAAATAAAATTGTAGGTCAACAAACAATTTGTAGTATTCGCTATTTTCACATTTATTGGTAAATTTAGGTACAAAAATTAATTTAAAAAATGATTTCTTTATAATACTTCCTTATTTTTTTCATTTATTTGTTTTTCATGCCAAACTATGTCATTATAGTATAATTCTTCTCTAAAAAATGTTTAATTCGTGTTGAATGATTTTAGGTACAGGTACAGATAAGTCCCGATACAAAAATATTTAAGTATTGTTTATTTTAATTTTATTTGTTTTGCTTGAAATAATTATATCGTGTGAATTATGTAACTTCTGATTTAAATTTGTCTACTCATCAAACACTTGTTTCTCTTGCAATTCAAGTTAAGATAAAAAAAAATACAAAATAAATAATCAAAATAAATCTAGAACCGTACTTTAAGGGATTTGACCATAATTAGATGGATTAAATATCTAAACCTTATTAAAAACAGTAAATATGTTTTCAAGCTGGCTTTATTCAAATGATTTATATTTACTTTCTAGAAATAATAAGATGTGCATAGAATTAGTTCAACATTGTAATACTTGTATTTATAAATGAACACTTCATTTCAACATTGTAATGTCAAGTGGTCAATGATGGCTCTTATTTAATAAACTAGGTTGGCCAAATTGACCTTAAAAATAGTTTAATCCGACTGTCTTGACGGTTTAGAACACTATAAATGACAATGTTTTAGAAACTTGGTAATACATTCAACCAAACACTTGTCAATATAGGTTCTAACTTTGGAATATGGTTGCACTAACTTTTGATATGGTATCGGTTCGGTACCGCTTAACTCTATAGTTGGCTCAACCTATGTCTAGTTTTTCTCGTCTTGTGTTTCCTAAAATAACTAACACGATTTAACTTATTGTTAAAATTAGGTTAAAGAAGTTAAAGTACGCATACTATTGTCTTTTAAAAATACTTTTAGAAAGAATAACATTCAAATATATAATACTTTAAATACTTTAATTACCATTTTAGAGACCACATTCACAACAACCTTTTTCTACGTAAAGGAAAGCAAAAAAACAAGGTAACCTTTTTATCTAACTATCTATATAATTGTCTATCATAAAATTTTAGGTGTCACTCTCAGGTTGTTCCCCATATTCTCTAAAGCCACCAGATTGCTTGATTTATAAATGAAGGCTTCTCATGCATTTGACCCGAATTCGCGGGTATGGGTCTCACCAAACCCGGTTAGCCTTTAAATGGGTTATAACATCTCGTTAATTTATAAAACTATTTCATAATCAAGCAATACTTTTCACGGGTTATGGGTCTCAACAAACCCGAATAACCCTTAAACGGGTTATAACATCTCATTTATTTGTAAAATAACCCCTTAATCATCAAAGAATAATTTTCACGGGTTATGGGTCTTACCAAACTCTAATAGCCCTCAAATTGGTTATAAGATCTAATTTATTGACAGACACTTTTATCATCAAACCCTAATTTAATTTATATGTTTTATACATGTTCTCCGTTGTTGATTATCATCTCCATCGTCGGTTAACTTTCGATACTGCCCACTATTGTCAACTACATCAACACCCCTTCTTTCATTAGACAAATATTTGTGTTCATGTTTGTACATTTAAAAAAATCAACATGCTCATGTTTGTTAAAAATCTAAAAAACCTAAACATCTCAACTAATAAACCCACACGTTAAAAAATATAATAACAAACTAATATATATGTATTAAATTAAAACATAACTACGTTAAAAAATAAAATAAATCATCATAAGATAGCAAAACGATTAAAAACAAAACTTTAAATAAACTCCCATAACACGGAAGGATCAAACTAGTTTTATATAATACTCATTATAATATTAATAAAACCCAAAGACGCAATACTCTACGCTAGTAGTACTCTAGTGACTTCCTCTATAGAAGGTTATCAACAAAATATCATGCCTAAGCCAGTAATTAATTATACTGTAGTTGCTCTTCGGGTGATGAATTTCTTATGAATGGTTTTGTTGTTTGAAATCACGACTTGTGATCATGGAATCATGGACGACCTTTTGCTAAGTACAGAGATGCATAAAAAACTTGAACCCGAAAAGATATCACGGAACCGAGTATTTTTATATCTGGGTATTTACTACCTGAACTCGTACTTGACATTAATCATATGGTACAGATAGTGTAAGCATTTCAGTACCAAAACTCGTACCCGAAATCAGATCCGATAATACTCAAAAACCGAAACCGTCTCCATACCAAGAATCATGTTTTTCCAATATCCAACTTATACCCTAAATTACCCGAAAAATACCCCAAAAAAGTGCAACATCTTAAAAAACTCAATCAATATTCAAATACTTGGTTTTAGAATACTTGACCCGAATCCGGTGCAAATAATATGGTTTTTAGTGATAATACCCACACCAAATCCAACCCGAGTATTACCAATACTCATCATACCCAAACCCGATTCAATAACCAAAACCAGTTACTAAAAAACTCGATTCAATATCCGAACCCGATTCAATGCCAAACTTGGTTGTTCATTCAAATAAATAATATAATATTAGTTTATTAATAAAAAAAGAATAAAGATTCTTTTGATTACACTGGGCACCACCCTGCCTGCTGCCAGCGTAGAAGCTCAAGAACACAGCAGTGTAATCAATACTCACCAACCCATTTATTACATACACACACAACACACCACCTTCACATTCATTTCAATCCCATTTATTATTATCATCTTCTAGGGTTCATATCACATCACACCATCCAATTTGGGGAAAACCTTAATATGTAATCATTTCACAATTCACTCAAACCCTTTTCATTTCATCCTATCCCAATGCATATTTCACTCTGGAAACCCATTATTTCCCACTGTGCATCGCTAATTTCCGATAAAAAGACCCGGAGAAAACTCGGGTCGGGTCAACCCGGTGATGCCGTGACCCAAGATCCATCCTTTATCCGTAAACTTCAGGAACATAAGCTTCGTGAGGACCTTCAACGTGCTTCTGAAGATGGGTCAATTAGTAATAGTTATAATAATAATAATAATGATAATGATAATAATGATAATGGTAATGATAATAAGGGTTTGGGTAGGTCAAGATCACTTGCAAGATTACAAGCACAAAAGGAGTTTTTGAAAGCAACATCTTTGGCTGCTGATAGAGTTTATGAAACTGAGGATTCGGTTATCGAGTTTAACGAGGCGTTGTTGCGGTTTTTATTGATGTACCCGAAGTACGAAACGACTGCGAAGATCGATAAGTTGAGAGGTGATGAGTATTCACATTTGACTGATATGAAGGTATGTCTTGACTACTGTGGATTCGGGTTGTTTTCGTTTATGCAAAGTGTTAGTTTTACGGATTCGTGTAGTATTAGTTTATCCGAAACGAGTGTGCATTTAGGGAATTATGTATTGTACGGTGGTGGCGAGGTAGGATCGGTTGAGTACGATATTAAGAGTAAGATATTTGAGTATTTGAACGTTCCCGAGAGCGAATACGGGGTTGTGTTTACGGTTAGTCGAGGGTCGGCTTTTAGGTTGTTAGCGGAGTCTTACCCTTTTAGTAATAGTAAGAAGCTTTTGACCATGTTTGACCACGAGAGTCAATCGGTTAACTGGATGGCGCAGAGTGCGAAAGAGCAGGGTGCGAAGGTTTGTAGCGCGTGGTTTAAGTGGCCCACGCTGAAACCGTGCTCGACGCATCTTAGGAAACAGATATTGAGTAAGAAGAGAAGGAAGAAGGATTCGTCGACGGGGTTGTTTGTGTTTCCGGTTCAGTCTCGTGTGACGGGTGCGAAATACTCGTATCAGTGGATGGCGTTAGCTCAACAGAATAACTGGCATGTGTTGCTTGATGCGGGTGCGTTAGGCCCGAATGATATGGATTCGTTAGGGTTATCTTTATTTCGACCCGATTTTATTATCACTTCGTTTTATCGGGTTTTCGGGTATGACCCGTCTGGATTCGGGTGTTTGCTTATTAAGAAGTCGGTTATCGGGAGTTTACGTAATCAAACGGGCCATGCAGGGTCCGGGATCGTAAAGATTAGCCCGGTTTTTCCCTCATATCTTAGTGATTCGATTGATGGGATTCCGGGGTTGGCGGGAATTGAGGATGATGTAACGGTCGGAATCGGTGACGGGTTATCAGAAAGTCGTGGTGGAGGGATTTTACCTGCGTTTTCGGGTGCGTATACGAGTTCGCAAGTGAGGGATGTGTTTGAAACTGAGATGGAACATGATGCAACTAGTCCTATATTTGAAGAAACTGGGAGTCTTTGTATTGGTGAGGTTATGAAAAGCCCTGTTTTTAGTGAAGATGAGTCATCTGAGAACTCTATGTGGATTGATCTGGGCCAAAGCCCATTGGGCCAGAGCCCACTGGGCTCGCAGTCTGAAGTTATAAACTCTCCTGTTCATCCACCCTCTTGGTTTGCAGGTATGGTCAATTAAAGATGATTACTTTTTTTTGTAAAGATAATTACTTTTTTTTGCAAAAATCCGATCTGAAACCAAATTAACTGAACCCAAACAAAAACCGACGTATGGTTTTATGTTTTTTGTGAAAATTGAACTTTCACTTTTGCGTGTAATGAAAACCGAAGATGGCTGATTATATGGATTTTCATTTTGAATTTTGAACTTTTATGTATTTTATATAAATTGTGTAACTCAAGTATATTAGTCCAAATGTATGTTAATCAATTAGATATTAATTAACAAAAAGATTTAATTATTTTGGGCCAGTCGTTTTCTTCGGCCCAAAATTTTCAAGCCCAAGTAGGAAAACCGAAACCGAACAGCTTCAAAAACTCAATATTGAGCCCATGCAAACCCTTATCTTTTTAATAAATATAAGTACTTTTTTAGTAAAGATAATTAATGTTTTTTAATAAAGATGGTTACTTTTTTCATAAAGATAATTACTTTTTATAATAAAGATAAGTACTTTATTAATATATGAAAAGATAAACAAAATAATGATGTTTACAGGCAAGAAAGCCAACAACAAAGAGACCGAATCACCGCATCATGTAACCGAAGTATTATCATTTGATGCTGCGGTTCACAACGTCAAGAAATCAGAAATCTTTGAAGAAAAAGTTCGAGAAACCGAAACAAAGTTAAATCATACAGAAATACAAGAGGAACCCGAACCCGACACCAAGAAACCGCAAGAAAGTGCGGTTATAAGTCGAGAAACAGAAAACGAGTTCAGATTATTAGGCAGAATGGACGTAAGTAAACGTGTGTCTTTCAGTTTAGAAGATAACAACAATAATATGGAAGATTATTACAACAACGATGAAGATTATTATGAAGAGCATGAATCCGATAGACGAGAACCCGAGATAAGTTGCAGGCATCTCGATCATGTAAACATGTCAGGTCTTAACAAGACCACACTTCGCCTTCGGTTCCTGGTCAACTGGCTCGTGACCTCGTTGCTTCAGTTAAGATTACCCGGTTCAGACCCGCTTGTTCACATTTACGGGCCTAAAATAGAATACGAGAGGGGGGCATCGGTAGCGTTTAACGTGAGGAACCGAAGCCGAGGGTTAATTAGTCCGGAAGTCGTTCAAAAACTAGCTGAGTCACACGGGATTTCTCTTGGTGTCGGGATTATTTGTCATGCGAGGATTATACAAAGCACGAAACAGAACCGGGCTGCAGTTGATACGACGGTTTGTAAACCGATGAATAATGATGGGTTTGTTAGAGCTGAGGTTGTTACTGCTTCACTTGGGTTCTTGACTAATTTCGAAGACGTGTATAAATTGTGGGTTTTTGTCGCGAAGTTTTTAAACCCGAGTTTTGGTGGTGAAAATGGAGGTGAAGAAACAGAGGAAATTGGGTGAGTTTTTGATGATTTGGTAAAGCTTTTTGGGCATTTGAATCTTGCTTTTGATTTGAAATTTTTGTTGGTTTATTAGTGTTTGCAAGGTTATTGTAGAGGTAGCTTTGAAGCTTTGTACTTGATATAATATGATGCTCATTATTTCTCTATACATCATTGTTATCTTGTCTTAGGCTATCTGTAGTGGGGCGAATTTGAGGGGCGAGAAGGGCGATTTTTGAAGGGAACACCGCCCCCCAGGCGATAGAAGGGGGGGGGGGGGTATTATTTGTCGCCGGTTGTGTTTTGTTTTTATTATTATTATATTGTGTAGTGTGTGTGTATATAACACCATTACATTTCTAAAACAAAAACTCATCATTTACTGATTGGGAGTCACATGGTACAAAACGTCACATTTTGTAGCCCATTCAGTACACATTTATAATCATGCTTTTGATTTGAATGTTTTGTTAGTTTGTTAGTGCCTACAAGATTATTGTAGAGGTAGCTTTGAAGCTTTGTACTTGACTTTACTATGTAGTATCATATTTGCGTAGGATATCCCTTTAATGTTGCGACATTGGTGCAACAGACCGCGTTGATCTGTTATGACGTGGCGCGGTGAGGACACGCGCCTTATTGTGATCGGCTTGTTTTATTAGATATAATTGCATGAGAAAAATCAAATGACTATGCTAGGAAACTTATTAAGTCAAGGTATTATTCTTGACTAAGTTTGTTAAGAAAGCTATTGTTGTAATTTTCCCTTAATACAATCCTTATTAGAGTTATATTCTTGACTTTGTTTTGAATGTTTTTTTGTTTATTAGTGCTTGGAAAATTATTATAGAGGTAGCTTTGAAGCTTCATACTTGATACATAATATGATGCCCTATTATTTCACTATAATTCATTGCTCTCTTTTCTAAAAAAAACAATAAAAAATACACCTTTTTTTTTGGAATAATGTATAATACAATCCTTAGTTGAGTTATATTCATGTTTACACATCTACACATATAATCACGTGTTATGTGAATTTTTGGTTGTATATCTGAACTTAAACTATTGTAATTTAACAATTGTCATGTATCATATTATTTCAACTTTTAAGTCATTTTTATATGAAAAATGATGATGCTTAAATAAAAGTTACACGTGAATCATAGTCGCATGTCTTATAGCTAACGATGAAATGAAAAATTATATCGAAATAACCAAATCGATCGAGAAATCAATGGTTGTTTACGAATCCTTTTTATCTACTGAATTATGGTTATAACTAAGTGTATAAATAATCATATTAAACAACAATCTTTATGCATTTTAGTTTTTTTTTAATAAACTATATGTTATAGGCTATATAAAGTTTCATATAGTTTCAATAAATATCATGTAACTTAAAGTATTTTTATCTTCTTTACATGAAAAAAAAAATTGCTAATATTTTATTGAATATATAAATGAAACATCAGCCGATGATTGATTTCATGATTTGTTTATATTGCACGTATAGAGAAAATTTTTTGTCTTTTATTATATCTTCTACAACTGCTTCCAATTGTTCAAAAAAGATTTGAAAAATAAGTCTTGACTTGCTGTAACACTACAGGAACCCAGTGCCCACCAGTCTTTGAAATTTGGCAACATTTAATTTTATATATTCTTAACATTAAAATTGTCAAACTTATGATATCTAACTTTTTAATAGTATTCAAAAGGTGTTGAATACGTTCCAATAAAATATCATTGACTTATTTATTATTATTTTGGTTACAAGAAAGATTATGATACTTATCCAATAAGTTGTATTTTGATATGTCGGGTATTTCTGTCAGGATATCTGTTTGGTTTAATACAGACTGTAGGATCCACTCGCTATAATAACCGAGATAAAAAAACCTAAAAAATAAAATCTTACTATGCCGAAAATAATAAGACGTGTTTTAAATCTATCGAAAACCATAACACAATGGAATAATGACACTCGTCGTATAGTTTAGGTTAGCAAAAAAAGACAACAAAAATTGTATTAGTTTTAATTGTTTTAATAATGATATATAATACAGTGATATAGTCGTATAACAATTAAACTCCTATTAATTTGTCACGCTTTATAAATGCTTATAAGGTTATCGTAGTTGTCTGACTAAACTCACCTCCATATTAATCCCGTCCTTGTTAATAATAAACCAAATAAAAGTATTTAAACCACACGACTCGTCCGAAACACGCACGAAATCTACGTCATACAAAAAGTATTTTTTTGGTCACTATGTTTTAGGGTTACAAAATTATTAAATCTTGATCTAATACGTGACATCTTTTTATGGATTTTATTTTGTTCTACCCATTTTTGGCACTATATTATTTTCAGTTTATAAAATTTTAATTTCTTCATTTTGGTTAGGTAAAGTTGCACCAAGATAACTATATTTGATTTTTTCATTTAGTAGGTTTTATAATTATTTTTATAATATAATTATTATAATATTGAATATTTCAACTTTGTCCACCTTGTCTTCCTCTATATTCTTTTGACCCAAATAAAGTTACAAACATTATTATTATTCATTCATCCATTTATGCATATTTTGTTCTTGGTGTTTTAATGCATCTTTCACTATGGAACCCATTGTCCCATTGTGTTACTTTGATCATACACAAAAAAACAAACGTGTCGGGTCACGACCAGCCTGAACCTGAACCTGAACAACCTGACCTGAAAACCGCTCCCACTAGAGCTCAACTCAAGTTCTTGGAATCCACTACCGGTGCCAATGATCACATATATGAATCCGAAGACTCGATTCCGGATATTAACCAAGCATTTTCTAAATTCTTGATCATGTACCCGGATTACGGGTCAACGGAGGAAGTTGACCATATAAGATCAAATGAATATCTTCCAAAGGTATGTCTAGATTATTGCGGGTTCGGGTTGTTTTCGTTCGTTCAAACGGTTCATTACTGGGAGTCTTGTAGTTTTCATTTAAGTGAAATAACCGCGAATTTAATAAACTATGCGCACGCGGGTGGGGCGGTTAAAGGGACCGTGGAACATGATATCAAGACTAGGATTCTTGATTACATGAACATATCCGAAGACGAGTACGAGGTTGTTTTTACCGTTAGTCGAGGCTCCGCGTTTAAGCTTTTGGCGGAATCGTACCCGTTTCAAGTAAAAAAGAAGTTGTTAACGATGTTCGACCACGAAAGTCAATCGATTAACTGGATGTGTCAGTTTGCGAAACAACGAGGGGCGAAAGTGGAAAATGCGTGGTTTAAGTGGCCTACATTTCAAGTTTGTGCCACTTACTTGCGTCAGCAGATTACTGGAAAAAAGAAAAAGAAAAAGAAAAACCGTTCCAGCGCCAGCACTGGCGTTGGACTTTTTGTCTTTCCAGTACAGTCTAGGGTTACTGGTACGAAATATTCGTACCAGTGGATGTCGTTGGCTCAAGAGAATAACTGGCACGTGTTGTTAGATGCGGGGGCGTTGGGCCCGAAAGATATGGATTCGCTTGGGCTATCGTTGTTTCGGCCCGAGTTTATTATAACGTCCTTTTATAAAGTGTTTGGGTATGACCCGAGTGGTTTCGGGTGTCTTCTTATCAAGAAATCTATGATAGGAAGTCTTCGAAACCAGCCGGGCCATACTGGGACCGGGATCGTGAAGATCAACCCGGTTTTTCCTTCATATTTTAGTGATTCTTTTGAAGGAAGCCCGGGTTTGACCGGGCCCGGGCCTGGGATTCATGGGAATGGTGAGGTGTTGGAAAATGGGCCTGGGCCGGGCCCACAGATGCCAGTGTTTTCCGGGGCGTACACGTCGGATCAAGTTAGGGAAGTGTTTGATACCGAGATGGAGGATGATAAGTATTTTGAGTTTGAAGAAAGCGAGAGGTTTTCGGTTGATGATGTGTTGAAGAGCCCGGTTTTTAGCGAAGACGGGTCACCAGATGACCCGTTTTGGATTGATTTGGGTCGGAGTCCGGCTGGGTCGGATTCTGTTTCTGATCCGACCAAGCCTGGACCGCCTGTTTGGTTTTCGGGTATGAAAAAAACCGAACAGGCGTGTTCTCCAAAAACAACCTTAAATGTCATTAAAAGCCCCAAAGTAATGTTAGTTAATGAGATTGAAGAATCAACTAAAGTTGTTAAGGAAAAAAGCCCAAAAGTCGGGTCGAATCCAGAAAGCGCGATACGTAGGGAGACCGAAGGCGAGTTTAGATTATTAGGAAGGAGAGAAGTTAATATTTTAGCAACTAATATTAATGAAGATGTTGAGTATGCAAGTGAAGATATTGATGTAGAAGAGTTAACAAGGCAAGAGCCCGAGATAACGTGTCGACATCTAGACCACGTCGACAAGTTAGGACTCCACAAGACGACGCTTCGGTTAAGGTACTTGATCAACTGGCTCGTGACGTCGTTGCTACAGTTAAAAATACGGTCAACGGATCAGGTCAGCGTGCCACTTGTGCACATATACGGGCCGAAAGTGAAATTTGAGAGGGGTGGGGCCGTGGCATTTAATATTCGGGACAAGAATAAGAAGTTAGTTAATCCTGAAACGGTTCAAAAGTTAGCGGAAACAAATGGGGTGTCGCTTGGTATTGCGATATTGAGTAATATACGCGTGGAAGGGAAAGATGAGGCGAAGAGCGGGTTGATTCGGGTTGAGGTTGTGACATGTTCTTTGGGGTTTTTGAGTGATTTTAGTGATGTGTATAAGTTATGGGCATTTGTTGCAAAGTTTATGAACCCTGGGTTTATGAATGGTGGACTTACAACTGTTGTGGAAGATGAATAATATGATTTAGATGGTCTAAATTGGCATTAAGTTAGTTTATTAATTTGTTTTGAGTTTTAGTTGTATACGGAATTGTTATATTCTTGTTTGTTACACTTGTGTTGAATGAAGTTATGAAACTGCATTTTTTTGTTTGTTTTTGTTTATGGTCTAAAAAAGGGGGTTGACTGGGTCAACTAGTGGGGTAGGGGGACGGGTAGAGGTGGGTAAACAAACCGTTTAATCGAACTGACCCGAAAATTAAATCGTGACCGAACATATTGAAACCGTAAGATGAAACTGATTATCTAGAAACTGGTTTGGAACTTATTGAAACCGTAGGTTCGGAACCGGTTTGTAATATTCTTCACCGAAACCGGTTAACCGAATTGAAACCCGCCAAATTCGGGCAACACCGGTCAAAACCTGAACCGGAACCGATTGTAACATGAAAAGAAAGTGGTTTCAACCCGAACCAAAACCGATCATAAATCAGTTTTGACTTTTGTTGACCAAACCAAACCGGTTTTAACCCAAACAGGTTTTGAGTTTTAAACCGGTTTGTGCACCTCTAGGGATGGGTCCCACACTTATTTTTATTTTTGTTACTTTTCTTTTAATATTTAATTGGTAAATTATTCTAAAACGTTTGAAGTTTTAACATATCCTCAATACCCGAGTGAGTATTCCTGAAATGGATATTAATCGTTTATATTGATTTTGACGATCTAAGTATGACTCACTTTGGAATGTCATCAAAAAGGAAATTACGACTGTGAAAAATTACCATTGACCCAAGTTTTGAACACGAGTCTTTAAAGATCTTAAGAATTAATAATTACTCTCGTGTTATTGAACCAAAAGATCGATAACAATATTTAAATGATACTAAAAGTTGCATTATGTTTATTTTATTATTTTATTTATAAGACAGAGTTAGTTTAGGTTTGTGTGAATACTATGACCATCTATGTAAAATGGCCAAAATATTAAATATGTGTTTGTTAGTTGTATTTTTTTACATGTTTATATCATTTTAAACATTTACTTTTCACACCATATCTTTGCATTTATCACGTATACTAGATTATTTTGTGCAAATTATACTATTGAGCTTCTATATTGTTCTTTAGGTGCGAAGCGGTTTTGAGTAGTAATGGAAAACGACCACGGGATAAAAAGTTAGGTGTTCAAGCTAATAGTTGTTTATGAAATACTTATGATTTAATGTCACATGTGGGAATTAATCTTTTTATGATATTGTTGGACATAAAATCGGGTTTTTTTAATATTCATTGTGAGGTATAGAACTGGTGATGCAGCGTGATGATAAATTTAGAAGTCAAACACGTTGATTCTATGAATACCCGTGAAGAGCTTCCCAAAACTCTTAAAAAAGACGTAGATCGTAAATAAGATAAATAATTGAACCTGTTGATTCACACGAATACCGGGATCAATTCTTCCAACTATCGTTGATTCACAAAGAATACCGATAATTAGGTCCTTCACACACTAACACACACTGTGATAGAGAGGAAATGATTTTTTTTATATATTCCAAACCTTATTTTTTTACATTACAAAATCTCAAGTATTTATAAGAAACAAAATACCATTGGGCTTCTAATAATTAAACCAAAAGACAAAATATTAGTTTCAAACTCTTGTAATTCCATAACTCATGTCGTCATTATTTGGTAAACCTTTGTCTCCCCACATCATTCTCTCCACCTTTGAAAAGCTCGCCCTCGAGTTTTGTCTTTGAACCGTAGCCACCTGGGTCAAAGGGACCATCCATCCGATTCCTGTTAAATACTATCACCACGCCTTCACCTTTATGAGTTACGTGTATGGGCCCATCACAAGTAATTACCACTTCATGCAATTCTTTTATATTCATGTAATCATCATTCACTTTAGGGCCCGCCATATCAAGCTCAAACATAAAATATTTTTCTTTTACCTTCGAATGTGTGAAATAGTTGATAATTACGGTAGGCAATTTCTTAAAATTTGCATCTTCATTTAACTCATTAATATGAAGTTTCAAAATAGTGGGAGATACCTTGTATATGGAAGACAAATTCGAATCACCATTAACCACAATATCACCACCATTTTCTACCGTACCATCCCTTAACATTTCATCAAAAATACCTGAATAAATTGTAGACCATTCATGTTTTCTTTTTAAACTTTCAAGAACATCACCGGTTGCCCAAACATACCATTCCTCGTCCTCGTATTCATCAAACACGGGCCAGGAATCATAGATATTGTCCCCCTCACAAGCCATACTGAGCGAGGAATTCGGCTCTGATACCAACTGATGCAGCGGTGAAATGACAACGAAGATCGATTCACGTTGATTCTACGAATACCCGTGAAAAACTTCACAAAACTCTCAAAATCCCACCCAAAGGTCTAAGGGAAAATGAAGAGGAAAAAACAATTATTATCAAAATCAATTCTGTCCTTCTGAATTACATATCCAAACTATAAATAAGAGTTCTAATACGAAATGGGCCTAAAACGGGCCATGGGCCAAACACAAACCCAAAAACAAAAACATAAAAAGTGCTGAAAAAACAATAAAAGGCTCATAACTTTATTTAGGAGTCGTTTTTGGGCTTCAGACAGGGGCCAAACCGCCGTAGGCATTTGCCACAATGTGCTCCTCGTCTCAAGCTTCGATTTGACTGGTAATGGGCCTGAAACGGAGCTTCGTGGGCCAAGTTATGCCCGTTTTCGTGGGCCACCCTCTGTTGCGCGATTTTGGGTCTCCAGAAACATAATAGCCGGTCTTCAATACTTGGGCCCACATCAACTGGGTTCGAGTATAACCGTGTATTGAAAAATCGGGTATTGGCCATACCCGGATCGGGTTCGGGCCTGGGTATTGTCTCAAACCATACCCTTTGCACCGGGTTCGGATCGGGTATAGAACCGGATATTCTAAAACATGGTATTTAAAATTTTAAATACCTTATTTACGCGTAATGAAAAAACCGTATTTTCGGGGTTTTTTTTTTAGTATTTTTATGGTATAGATTGAGTATTTTAAAGGGATACAAATCGGATCTGGTTCCAAGTATGGGTTTTAGTACTGAAATGCATACTCTATTTATACCCTACGGGTAGGGTCGAGTACGAGTTTGAATAGTAAAAATCCGGGTATCCAGGATTTTTTAGGATCCGGTTCCCGGGTTTTTTTTACACCTCTAATTTTGATGAAGGAAATAGGAATGAATCAAATCGAGAATGGGCTTCAATAAAAATCTAGTGGGCTTGATGAATTGGTCCAGTTGGAACATGTGATGAAGGTAATAATTAAAGAGGGGATCATCTGATTCATCTCCATCTTTTGGTCTATTTCTTGATAATGATTCGATTGTGTGAGTGAAACAATTATCTTATTCAATTTTTGAAAGATTTGTTTGTGTGTTCTTTTTATCTAAAATCAGGGATATACTAGATTTATAATAAAACTGAACACTTTATTAATTTTTTAAATAAAGTACTTTTCCAATTTTAAACCCTAATATTATTTTGATATTTGGTAAAAGGAAAATATAAATGGTTTATGTTTGTCCATGAATATAAACTCGTTAGAGAACATATGATATACTTAAATATTTCGTACAATTTGTGTACGTGTGTTTGTTTATAATCTACACTTGTCATTGCAACCCGCCCGCTAAGATTCGAATGGAGTGGATGCCCAAAAAGCGCGGCATTTAGTAACGAGGCAAATCGTTTAAATAAAGAATCATTGTATCACAATTGTTAATGATCATAAATCAAATCGAATCAAGAAATTGCCTAAATGCTGGAATTAGTTTTAATATATCTTACTTCATCCTATAATATATTTTAACGCTTTTATATTATTTTATTTGTTTTTAATATATTTTTTTTGAATTTATATTTTTTTATTGTATGTAAGTTAATAATATACTTATGGTTTGATGATAAATTGTTTCACAAATAAATGAGATGTTATAACCTGGTTTAAAAACTATATGAGTTTGATGAGATCCAAGACCCGTTTATTTTTTACTATAAAATTGGTTTTTTATTTATAAATAATATATATATTTTTGAATAAATCAGATATTAATTTTTAGTATATCTATAGAATTTTTATATCAAATATTTGGTGAGATTAAATTTAATTTAATGAGATGTTATAACCCGTTTAAGAAATATTTGGGTTTGATAAGACTTATACCCGTGCATTCGGGTCAAATGCACGAGAAGCCTCCATTTAAAAATCAAGCAAATCTGGTGACTCCAAAAAAAGAGGAAGCGACCACATCACGTCACATAGGATTTTTGAGTTTTCGTTTATATAGATTATAGATATATTTTAACGCTTTTATATTATTTTCGTTAAACAAATATACATATACCCTTTTTTAAATATATAAAAGAAGACGAATACAATTTTATGATGTATTTATTTCTCTCTGTTTTGATATAAATATTATTAAAAAAACCGTATTATACTATTTATATAAAAATCATTATATCTTATATGACAACATACTAGGAGAAAAAAATTGGAAAGAGATCAAGAGATAAAACCCAAGAGAATATATATAAATATATATATTCTCCATAATCAATTCATTCAGTAGGTTTGAAAAATGGCTTTCAACAAGAAAGATGAAGCATCCTTCTGCAAAATATTACCTAGTGACTCAGAAGAATACCTTGTAACTATATTTATTTATATGCTTCTTGTTTCTAAAACATTTATTTATTTATTTGTTTGTTTATTTATATATATGCATGCATGCATGTTTAATTTGCAGCCAGTGCCATTAGCTTTTGCCAACAAGTATTTGATAAGAGCAAACAACAAGAACACGACACAAACCATCGTTCTCGAAACAAGTTCGGCTGCGACTGACTGGACCGTGACATTCTTACAGCTCGAAGACAGATGTTACTTCCTTGATGGATGGCCGCGGTTCGTTAAAGACAATCGGCTTCAAGTTGGCCATGTTCTTGTCTTTTGGCTTTGTTCTTCGTTGTCTTCTTCTTCAAACCCGAAGTTTCAAGTCTTTATCTATGCACCCGACGGCTGTCTCAAACACCCGACTCAAAAGTGAAACAAGCGAAAGCGATTATTCATGGCTATGATTTTGGATTTTGGGTGTTATTTGTTACAATCTAACTCTTTTTTGTGGTAATTTTAATTATTAAAATTTGGTTTTAATAGTTTTGGTTTGTTTTTTTACAACGTTATACCCGACAGGATACCAATCGTTCATATTGATTTTGCTGTTGTCTGACTTATCAATGAACACCATCAAGGAAAAAACCACTTTTATAGGAAAACACCCAATTGAGTTGAATTTCGAAGTTGAGCCCATAAAGATCTCAGTTCTTAACCATCATCCCAACAAAATACTTGAATCAATTTATATATTGGTATCAATGCTGTAAAAGTAGGATTACAAGGCCAAATACTCTCCGAGTACTCGCTACAAGGTATGCTGTCGATGCGGATTTCTGTAAATCCGCTTAGCTTGTTACTAAGAATCGGTCAAAGGTGGTCAACCTCAGCCAGAATCACGTCTTATCGGTGAACTTGAGCCGATTTTGACTCAAAAAATAAAACATAATTCGTATTTCAATAATATTAAAAACAAAGGGAAAATTCTCAAAATAGCCCTTTGTTAGAGAGAGAAACTAAAAAATAGCCCTAAATTTCATCATATTCCCAAAATAGCCCATTAAATTTGGACTTAGGAGACGAGATCTGGAAAAATCTTTCGGCCAATAAAATTCTGACAAGTGTCAAAATCCGACGGGTTTTTTTAAAATATTGGGGGACCAGTCCATATTTCCGATTAAAAGTTCTTGAAATAAAACAGTCTTTTCCGACGGCTTTTAATGTTTCCTAATGGGTCCCCACAACTTCCAAAAACATGGGAAAATGTGCCTTCAAATTCAGTCTTTCAAGACGCATTTAAGGTGAATTTGTACCAAGAAGACCATAGATTTATAAATATTGTGAGACCCATCCATATTTTTAAACTAAAATTTATTTTACAAAGCTTTCTTGCCAGACAGATTATTTAAGTTTCTTATCTAACCTTACAAATTTTAAAGACATTGAAAAGTGTGTCATTTCATTTTGTCTTTCAAGACACTTACCTGAATAATTTGAACTAAGGGGATCATATTTTTGAAAATATTAAGGTACCCGTCCATATTCTTCACAAAATCTTAATATTAAAAAGTTGTCTTGCCAGACGGGTTATTTAAGTTTCTTATCTCGACCCTATATATTTTGAACTCATGGAAAAATGTGTCATTTCATTTTGTATTTCAAGATACGAATCTTTAAAATTTGTACGAAGGAGACGAGTATGTAGTATATTCTTAGTTGTCCTTCCATATTTTCATTATATCTATCATCTTCATCAATACTTAATAATTTATTCACATATTTTCATCAAATTCTAACTCTTGAATCAAATCATGAAGTTTAAGAGGGGTGATCAAGTGGAGGTTATGGATAAGGTTTAGAGTGGTATGAGAGGATGGTTTAGGGTGGTATGAAGTGTCGGAATAGACGGAATCTCATACTATATTGTCGGTATAGATGGAATATAAATATATTTTGAAGGTCTAGACTAAATTTAAACACATAAGAAATAAACTACAAACTCGTCTTCTTGGAACAAATTCACCCTAAATACGTCTTGAAAGACTGAATTTGAAGGCACATTTTCCCATGTTTTTAAAAGTTGTGGGGACCCGTTAGGAAACATTAAAAGACAGTCGGAAAAGACTGTTTTATTTCAAGAACTTTTAATAGGAAATATGGACTGGTCCCCCAATATTTTTAAAAAACCCGTCGGATTTTGACACTTGTCTGAATTTTATTGGCCTGGGGATTTTTCCAGATCTCGTCTCACCAGTCCAAATTTGATGGGTATTTTGGGAATATCTTGAAATTTATGGCTATTTTTCAATTTATCTCTCCTAAAAGTGCAATTTTGAGAATTTTCCCAAAAACAAATGTCGTTTTTTTAACTAATGATTAGTAATTTTTAGAATATTTTATTATTTAAGAATGTATTTCTTTTATTTATATTGATATTCACCTAGTAAACAAATGATATTCGACATATATATAATATCCAAAAATTAATATGCTTTATATTTACTATGTCCGAGTACTCTCTGAGTACACCCAACTCCCCAGTTGGCCGTCTAACAACTTTTGCAACCTTGATTCGTATAACTAGGGAGGCGCTTACCCTCGCTTCGCTACTTAAAACGTGTTTTATTTACTTTGTTTACACTTCACATTAAGCCATTACAACATTAGTATATCAATAGCAATTTTTAACTTCATTAGCAAAATAAATTACACACACAATATTACAACGTTAAGATGGTTCAAAATATACACATGATTCCTAAAGTTATAACCATAATACAAAAATATGAAGACAGTGAACAACCATTACCCTTTGAGTTCGATTACATCGACTTTAATTAGTTACACCATGTACCCTTCTTCGGCTCTCAGCACCCGAACGCAAAGCAAGTTTGATTTAACATGGTAAAACTCACATATGTTTCCGACTTTTATCTTGTTATCTTTTGTAAAATCACCCCATCGTGCACCCATCTTTGTGACTTGATACGTTCCATACGTATAAGTAAATAGCTTAACGCCCCATGTCCTTCCCTTGTCGTTCCTCAGCCGCACGCTGCTGTAGCCACTGATTCCCGTAGCTTTGACGAAACTGCTCAGCATCGGCTGTCAATAGTAAAAGTTTCAACCTATCATCACTTCTCCAAATAAAAACATTACTCATCATTCCGTAGAACCAAACAAACACAACTAACACATTATCCAAACAAATATCAATAACATATCAATGTGTCATACAACCTTGTGACTAATAAGGCTATGTGTAGTGGAGAGCTATAAAATATAGGGATTTTCGACATATGATGCCACGTCAGCAGATGGATGATTTTCATTTTAGGGGTGGAGTGATGTTGTCGCCCTCCTTCATAATTTTTTATTATTATTTTCATCACACATCCGGCGGCATATCTATACCCCCCCTTTGGTGTTGTAGCCCCTTTACCACCCAAAACTTTCCAGATTTGTCACCCACTACGTTCACTCTAAGGCTATGTGTAGTGGGCTACAAAATGGGACGTTTTTTTGACAGGTGGCAAAAATGAGAGATATGTAGCCCACGGGGCGATGTTGTAGCCCCCAAAGCGCCCCTCCCACCAATAACTGATAACCACGTCATCGTCACTCTTCAACAAGCAGGCGAGAAAGACTCCCCCCCCCCTATCGCCCATTTTGTCGCCCGAGGGGGCGGTGTTCGCGCCCCCTGTTCGCCCAGATTTGTAGCCCATTACATATGGCCTAAGGGTCATGTTACATGGAGAAAATGACCATATGGTCATATGAGGTGCAATTGTGCAAAAATTATACCATTTGTAACTTCAATTAATTTTAATTTTTTTACTACTTATTTTTACCAAAAAGAATAACTGATTTGCTCTTTGACAAAATCAAAAAGCTCATGTGACATTTTTTTTTCTATCATACAACCCCGTATAATGTGACGCTATGATATGATTTCAAAACATACCTTGCACTTACCATTACAATTTTGTGAGATTTCATGAAAACCCTCGTCATCTTATGTTGCATGTTATCCGACAAATTATCTTCGCTTGTGCCTTCTAATTTAACGACGGGTAACTTCCTCTTTCGATTACTATCACCCACATTCGGTTCTTTAAGACAACCGTTGGGTTCGTATACAAAAACTCGAAACACCCAAGTCGAAGAACGAGACGCCAGACTCCAAAACACGAGAAACACACCAATCTGAAGACCATTGTCTTGCATGAACTTTAACCATCCATCCATGAAGTAGTATTTGTCTTTGATCTTTGAGTATTTAACACTCCATTTAAAACCAGATTTGGTCTTGAGAATAACTTTTTGTTTCTTGATGTTACTGTTTTCTAAGTGTTTTTTTGGCAAATGCTGGTGGTAATGGCTGCAAAACAAGATATGTAACCAATGGTTGAATGTGTGTGAATTAACAAGAAATAAAATGGTGTGTATGTGTGTGATAACTGATAAATAATTAAAGATGACTGACAAGAAGGTCTATGGAGTCCCTGAGTAATATCTTGAAGAATGAAGCTTTGCCTTGATTCTTGAAATTCATTTTGATCAATGTAAATGTGAGTTGTGACCTTTGGCTTCCAGCAGGATCTTTCTGTTTGTGTTGATCAATTCTTCATGTAAGTAATATAAAACATGATAAATATTAAACCTATGAACCTGTTACAGCATGAAGAGTAGTAACCGCAGCAGGGTATGATGTAGTCGACATGCTTGTCATCTTGATCGAGTTCTCCTTTAGGATTTGTAGTTAAGGATGGTTAGGGTTCTTGAGAGGAAACCCGGTTTAGAAGAGAGAGGAGGCACACAAAATTGTTATGTGTGTGTGATTAGGTTATGATGTTAATATTTATCTCTCTATATATACACCCAAGGGGAAACCCTTTATTAGTTAATTATAGGTAATATGACCCCAATTACCAAACTAATATATAATAAGGTATATTTTATATTTTAATCTATTATAATATAAATGATTATAATGGCCATATATAAATATATATTATTATATATTATTCTTACATTCTTCCACTTGGCCGAGTAATTATTTATCATGAGTATTAGATAAGCCTGATCAGGAGTTAACACTCATTTTAGTTTTAAACTTAAACTAGAGTAGAGAAATACAGTCATTGAATTGAACATCATCTCAAGACCCCCATTAATCATACTGTAGTCCTTATTTAAAACCTAAGTAGTTATGATCAAAATTTTCAAGTAAGCCCTTCAGAACGTTTGATTTGTATATTAATTCGTCAATATGTCGTTATGCATGCAGAACATATTAAGAGACGTACAAAATCAAAACTGATGAGGAAATTTAATAGTTAATCATTCATAGTATGATATGTAGTTGTGCATAGTCATCAATAACCCGTCATTATTATAAGCGCTTTCATAATATTTATGGGTGAGACTTTTAGTTATCGGATCCTTAAGTATATCATGAATGTACTCGATACGAAAATATAGATTCCTCAATTTGTTTATAAACGAATAATTAATTTCATATTGAATTTTAATGCAGCACCTCTCGAACTGTTATTGTTTGAGAAAACATGGTAGCTGACTTTATCACAATAAGTCTTCAATATATAATTTATATGGAGTTTAATAAAACTTATGAGTCCACTAATAAATGTTCAACAACATTTATTGACAACAGCGTTGTAATTAATCAATATATTATGTCGTTATGAGTTAGGTCGTTGTTATCAGTTCATTATGACTCCTCCATGAGATAGATTTGTCTACTGACATAAGAATATATCCCGAAAATTACATTTTATTATTTCTGAATATGACAAAGTTTAGAGTAATTTACCGGTTTGAATTCTTCTTCTTTTAAATTAAGTCTTTCGTTTCTTTTAAAGATATCTTAGTACTCTTTTAGATGCTTTACATTAATCTAGACATATCTAGTATGTTGCAATTTTGAATAATATCTAAGCGAGTATAGACTTGAACTTATATAAGGCTTCTACTTAATGAAGCATAAGAAAATAATCTATGTGTTCCTATTATCCTCTAAAGTAGAGCAATACTGTTTGTTACATGTGTAAAGAATATCTCTGAGATCTATAATATCAAAGTATGTGTTAACAATGCTTTAACTTATGTAGCATATATTGTCAAAAGAATGTCATCTATATAAGGACAAATATGTTTTTAGTTGCTCCCACTCATTTTGAGGTAGGTACATTAATCCACTTGGTTTTTGATGAAAATAATTGCATAAAGATTTCATCACATTTTGATGTTTGCATTAACCCATATATAGATTTTATTGACTTATAGACTAATGTTCTTTGACCTTCACTTTATAACTTTTAGGTTGTTTTATGAACATATAAATATGTAAGCCGATTGTTAGGGAAAGTTGTTTTAATGTTCATCTAATGTAGCTCTTAACTATTATAAGCTACTAGAACAATATGACCCTTAAAGAAATCTTTTGTAATATATGTAAGAAGATTCTTTGATAATTGGTTTATCCTTGAATATAACCTTTAACAATCAATCGTGCTTCTTATGGTCTTAACGTTTCGTATTGGGATTTAGTTTAGTTATGAACACTCTAAGGTGATTCAACCAAATCTCAAAACGTTATCCTGACTTATGGAGTCAATTATGATTGATGCTAATGGTTTAATTATAAGGGGTAGGATCATTGAACTTTCCAACATCCATTTCAATTTTAGTTAAGGAGGTTACATAATCATCAGTGTTAGTAGGATTTAAAACCTAGATGGCCTCCTGAGTTGATTATTTGGTAATTTTAAAAGTCTCAGTTTTATGGATTAGCTCTTAGTTAGGTTGCTATCATTTTCAGGATTCTAAGTGGGTAAGAGTTGGTGCAGTATGATGTACAAGAGGTGTAATTGGTGTTAAATTTGGAGTAAAATTTAATGACTCTCTTCCCCCCGCCTCTTGTACTTTTAACAAGTCATTATAAGGACTTTCACCGCTCCCACTGACTTTAAAAACCTTTAGGAAATTAGCATGCTTATGGTCAATATTTAAAGACCAATAAATTCTAACAGAAAGCGAGTTAATGATGTAAGTCGTCGTAGTTTCTCTTGTGAGGATTATTTCAGTAAGAAATCGGAGTATGTTCACATTTAAGAAACACCGAAACTTTTGTAATAGTAGTAGTAAATTCTACAGAGATAAGTTTTGATGAAATAGTATTGTGATGGAGCAGTGTCTTGTACAAGATGTGTAATTAAGACAATATCAAGTTTTCACTCCTCCACCTCTTGCAAATCTTGTAAGTTATGATTGAGACACTTAAGGCTCCCACTGATCTTTAATATCTCTAGGAAAATACAAGAGAAGTTTCAATGACGTACATGACGTGGGAATCCATCATATATATGTTAGACTTGATTTGATTCCATTAACGTCCAGATTCCATAATAAACTTAAAGGACATATTTTATTGAAATCATATTAAGTATATATGAACGGATCTCTTTAAGACCGCGGACCATAGAATACTCATTAGATACAAGTTAATAGCATTTTAAATGATAAAAGAATTACCCTTTAGGTATGATGTAGTCGACATGCTTGTCATCTTGATCGAGTTCCCCTTTAAGATTTGTAGTTAAGGATGGTTAGGGTTCTTGAGAGGAAACCCGGTTTAGAAGAGAGAGGAGGCACACAAAATTGTTATGTATGTGTGATTAGGTTATGATGTTAATATTTATCTCTATATATATACACCCAAGGGGAAACCCTTTATTAGTTAATTTTAGGTAATATAGCCCATCAACAATTACTAAACTAATATATAATAAGGTATATTTTATATTTTGATATATTATAATATAAATAATTATAATGGTCATATATAAATATATATTATTATATATTATTCTTACATCTTGTTCTAGCTAGCTATATATATGTAACAATGTAGTAACATTATTACTATAGGGTTTAAAATGAAAGTGAAATAATTTTTTATATTATTAGAATTTTTTGCTTTATTTATTGAAAAACATCATCAATAGTAATGCTTGTTGGATATAATTTCACACTTTAAGTTATAAGTCGGTGAATTTGAGAAATTAATATTGACAAATAGGTCATAGCTAGTCGGTTATTTTTTCTAAATGATTTGTAATTATAATTGATAATGTATTGCCTAGCAAATTATGTTAGTTTATATAAATCGAGTTATGGTTAGACATAAAGAGAATGTGTGCGATACAACCAAGTTAGGGTTCGTCTAGAGATATGCACGATATGTAATTGAGACAGGGGTCATTTAGATGCAACCAAATTAAGGTTCATCAAGAGTCAAACCGAGTTATAGTTTGCGAGTTGTATTCAGCTTTTTGAATTATATTTTCTTATTAATATAAACGAGAGTTAGTCGTTTAATTTTTGTTTGATTAACGATCGGGACTTGAATGTTTAGTTCATAGTTCATATGTTTACATCTATAGTTTTGATTCAAAATAATAATTTAAAGTGACTTATTTTGATAAAAACCAACATATATAATGTTTACTACTTTTGTAACATAAAACAAAATGTAATAGTAAACCAGATTAATGTAGATAATAATGGGAACTCAGCAAAATGATATTTTTGGTTTTTTTTTGGTTAATATATCATATTTAGTCGTTGTAATTAAACGTATATAATTTTATTGATGGCCGGATATAATAAACATAATGAAAAACGTCCCACCAAGGATGCTCTAAGGCATTTTATTGCGTTTTGCCAAACATGGTTAAGGCCTCGTTATATCAGTTAATCATAAATAATCGCTAGTCCCCACCTTGATCATCAATCGACTAGCGATTACTTGTTTACTACAACACTGATGCCAACCAAAACATTGGAGGAACACATTCCAAATCCAAAGATTCCAATTTCTTTGACACTCTAGTCCCATCAAAAACTTTTTTAGTACCAAACCATCTATTGGTGTTTGGGTCATTGTTAAAAGTCTATTAAGATACCTGCCTTACATATTTTCCTAACATGTCTGAAGAAACACTAATCGACCTCGGGCAGATTACGGATAATCTGGGGGTTAAATAGATGTTTCCCACGAGGGTTGTATCCGGCAAGATGGTTATTCTTCCGATGACCTGCAAAACAGACACCGTGAGCTCGTCACTGAGAAGGGGGGGGGGTACCTCCTTGTGACCACCCTCCGGTGTGAGAATCAGACTAGATTGCTCTTGAATATAAGTGTATATTAAGAGAAATGTCTAGAGCAGATATCAGATAATATATGGAGATATAAGATAATGATACCGTTCCAAGGTGTTGGAGTATTTATAGCCGAAGGTAGGTTTCCAAGCAGGTACAGCCGGCTGAATAGTATTCCTGTTCTACCAACTGTGGGCTACGCACGTGCCATGCTGATGGTTGGTGGGTAGGCAGCGGCTGATAGTGACCAGGCCGGCTGTGTACTATTCCTATTCCACCAACTGCAGGCTATGGACGTGCCCCGACAGGGGTTGGTGAGTAGGCAGCGGCTGATAGTGACATAAAGTAGTAGAGCGTGCTGCTCGTCGTACTGTTGTCAGCGAGCTGTCGCTGCTTTGGTCAGATCTTTTGTACTATACCTTGGCAGGTACAGTACAAAAGGTCCTCCAGTAGCGTACGGACTGGCTCATTTGGGCGGGAGTTTTCCCGGCTTTGTGCGGGAGTATTCCCGGCTTGCTCACTCCTTCTTCAGGTGACATTACTGAATTATTTAAGAGTTAGTGTCTTGTGCGTGTAGCCTTGCTGCGCGGGTAGCCTTCCCTGATGGATAGTATCCGTTGCTGCGGAAACAGGCGGAGTACGTCGACCATTGGGAGGCTTTTCCTGCGGGAATAGCTTGCGTACTGCGCTTAAGGACGTCACGTCTCTGAGCATGGTGGGTCCTGCGGATCCAGTTGGTTTTTGCGCAGACGTCCCTCTTCAAGGTGAGTCTTGCGAGTTTAGTCTTTGCGCAGACGTCCTTGAAGGTGAGTCTTGCGAGTCCAACTGCGCAGACGTCCCTCTTTGAGGTGAGTCTTGCGGGTCCAACTGGGCTCTGCTGGGACCTACCTCTTCAAGTCCCCCCAGTCCAATGTTCTTCTCATGAATTGCTAATAAGTGAGGTGAACTTTTGGACTTAAGCAAGGGGTTTTGAAAAGGGTTTAGTTTTAAGGTTTTCCATGGGGATTCTTCCCGCGGAAGTCCTAATGTCACGTGCAGAAATTCCCGACTTTTCTGCTTGATCTTTGGGTATGATGCGGGTAGGTCTGTAACCTCCTCGCAAGTCAGGAGCGTTGAGTTCCAGTTGTGTAGATTCTCCATGAGGTTTTGGTAGTTTTAAACATAGTGATCAATTATGTTAAACAACCAATTCCATCTTGGAGCTTCAAACAATCTAGTTCTCGACGTTCCCGCTATGCGGGGATGTTATTTCCGTTTCCGCAAGCATGGCCCAGAAGATCCTTCTTGGTTTCAATTCCCTGCGGAGTGCTAAGTATGTGAAGGGTTTCGCCTTGACACTGTACCCGCACTCGTCTTATAGTTACTTTACTTCCAAGGTATTCCTGGCTTCAATTCCCTGCGGGTGCTAAGTATGTGAAGGGTTTTGCCTTGACACTGTACCCGCACCCGTCTTATAGTTACTTGGTTGCCGAGGTATTCTTGGCTTCAATTCCCTGCAGATGCTAAGTATGTGAAGGGTTTTGCCTTGACACTGTACCCGCACATGTCTTACGGTTACTTGGTTACCAAGGTAAGGGGGTGTAATTCCTCTTACTTTTGAATCTTTTTGAATCTTTTTGAAATTCGAAGAGTTGGTGAAAGGATAAGAACAGTCCAAAGTGTTGAAACGTCGTCCGACGGTTTCTTCTGACAGTTTCAGGACGTGCAGGAAGTTATGGCGACGTGACAGTATATGGTCGTTCCAGACGCTTTTTCAGGCGCGTGGGCGCGAGTTTTCGGGCGGGTGGGTGTGAAGTTTACGGCGCACGTCCTGTCAACAGCTGTTGCCAGCTTGCTTTTTCCACGTGTCATAGTTTCATTGCACCTGCGTTTTCCTCTCTCTTCCGCATTAAATTCATCGCATTCATTGCGATGAGTATATAAAGGGAGGAGAGGATGCATCTCAACTCATAGTTTCACTTTTCTTCTTCTAAACGATTTCCGGCGAATACTCTAACTTTTCTGTCGATCATTCTTTTGAAATCGTTCTTCTTTACATCCAAGACATGTCTTCTACTCATGATCCTGAGGTTACTGTCGAGAAGTCTGATGTATACCTCGAGAATCCTTCGTCCACGTCGGACAAGGATGACAAGAGTACTGCTGATGAGTACCAGTGTGCTCTTTTCGTCGACGCTTATCAGTACATCGTCAGGAAGTTCATGCTCGAGCCTTTCGAGCCTGAGTTTCCTGGGCCTCATCAGACGGTGTACGATGCCCCCAAAGGCAAGATAGGGGTATATGCTGCGTTCTTCGTCTATGGGAATCTCAGGTTCCCATTGACGAAGTTTGTATACCGTGTTTTGGAAAGACACGGTGTGCACCTGACAGAGGTACACCCAATGGCGATCGCCAAGATCCGCCATTTTGAATGGGTGTCTCATTCTGGGTGTGGAGCCCCATGTCGACCGCCTGATGACCTTCTACTCATGGAGGTGCATCCAAGGCTGGTACACCTTGGTCACCCGGATCAAGGGTTTGAAGATCTGTGCTACCGAGCGCAGTCTTCGGTCTTGGAAGCGGGAGTTCTTCTACATCTCTGCCCGTGTCGTCCCCATAGCGATGACATTCAAGAACGGGAGAGCACTTCCGAGCCTTCACGCCTCCAACTACCAGGAGGCGGAATGGTTTTCCAAGATTTCCCGGATCCAGACTCCGGTTTACCGCTTTGCGGAGTCCGGGATGGTTATGCTCGGGATGAGCCGGGTGTGGAAGGATGCTGGGGCAGAGGCGCCACAGATTCCCATCGTCCTCGAATACGGTTTGAACTCTATCCCTTACGGTATGCTTCATATCTTTTTGCCGATTTAGGGTTTTTCTTCTAACTGTTTCTGTTTATTTTCAAAGGGGAACAACTTGCAGTCTCTCCTGCAGCCGCGGGAGAGCGGTGGTCCCGCTCGGTTGGGTACTCGTGCTCTTGACGAGAATGAGTTGCCCATCCTTGAGCAAACTGCGGATCGGTTTGTGGAGGTCTACCCGCCGGGCCATGAGATACTGAGCGCCACGCGGCCAGGTAAAAAATTATTTAACCCTCGCCCTGTCAATGCTCAAACCTCTGCTGGAATTCCTCTAATTCCTCTAATTAGCTGTTGTCATGATGGCATCCCATGTGGATGGCATGCCGTCTTTACCCGTTAAGGTGCGGATGAGCTCTGGATCTTTCGCGCCCTGGATGAAAGCAGCGCGAACAAGATCTTCGCTAATAGCGCTCAGACTCAGCTTCTTTGAGTTGAAGCGAGTGATGAAGTCTAGCAAAGATTCATCTTCCTCTCGGATGCAGTTGAGGATCGTCCATTGCTCTTCAGTGTACTTTCTTTGTTGACTGAAGTGTTGGCTGAACTTCTGTTGGAAGTCTGCCCAATCGTAGATGTGGTGGACCGGTAGACGGTCAAACCACGCTCTAGCCGCTCCAACCAACGTCATCTGGAACATATAACACCACGTGGGTTCCGTCCAGTTGCTGACGGTTGCCCCCGCTATGAATCTGTTCAAATGATCGTCTGTGTCGGATATACCATCATAAGTGCCGATGTTGGGCATCTGCTTGGCATTCTTCGGGGCGATTGCTTCCGCAATGTCCCTTGCAAACTTGGACGTTCCCGCATTTGCAATAGTTGGTCTAAAGGCTTTGGAGAAGTCACGTGGGTTTCTACCCGCGTTTTTTGGTTTGAAAGTTTCTCCAAAATTCCTTCTCGGTTGGAAGTCCGTTACCTTACGCTTCCCTTTCGCCCTATGGCGAGGGTTTGCGTCGCTGTCGGATTCCTCCTGATCATCCCAGTACTCGCACTCATTGCTCATGTTGAGCTGTTGTCGAGTACCGAATTCGTCAGCCTGTTGGAGTGAAAGTAAGCGTTCATCCAACTCAGCCTGGAATTCCCTTTGTCGTGCTTCCGCCCACGCTTTAACTTGATCAAGTGTTTGGCGGGGGAGCCTCGTCTGTTGTCTTTCCACCTGGGTATTAATGAATCCCAGGGGATGATTGTTTACTGCACTTGCCCCAGCTTGGGTAACCGGGGTAGTGTTCGTAAAATTTACTGCACTTGCCCCGGCTTGAGTAACCGGGGTAGTGTTCGTAAAATTTGTGTATTCGCCGGTGTTCCTCCCAGTAGCTGGGGTTGTGGTTACCGGGGTTTCTTGGTCACTCGCTGGCCTTGGGACCGGAGTAACGTTAACCATCTTTCCAGAAGTTTGAAAAAACTAAGAATAAGTTCTAGCTTTTATGCACGGATGGTGCCAATGAAGAAACACTAATCGACCCCCGGCAGATTACGGATAATCTGGGGGTTAAATAGATGTTTCCCACGAGGGTTGTATCCGGCAAGATGGTTATTCTTCCGATGACCTGCAAAACAGACACCGTGAGCTCGTCACTGAGAAGGGGGGGGGGGTACCTCCTTGTGACCACCCTCCGGCGTGAGAATCAGACTAGATTGCTCTTGAATATAAGTGTATATTAAGAGAAATGTCTAGAGCAGATATCAGATAATATATGGAGATATAAGATAATGATACCGTTCCAAGGTGTTGGAGTATTTATAGCCGAAGGTAGGTTTCCAAGCAGGTACAGCCGGCTGAATAGTATTCCTGTTCTACCAACTGTGGGCTACGCACGTGCCATGCTGATGGTTGGTGAGTAGGCAGCGGCTGATAGTGACCAGGCCGGCTGTGTACTATTCCTTTTCCACCAACTGCAGGCTATGGACGTGCCCCGACAGGGGTTGGTGAGTAGGCAGCGGCTGATAGTGACATAAAGTAGTAGAGCGTGCTGCTCGTCGTACTGTTGTCAGCGAGCTGTCGCTGCTTTGGTCAGATCTTTTGTACTATACCTTGGCAGGTACAGTACAAAAGGTCCTCCAGTAGCGTACGGACTGGCTCATTTGGGCGGGAGTTTTCCCGGCTTTGTGCGGGAGTATTCCCGGCTTGCTCACTCCTTCTTCAGGTGACATTACTGAATTATTTAAGAGTTAGTGCCTTGTGCGTGTAGCCTTGCTGCGCGGGTAGCCTTCCCTGATGGCTAGTATCCGTTGCTGCGAGAACACGCGGAGTACGTAGACCATTGGGAGGCTTTTCCTGCGGGAACAGCTTGCGTACTGCGCGTAAGGACGTCACGTCTCTGAGCATGGTGGGTCTTGCGGATCCAGTTGGTTTTTGCGCAGACGTCCATCTTCAAGGTGAGTCTTGCGAGTTTAGTCTTTGCGCAGACGTCCTTGAAGGT
The DNA here is from genome assembly GCF_021521415.1 of Bidens hawaiensis. Taxonomy (NCBI): domain Eukaryota; kingdom Viridiplantae; phylum Streptophyta; class Magnoliopsida; order Asterales; family Asteraceae; genus Bidens; species Bidens hawaiensis. The sequence continues at coordinate 212,795 of NW_027493589.1, read as the reverse complement.
GAGTCTTGCGGGTTCAACTGCGCAGACGTCCCTCTTTGAGGTGAGTCTTGCGGGTCCAACTGGGCTCTGCTGGGACCTACCTCTTCAATGTCTGATCACCAAGATAGATGAGAGATCTCATAATGTTCAAAACAATAAGATAACCATTTAAACTACATAAATCAAAGTTAACATGGGTTCAAAATAGTTAAAACCAAAACCCAAAAGAAGAGCACAATGAGAAGGCTTTGACCAACGACCATTACCCTTTGACTTCGATTAGATCGACTTTGGTTACACAATGTTCCCTTCTTCGGCACTAAGCACCCGAACATGAAGCAAGTTCAATTCAAAATGGTAAAACTCACATATGTTTCCGACATTTATCTTGTTATCTTTCCTAAAAGCACACCACCCTCCGCCCATCCTCATGATCTTCTGTCGTCCATGCATAAAAGTAATTAGCTTAACGTCCCATTTCATTCCCTTGTCGTTCCTCAGCTGCACGCTGCGGTAGCCGCTGATTCCCGCAGCTTCAGCGAAACTATTCTTCATCGGCTGTCATAAGTAAAGGCTTCAATCTTTAATCCCTTCTCCAAATAAAAATATTACTCATATATATATCTAAACATTGCTTATCATTTCCTAGAGCAAAATAACCAGGGATGCATGGCCACCCATCTTATTTTTTAGTGTTATTTGTATGTGAAAAACCCGATCAACATCTTTCTTTAAAACTGGTGTTAAGCCTCCTTATCCCCTCCCTAAGGATAAACTAAGGTCTACCACTATTTGCAACGCAACCGCACGATGTGGTGACCTGGCTTTCATGATCAGCTTCCACACATAACCATGAACGGCTGCCCGTCATTTAATTAATCTAATTATTATTTCTTGTCTCGGTCACAAATAAATAAATTTTATTAATAAGTAAGGTAAAATTGGGTATGGTGTGTCGTAGGTAAATATGTGTTTATATAAAAATGGGTAAAAAATTTGATGTGTCTGTATGTGGGAAAAATGATTTGCAATTTTAAGAACAGCCTTATACAAATATCTAAGTTGTCAACAGTCAATATATATGTATGTGGGAAAAATGAGTTGCAACGTTAAGAACAGTCTTATACAAACATCTAAGTTGTCAATATATTTGTATGTGGGAAAAATGAGTTGCAACGTTAAGAACAGCCTTATACAAACATCTAAGTTGTCAATATATTTGTATGTGGGAAAAATGAGTTGCAACGTTAAGAACAGCCTTATACAAACATCTAAGTTGTCAATATATGCATCAGACGGTCTAGTAACTAATACGGGTCATATGAGGTACAAATTATACAGTTAGTAACTTCATATATATAAAACATAGATCTGATAATTAACAAAATCAAACGACTCGTGTGACCAATATATAGTATATGCTATAGGTTTAGAGATGATTTAAAAACATGTACTTACCATTACAGAATAGTTAGATTTCCTTAAAACCCTCGTCATGATCTTGTGCATATTTTTCGATGAATCATCATCTCCTTCTTCTAGTTTAACAACGGGTATCTTTCGCTTACGATTACTTGCACATGCATTAGAGGCAGCCGGTTCTTTAAGACAACCATTGGGTTCATAGACATAAACTTGAAACACCCGAGTCGAAGAACGAGACGCCAGACTCCAAAACACGAGAAACATACCCACATGCAGACCATTGTCTTTCATGAACTTTAACCATCCATCCATGAAGTAGTATTTGTCTTTGATCTTTGAGTATTTAACACTCCATTTAAAACCAGATTTGGTCTTGAGAATAACTTTTTGTTTCTTGATGTTACTGTTTTCTAAGTATTTCTTGGCAAATGCAAGTGGTAATGGCTGCAAAACAAGATATATAACCAATGTTTGAATGTGTGTGAATTAACAAGAAACAAAATAGTGTGTGTGTGTGTGTGTGTGTGTGTGTGATAACTGATAAAGATGACTGACTAGACGGTCTATGGAGTCTCTGAGTAATATCTTGAAGAAGGAAGCTTTGCCTTGTTTCTTGAAATTCATTTTGATGATTGGATTATTGTGACTTTTAGTTTCCTACAGTAATAATCTTTATGTCTTGTTCTATATGTACATGATTGGAGGGTTTAAATTGGAGTTTGTTTTATTTATTGAAATAGACTATCAATGGTGATGTTACTATATCTATAGTTTTGATGCAATATAAAAATTTATGTTACTTATTTTTTTTTTTGAACGGCCAACTAAGTAACGCCGGGTACCCCGTAAGCGGCCCTCATTGGCTAAAGGTAGCCCGAGTCGGCCACTAGTCCGGACGGACGGAACCCCTAGCGGTCCACCTGTTGAGGGATTCACCGGATAAAACCCGACCCCCACGCCCGCCAAACGGCACGACCGCGAGGAGCCGGTAAAACCGGGTGAGATCAGGACTCGAACCCTGGCAAGCCAGGGTCATCCCTCATATCTCCCATATAAGTTGGTGGTAGTGAGGTTTGATCCCCTACCTCTCACTTGTAAAGTGAGTCTCTACCATTGAGCCACAACCAACTTATTATATGACTTATTTTGATAAAAACCTATAGAATATATAATGTTTACTAATTTTGTAACTTTAACGAAAATGTAATAGTATAGCCAGACTGATTGATCGATGTAGATAATGGGAATTTTGCAAAATAATGTTTTGTAAATAAATTAATATTGGCAAACATATTATTAGACCATCCATAGTGGTGGTGGGGAAACGCGGGCCAAAACAAACATCCCCACAATGCTTTCACTACGCTTGGTCGTGTTAGGAATATATAACAAACTAGCAAAAAGTTAGAATGTTACAATGAGTACTCTGAGCATTTATAAAAGTGACTACGTACTATTACATATCACACCAAATTGTTGTGCATCTAGCAGGAATTATTGAACCTACAAATTTGTCAATTATAAGTTGGGTGATTTAACCATCAGGTCATGCATGCTTAACGACTTATAGTGAATGACCAGATTCCAATACATATAAAACTACACCATAATCCCATCTAAGGAACACATTGCCCCGATTTTTATCAATAAAAAACGAGGTCATCTTGATTCATTGGATAATTTTATGAAGTGTTGTTGACCTCAATAAAAAACGAGATCACAGTTATGACATGATGACCGGCAAACGTTCAATTCAAACTCTAAAGTCATTGTGAATCCATTAAATTGATATAATTCGGCCCAAATAAGATAAAGAAGTTCTTCAAATTTAAAAAGTTTGATAGGTTAAAAATAAAAAATTCTCAAATCTAATTATTTCAACTTAAAATACATAATATGATAATAAATAATTATACAACCATATATATATATGTGTCACTTCAAACTCAAAAGTCTAAAGTACAACCATTTCGTCATCTGACACCCATTACGTGCATCCTATCTCATCATCATCACTCTCCTCCGCCGTCACAATGCCGCCACACCGGAATCCACGTCACTTCGTCAGATTCATCACCTCCGACCAAACCAGTCTCGTAAGTGTTCCTCATATATTTTCAGCACTCCTTTTATATCACCATTAACACTTATGTTATAAACTTTTAATACAGAAAATACCCAAACAGTTCATCAAAGACAACCGAAACCAAATATTATTAAACCCCGTGTTGTTAATAGTTTCCGACGACAAGGTTTGGCCGGTGGGGTGGACGGTCACCGGTGACGGTAAGGTTTGGTTGCAGAAAGGCTGGTTGGAGTTTAGTGAATATTATTATTTGAAGTTTGGACATATGTTACGTTTTAAACATCTTGGCAAATCTATTTCTCATGTTAAAATATTTAACCCGAGATATGAAGAAGTGTGTAAATTTCGACCTGATATTCCCGAATCGAGTAAACAAATAGTCGAGTATCAACCGGATAGCAGGTGTTTCTCGGTGACTGTTAGAGATTCTTACTTGCAATCTTCATGGCTGGTAATAGTTCTTAGTTTGGGGTTGTTGATTTATTATTATTATTATTATTATTATTATTATTATTATTATTGTTGTTGTTGTTTAGGAGCGACATCTTATTAATATTTACTATTTTCATGTTGTTATTGATATTAACAAAGAATATTTATATATTGATCGAGAAGAATAATTCACAATATCCATAATGTACATATACATACGTGTAAAAAAAAAGTAACTGTCAAATACAGTTATATGAGGTATTACATATCTTGTTTATAACAATTATTGTTATTATTATAAGTATTGTTATTATTGTTAATACTAATAATAACTATAATAATAGTAATATTAATAAAAAAATGAAGAATAAGATGTCATTTTGAAAATAATAATAACAAAATATTTTTTTTAAAAACTTATTCATGTAATTGTTTTGTTTTGTGTTGTGTTGCTAGTTCGTGCTTACTAAATTTCCGTCGTTATAAAAAATAATAAAAGCGCATTATTATTAATTCTTTTGTCATTTTTATGATTATTATTACTTATTATTATAATTATTATATTGTTGCAGTACGTACCGGTTAAATTTTGTAGAAGGTATTTGACTGGTTATAACAAGCGTGCAAAGTGTGTTCTTGAGACGTCACATGGGGGAAGATGGGGTGAAGTTGATTGCATGGTGTTCGAGTCTTTTGGGAAGTTATGTGGTCAAAACTGGAAGAAATTTAGCGACGAGAATCGTTTGGGTGTTGGTGATGTTTGTGAGTGTGAGTTGATAAGTGCTGTTGAAAAGGTCATGAAGGTCACCATCTCTAAGGCATGATGAAACGGTTCGAGAAAGTTGGTGTAGAACTGTAGATGGCTTTAGTTTTGGGTGTAATGTGTTATGATCCAACTGTTTTTGGGTATGATTTTGGCCTTTTGGGTGTAGTGTGTTACAATCTTTTGTGTGTGGTTTGTGATATATATTGTACCAGTTTGTATATGAATATGAATCTATGATCACCAAGTTACTTTTGGTGTTGTGAACTTGTGATGATGTTTAACTTAATGGGTTTGAGGTTTATGGGGTTGTGTTTAGGTTTGAACGTAGGAGTACTTGGGGTGTTCCATGAACTACCCGATCAAACCAATTGACATCTAATATTTTACTTGTGTGTTCTTCGGGTTGTCAACACTTTTCATTCGGTAATTTCCCATACTACATACCGAAAATCCAATATGAGGGATTGGTGGTGGTGTAGCCAAAGAAAACCAACTAACCCCGAGCCGTGACAACCCCCCACCCCCGATCAAACCAATCGACATCGCATATTTTAATGTTTTTTTATCAATAAAAAGTTTTAACTTACTTATTATTGAATATTAAGTAATTGTTTTAAACCTAGGTAATCTTGTTTATATTATAAAATTAAAAAAAGTTAGAACAATAACAACTGATGTTTGTTTTAAAATAAAAAAATGAAGGGTGGTGATGTGACGTTGAAATGAAACGAATTTGAGAATGAAGAAAACATTCCGTGGCTGAGTTCATGCTCATCTCAGCTCATTTACACCACAATATTCGAACCAAAAGTGTGTTAGGTTCCTGTATTATCTAATACGTCACAAAGTTGCATGACACAAAATACTACACCGCTAATTAGAAACATGCTTAAGTCAGTTCACTCTCAAATCATACTATAACCAAATGCATTGGTTATTGGAAACTTCATACCAATTGATTGTGTGATAGTCGGTTTCAGTTATCGGTTAATTCTATATATTTGGTTTTGACTTTCGATTAAGTCCAAGGATAAAAGTTAGATTCTCTTGGGGATGTGAAGTAGTGGAAAGAAGTGTGAGATATCTAGTTCGATCTTGAGGGCGTCCGAGTTTTATCACCAATGAACTTTTTAGATGGGTGTGTTTTCCAAAAACTAAAGATAATTTGAATATGTTTAAGAGTTCAATAAGACTGGGTCGAACTAACTTATAGCGACCTTTAGTCATTTGGTCACCCGGTTACACATATATTTAGATTCTCTGAATTATATAATAATATTATTTCCTCTCTCAAAAAAACATAGATTCTTCTTCATCACCGAAAAGCCATCCATGAAACCCCTTAAACCCTAATCCACAAATCTTCAAACTCTCTTCAAATTCACTCTCATGCAATCCAATTTTCACATACCCACTTCAAACCCATCAATCAAATGGCAAACCCACCACAAATTCCAACCATTTACTCCAATTAAACAAAACCCCTGTTCCAAAACCATCCTAAAACCCCCAAATTCATTACAAACACCACTCCAATTCGAATTCCAGCTCGAACCCACTTCACCAAAGATGCTTCCAGTTGTAATTAAACGGTCGGATGGTGTTTCTAGGTACATTTGGGACGGTAAAGACTTGAACTTGGTTTCGATTGACCGAAAGCGGGGTTCGGTGAGTACGTTTGGTGGTTTGGGAGATGGGGTTTGGAGATTATTGAGGAATTTGTTGGTTCCGAGAGAAGTTAATGAGAGTTATTTGGAGTATGTGAAGTGGAAGTGTTTGCATAGGGTGTTTAGTTCTGCACTTCAAGTGCTTGCTACACAGGTATGATATTATTATATTAATCTTCAATTGAGTTAGAATATAATAGTTTTTTAGTGTAGTTACTACACTGTAGTAACAAGATTGAAACTAAAAGATTGTGTTTTTTAGTGTAAATGTTACAAGATTGATGTTAAAAGATTATATTTTTAGTGCATGTAACAAAATTGATGTCAAAACAAAGTATTTCTTAGTGCATGTAGCAAAATTGATGTCAAAACACAATATTTTTAGTGCATTTAACAAAATTGATGAGAGTTATTTGGAGTATGTGAAATGAAAGTGTTTGCATGGGGTGTTTAGTTCTGAACTTTAGGTTCTTGGTACACAGGTATGATGATGTTAATCTGAAATTGATTTGGAATGTAATAGTTTTTTTTAGTGTAGATGTAACAAGATTGATGTTAAACGATTGTGTTTTTTAGTGTAAATGTAACTAAATTAATGACAAAAGTAGTGCATGTAACAAATTTGATGTCAAAAGGCAATATTTTATAGGGCATGTAGCAATAATTGATGTCAAGGGATAAAATTTATTTGTGCAAATGTAAGAAAGTTAATGTCAAAACACAAAATATATTAGTGAAATTGTAACAAGTTGATGTCAAACCACATTATTTGTTAGTGCATGTAACAGACTGGATGTCAAAACACTTTTTTAGTCAAACTGTAACAAAATTGATGTCAAAATACATTTTTTAGCAGATGTAACGAAATTGATGTCAAAAACACAATATTTTTTTAGTGCAAATGTAACAAATTGATGTAAAAACACAATATTTTTTAGTGCAAATGTAACAAAATCAATGTCAAAACAAGATTGATGCTAAAAGACTGTATTTTTTAGTGTAAATGTAACAAGACTGATGCTAAAAGACTGTATTTTTTAGTGCATGTAACAAAATTGATGTCAAAAGACAATATGTCTTTGTGCATGTAACAAAAATGATATCAAGACACAAAATTTATTTGTGCATGTAGCAAAATTGTTGTCAAGACACAAAATTTATTTGTGCAAATGCAACAAAATTCTTTTTAAAAGTCAAAACACAATGTTTCTTTGTGCATGCAACAAAGTTGATGCCAAAACACAATTAGTGCACGTGTAACAAAATTGATGTCGAGACACAAAATTTATTAGTGCAAATATAACATAATTGATGTTAAAATACAATATTTTTAGTGCAAAGTAACACAATTGATGTTAGAACACTATAATTTATTGCAAATGTAACAAAATTGATGTCGGAACACAATATTTTTTTAGTGCAAATGTATCAAAATTGATGTCAAAACACAAGATTTTCTAGTGAAAGTGTAACAGAATTGATGTCAGGATCCATATGCTTCTAATTGTATGAATAAAAGCGTCATAATTGACTAATAAATATGGGTTTGATATTAGGCAATGTTCAGGGCTATTGGAATCGGATATGCGCGTTCGCTTCCATCTGCAGCAGCGCTAAATTGGGTGTTGAAAGACGGTCTTGGGCGGTTAAGTAGGTGTATCTATACGGCCAGCCTTGCATCAGCTTTTGATACAAATTTAAAGGTATTTGAAAACAATTAAAATTTTTTTTTGAAATGTGGTGTAAGTTGTATGAAAAATTTGATGTTATTTTTATTTGATTGAAGAGGGTTAGGTTCTCGACATCGGTTGTTTTTAGCTTGAGCATTGGAGTTGAGTTGATGACTCCTGCTTTTCCACAATACTTTTTGCTTCTTGCATCAATAGCTAATATTGCTAAGCAGATTAGCCTTGCGTGTTACCTTGCAACCGGTGTAAGTTAAATCTTTCCACTTCTAAATGCTTCAATATGTAACCACTTTTAAGTAGAACACTGTGAGAACCATAGTTATCAAATGCGGTAAGCGCTCGAAAGCGTTGAGGCTGGGCCTAGCGTCCAGGCGATAAGCGCAAAAAAAGCGCCTGGTTTAAAAAAAAAGCGCACATTAAAATAACAAATTTTTTAACTAAAATAGAACATCTTAATAAGAAAACATGCATTCATTCTTGAAATAGTTCATAGAACAACCAAAATCCAAAACATGAAGTACGTCTTAATAATTAGAAAAACCTAATCATTAACACATATGTCATAATATCCAGTAATTCAACAACTCAAAAAGCATTCATTTTAACTGTCAAGAACAACAATTAGATCCATTAACACAGTTATCATAATATCCAGATTTCCAAAAATTAAAAAACTAAAACCTAATTACAAATTCTGAATATTTTAATCATTTAGTAACTGAAGTCAAATGATATTTAATACGCATGGGAAATTTGGGAAAAGATTGAGGTGCTTTAATAGTGGATTTATAGGTACTCTTAGAGAATAGGAAAATGTTGTTTAAATGATATTTAACATGCATGGGAAGTTGGGATAATATTAATGGCGCTTTAAATATCTGAGTCATGCAAGTCGCATTTAATGCGCCTGGCGCTTTAAATGCGCTTAAGCGCAAAAGGCGCTCGATTTTAACAACTATGGTGAGAACCATATAATACAGTTGCATGTAGTGCTTGATAGATAAGCTGTTACATAATTGTCAAATGTGTTACACTTAAAACAATAAGTACAAGTATTTATGCGGTTCTTGCAAACGTCCTGTGTGTGTGTATGATATATTAACATAGAAAATGATGATAATGAGACCCTTTCTAGTGATGTCCATTGAGGTTCTTGTTTTCTTATATTTAATGATTTAAAAGAAGTATTTTTTTAAACTTTGAATATACATATATGTGTGTGTGTAGGATCAGGATCATTTCAGAATTTCCAAATAGTTTAAGAACTTCAAAACTCCTAACAACCAATCAAATTATTCATTTATTTTATATACTTTATTATATGACGGTAGTTTTGTCATTTATTATATGTAATTTTATGATTACATATATATAAATTGGTTATTAAACATATATAAATTGCTTATTACACATATACATAATCACATTTTTTTTATCATATTTGACTTTAAATGACAAAATTACAAAATTACATATTATAAATGACAAAACTACCCTCTAATAATATAAATATAAAAAAAAATGATTGGTTGTCAGGAGTTTTGAAGCTCTTAGATTATTTGGAGTTTCAAAGAAATCCATGTATATATATATGTATGTGTGTGTATGTACGCTTGAATTTATCATAGAAAATTATCTTATCGAGAACCTTGTGTAATCCAATGAAATGCTTGTTTTATTGAATCTATTGGATTTATTAGAAAGTTTAATTTATTATTTGAACTGGCAGACGGCTGTGCATCGAAGCTTTGCAGTGGCAGATAACCTTGGTGAAGTTTCCGCGAAGGCACAGGTTGATTCACATTTCACTTGTGGCTTTCCTCATTCTTAGCATTTACATATCATTAACATATTTCTTGTTATAGATTCAAACAGTGTGCTTTGACAACCTCGGTCTTATGCTGGCCGCAGCCTTAAATATCATATTAAAAAACAATCAAAGGTTCGTGTAATCGTGTTCAACACCAAACATTTATTAACTTCAAAACCCTTTTAAAAAGTTCACATTTTGACTTAAAATAACTCTTCTTTATTTCAATAGATTACAAGCAAGTTTGCCTTTTGTTGTATGCCCGATTTTCACAGCCGTTGATCTTTATGGAATATATCAGAGCTTGAAACACGTACATTTGCAAACATTAACTAAGGTTAGACAAAGTTTCAAACTTTCAATCACTAGAAGCTTTTATAACATATGTTTATTGTTTAGTAAACCAGTATCTTATTTTCTAAGTTTGATGTTTAGGATAGGTTAGAGATGATTATAGATACATGGATTCAATATCAATATGTCCCGTCACCAGCAGAAATAAGTAAACGGGAAGGAATTAATTTCATACCGAAAGGTTAGTTTTGTCATTTGTGACTATAAAGATGTGACGTTAAGCTGGTTTAGAACGTTAAAGTGTTAATTTTTTAATTTTAGGGAGAATAAAATGGCCTATAAGGATTGGTGGCTTGAATCCTAGAAGCCAGATGCCGAAGGTATCAATGATGGCGATGCAATCTTTATGTAAAGACGATTTTTACTTTGTATGCACGGAGGTCTGCTTTCACGGATTTCAAAGAACCGAATCGCAGGGTATTCTTGTTTGTTTACGTGAAGGTGCAAGCACCACATATATCATCATGGGTCTTTTACAGGTTCAAAACTATCTTTAAACTCACAAAACATCACATTATAGGGGTGTAAACGAGCCGAGCCCAAACTTGTCTAGGCTTGAGCTCGGTTTGTTTAACTTACAAGAACTCGAGCTTGGCTTGTTTCGAGCTTTTTTTCTAAAGCTTGTGCTTGGTTCGTCAATAGTTTTTCAAGCTCAGGCTCGGCTTAATTATAATTTATTAATTAATTTAAATACATTTTTGAGTATTTTGGTCATATATTTTGTATATATTTTGTATATATAAGTATATAACATAATATGCATTATCTAGTTTTTTACGATAATTTTAAATGTAATAATTTATTATTACAAAAATATATATTTAATATATTAAACAAAGTGTATATAAATAAGTTTATATTAAATGGGCTTGTGCTCGGCTCGTGAGTAGTTTTGCAAGCTCAAGCTCGGCTTAATTATATATTTTATTATTAAATTTAAATACATTTTTGAGTATTTTGGTCATATATTTTAATTATATTTTGTATATATAAGTATATACCATAATATGCATTATCTAGTTTTTTTACGATAATTTTAAATGTAATAATTTATTATTACAAAAATATATATTTAATATATTAAACAAAGTCTATATAAATAATAGGCTTGTTTAGGTTTGCGAGCAACTCGATAAGTGACGCTTAGGCTCGGGCTCGTTTATTAAATAAACTTATTTTTAGGCTCAAGCTCATTTAGCTTATGAGAGCTTGAGCCCGAGCTCAAGATCGTCTCGATTCATCTCTATTTCTGAAGCTCGATCTTTGCTCGTTTATTATTATTATTATTATTATTACTATTATTATTATTTGTTTATTATTTAATAATATTTGCTATTCTTATCGTTACTCTATATATTAATAATAATAATAATAATTTTGTAAATATATATCTAGTATATTAAATGAAAATTATATGATTAATTGGCTCGTTGAGGTTAGTGAGACGGTTCGGGCCCATTTATTTAAACAAGCTTATTTTTTAGGCTTAAACTCGTTTCAAACTTTTGCCGAGTCGATCTCGAGTAGCTCACTAGCGTCTTGGCTTGTTTACGCCCTTTATTTATCCAAGCATTAAAAAAGATGATATTTATTCGATTTGCATAATAATAACCACCTTTGGAATATGTTTGTGGTACAGGCATGCTATATCCGTGAGCGGTTACAACAAAAGACCAAGTTTTTGGAAGACTGCGATGTTTCAAATCAGGACTGGTTAAAACTAGCGAAAGATTGCAAGCAGTCCGCAAGAGAAGATATGGAGTTGCTGCATGAAAAGATGATTGGACTAGGTTGGACTTGTAAAAATATTTTGTTGAGCACAGATGAACAAACCAGGTTTAGTTTTATAGACGACTAAATATAATATTACCCGAGCGGTAAAAAGTTATGAAATAGGATGAAATGTATTAACAAGTTCGGTTTTTAACGTTTTTTGATTCTTTGTTAATGGTAATGAAGGATGATAAATGTAAGTAAGATGCTTGCTACAATTTTTATATCAACAAGAAACAGATAGATTCTACATTGTATATGTTTTTATACAATGAACATGGTTGAAACTTCAAGTTTTTGAAAATTTAGAGTTGTAATGAACATGGTTGAAACTTCAAGTTATCATTTTCTTGTTAAAGTTTTTGTTGATATGAAGTCCAACGGAATAGATATGAAGGCCTGACAGAATAGATAAGCCCGATGGAATAGATTCATGACCATCCGTTAAAGTGTATACGTGTCTAGATGTTGTTGATTAAAAAATGAATGGGTGTTGGATAAATCTGTTGAATGGTAGTTCTAATTTGTTGGACTAGATATTTTTAAAAATGGCCATTTTGGGTATTTTTGGTTTAGAGGGTTGTTTAAGGAATGGTATTGATTAAAAAGGTTATTTTGTTCATTACTATTATTTTTTTTAGAGTAAACTGTGGTTTTCGTCCTTGTGGTTTGTCGAAATATGCGGTTTTAGTCCAATAGTTTTAAATTTGTGATTTTCGTCCCTGTTATTTCATTTCAATTGCAATTAAACCTGACCCCACTAATCCCGTTAGGTTTGGTCGTTAAACCTATCAGTGTGCCCCTCAAGTAAAGGGTACTTTTGTCCTTTTTCTCCATAAATAAATCCCAAACCCTAATACGCAAGCTCCCTCACGTGAGGGGCTGAGGTGCATTTAGGAAAAAAAGGACCAAACTGCCCTTCACATGAGGGGCACAATGATGAGTTTAATGACCAAATTTAACGGGGTTAGTGAGATCGGTTTAATTGCAAGTGAAATGAAACCACAGAGACGAAAATCACAAATTTAAAACACTATTAGACTAAAACCGCAAATTTAAACAGACTAAAAGGACGAAAACCGTAATTTACTCTTATTGTGACTTTTTATTAAAACAAGAAAGAAAAAGAAATACAAAAGTATTCATATTATTGTTATCACGCGGGAATCAACAACTACCATAACCACCATAAAAATCCAATGCTAGATATTATTATCCATCAAATCATTTGCAAAAATCACCTTTAGATTTGTATACCAATAACAACAATGTAGCATAACATCATTGAATCCACCATGTTAAATTATTCATGGGATTCATATTCACCTCCATTATCCGAACAAACAAGTTCCATACAAACATCACCCGTAGCGGATTCGCAATGGTCGTGTCACGAACAACCACAACCCGCTCCCGATTCATATTCGTATTCAAACTACACGGGTTTATTAGCTTCTATTGTCCGTGAAGAAGGCTCTGTGTATTCGTTAGCTGCAATCGAAGACACGTTATACACCGGATCCGATAGCAAGAACATCCGCGTGTGGAAGAATCGTAAAGAATTCGCGGGGTTTAAATCGACTAGCGGGTTGGTTAAGTCGATTGTAATAGCGGATGATAAAATCTTCACGGGTCATCGGGACGGTAAAATTAGGGTTTGGCACGCGTCGGGTAAGGACCCGAGCGTGTATAAAAAAATAGGGACGTTACCGAATTTGTCTTCGATTGTTGAGAAGGCGATAAAGCCGAAGAATTATACCGAGGTGTGGAGGAACCATCGCGCGATTTGGATTAAACATTTTGATGTGATTTCGAGTCTCGGGTTGACCGAAGACCGTTCGCTTTTGTATTCGGGGTCGTGGGATAAGACGATTAAGGTGTGGAGAGTATCGAGTTTCAAATGTTTGGAGTCGATTCCGGCTCACGATGACGCGGTGAACGCGGTCGTGGCGGGGTTTGGGGATTTTTTGTTTTCCGGGTCGGCGGATGGGGCGGTGAAGGTGTGGCGGAGGGAGGTTCCGGGGAAGAGAACGAAGCATTCTTTAGTTAGGAATTTATTGAGTAAGGATTGTGCGGTGACGTCATTGGTGGTGGACCCGTCGGGGTCCGTGGTGTATGCGGGTTTATCTGACGGGTTGTTGCATTATTGGGAGCGGGAAAAGTTGTTGTCCTCGGGCAGTAGGGTTTTGAGGTGTCATAATTCCGCGGTTTTGTGTTTGGCGGTAGTGGGGAGTTTGGTAATAAGTGGGTCCGCGGATACAAATATTTGCGTGTGGCGGAGAGAGGACGAAACGCAACATAAATGTGTGCGTGTTTTGAGGGGACATAGCGGGCCGGTTAAGTGTTTGGCGGTGGAGATGAGTCGGTGTGATGGGGTTGGGGAGCGGTCGTGGACGGTGTATAGTGGTAGTTTAGATAGGTCGGTTAAGATATGGCGGGTGTGCGTGGATGAGGAAGAACCGCGTGCGAGTAAGAAAGATAGGTCGCGTCGGGGTGATAATGTCGGTTTTGAGACGTTTACGGATCAAGGGAGGTTGAATGAATGTAAAAAGTAGTTGTTAAAGAAAGATGATGTAAAGTACAAAACAATTAAATTTCGATAAAGAAAGATGATGTAAAGTACAAAACAGTTAAATTTCGATATGTGAATAGAGCAATGAAATTCGATTTTGATAGATGAACATAACTATGACAGGTTTTGTTCGTTCGTTTGAAATCGCGAACATTCGATAATATGTTCATTTCTGTTTGTATACGATCGTTTGTTTATGTTCATTAGTTAGAGGTTTGTTGTGTATATTTTTTTAATTTTTTCTTTGTAGTAACCAACCTAACACTTAAAATTTTATTGTTTATTTTTAGTTCATTTCGTTAAATGTTTGTTTTATAAAGTTTTCTTTAACTAGCAACAATTTTAACTTGTGTCTATATAAGAATAAAATCGTCGATTGAGGGATGGTTATGCTTATGATTACCATCTCAAGTACTTAACTTATATTTAATTAAGGTGGAATTTTACTTTATTTATTTTTTCTAAAATTAGCTTATATATCTTATAATGCGACATAAAACACATGATTTTGTGACTTCAAATGAATCAAATGTTTAACAACTTTTTCTCCAAGTTCCACGTTCTCATGCATTTGACACACGCTAAATAACATTCCCCAAACATAAACATCCAGGTCCATGGTCATTTTAGTAATTAGCCTCTCGGCTTCATCAAATAGTCCCGCTTTGCTTTGATCATGTTGAAATACCAACTAGGGCTGGCATATCATGTATACTCGTACACGTTAAGACACGAACACGAAACATGTATGCCGGTACACGACATGAAAACTTATCGTGCACCTGTATCACAATCCCGAACATGAACATGTTAATACCAGGTATATACGATTAGACACGATAATACACGAACCTGCCAGAGAATCGAAGAAAGGGTTGCAACTACTGGAGATGTGGAGGGGAACCATTGGACTACTGGAGATAAAGAGAGGGAAAATCGGAGAAGGGTTTGTGCACAGTCTGCTTGATGTTGGATTGAAATGATATGCGTTGTGGTCATTTGTTTGGCATACAAATTTATGGTTAACTATTTAACTATTATGGTATATAACACAATATATTATTATTATTAGTATATATTTTTATTTATAAAAAAATCTAATTATATATATTATATATATATACAATTAGCAACTCAAGGTTGCATAAATAGTTGTAACTTAGGCTTAAGTGATTGTACATGCTTTTAGTTTCTTTTAGAATTTAACACTTTTGCATCTTCAACTTTGGTCCCCATACTTTTCAGCTTTTAAAAATTATTCGTTTTACATTTTTGTCAAAATTGTGCGAGTTAAAACGCCACAACGTGGGTATGTGGTTCAACGTTTTTACACATATGTTTCCTGTTTAACGGCTTTGCCGCAACCCGCGGGTCCTAGATTAGTTAATTATTGTTTTAAGTGTTTCACGTGCTTGGTGAACCGTTTTTACGTATACTTTTCGTTTGGTTTTAATTTAACTTAGTTTTTGTTTTCTTTGTTTAGTTATTTATTTATTTTTATACGAACCTTTCCAGTGATGGTGGTGGTTAATGGCGGTGGTGTCACACTGGTGATACTTGGCACGATTTACGCCCCTGTCAACGCGAGGTTTTTTATAATGGTTCACGAAAGTTACTTGCCACGGAAGATGGGATGTTGAGTGAAGGCAGTGATGATGGTGATGGTGATTTCATGTTTTCAAGTGAAATGAATGTGTAAATAACAGTTTTACACCCATCGCCGCAACGCGCGGGTGTCAATTCTAGTATATATACAATTTGCAACTTTTGTTGCATTAAAGTATTGTACATTGTGCTGATGTGGTTGTACACTTGGTTTGCACTCAGTGAGCTTTGTCTCTGGCTGTCTTCTTTGAGTTTCCTTTTCCTTCCTCATCATCAAAGAATTCGAAGCCAACCCCTATCCCGTTCGTCATCTTTGGCTTACGACGATTTCGATTTCAGATGATCCGGTCTACGGCGAGTTCTGATTTCGGCAAGATAAAAAAGAGAGTCCGACCATATCGAATGGTAACTTTCTAATTAACTTTCACATTAGGGTTTGAGTTGAGTGTGTTTTAGCTTCCGTTCCATGGCAGATTGAGTTTTGAAGGACAATAACTCTTAATATAGACTATAGGTTCAGGATTGACATATATAGATGACATTAGCTAGCTTCACAAATTGATATTGTTTGAACCAAGTTTTGTAGAATTTTTGCTTATTTGAAACTATGTGTATGAGTGTAGGTATAGGAGCATGGGTTTGACAACAACTCTGTTTACATGGCGGTGAGGATGAAGCAGATGAATAGTTGTGTTGCCATTTCTCTTTTTAGTTTGGTATTTCTTTTCAGACATTTATGCAGTGCTAGCATAACATAAGTAGCAAGTTTCTGTTTTTTTTTGAGTTTTTATGTGACCAGTTATGTGTTGGATACTTAGGCCTGGTTACAAAACTATATTATTACTTTTACTAATCTAAAGTGTTTCGATAACGTAGTTGAGACTTGAGAAGGTTTTATGCTTTCGAATACATTCAACATGACTTTGAACCATTTGACCCGTTAATGATAAAACCTAATCAAATAGTCATGTTTCCATTATTTCATATAGTTGAGTATCATTTTTAATTGGAATTCTGTAAGTTTGATAAAGATTTTTATTTTTATAATTAAGTGGAAAAGTTTTGATTATGTTTTTCAAAAATTAGTTAATGACTTCAATTTGATGTTCATTATTAGTCCGGTGTCTGGTTGGTTTTCGGTCTATCACTATGTGTACTTAAAAGTTAGTCTTTTTAATTATGAAAGCGTTATAATTAAAGTTTAGATTCTGTTCAAAATAATTTTGAATGCCATTTCAAATTTGAAACAAACAGTGGAAAGCTTAACAGTCAAATGGGTTGGAAATTAACATTTTTCAGATTATATGGAAATATGGGTCGAAACACTGAATCGGATCATAAATTCGGTCTAGGAGACTACCATACAATATTTTATGACCCAAAGAAAGAATCGGATCAATAATTATGACCTCACGCCACCCAGTGGTCCGTTCGATATTTTGGTCGTATTGCCAAAGGGGGTAGTACACGAGCCGGAGGAAAAAACCTGAGGATGGGTCGAAACACTGAATCGGATCATAAATTCGGTCTAGGAGACTGCCATACAATATTTTATGACCATAAGATTGAATCGGATCAATAATTATGACCTCACGCCACGCCATGGCACGTTAGAAATTTTTTTCGTATTGCGAAAGAGGGCACGAGCCGGAGGAAAAACTAAGGATGGGTCGAACCACTGAATCGTATCATAAATTCGGTCTAAGAGACTACCATACAATATTTTATGACCGTAAGAAAGAATCGGATCAATAATTATGCCCTCACGCCACCTCGTAGGCCGTTCGAAATTTTAGTCATATTGCCAAAGGGGTAGTACGCGAGCCGGAGGAAAAACTGAGGATGCGTCGTAACACTAAATCGGATCATAAATTCGGTCTAGGTGACTGCCATACAATATTTTATGACCATAAGAAAAATCGGATCAATAATTATGACCTCACGCCACCCAGTGGTTCATTCGATATTTTGGTCGTATTGCAAAAGGTGATAGTACACGAGCCGGAGGAAAAAAACAGAGGATGGGTCGAAACACTGAATCGGATCATAAATTCGGTTTAGGAGACTGCCATACAATATTTTATGACCATAATAAAGAATCGGATCAATAATTATGACCACACGCCACCCAGTGGTCCGTTCGATATTTTGGTCGTATTGCCAAAGGGGGTAGTACACGAACCGGAGGAAAAAAACAGAGGATGGGTCGAAACACTGAATCGGATCATAAATTCGGTCTAGGAGACTTCCATACAATATTTTATGACCATAAGATAGAATCGGATCAGTAATTATGACCTCACGCCACCCCGTGGCCCGTTAGAAATTTTTGTCGTATTGCGAATGAGGGCACGAGCCGGAGGAAAAACTGAGGACGGGACGAACCACTGAATCGGATCATAAATTTGGTCTAGGAGACTGCCATACATTATTTTATGACCCTAAGAAAGAATCGGATCAATAATTATGCCCACACGCCACCCTGTGGCCCGTTCGAAATTTTGGTCGTATTGCCTAGGGGGGTAGTACACGAGCCGGAGGAAAAACTGAGGATGGGTCGAAACACTAAATCGGATCATAAATTCAGTTTAGGAGACTACCATACAAATTTTATGACTTTAAGAAAGAATCGGATCAATAATTATGACCACACGGCACCCCGTGGCCCGTTCAAAATTTTTGTCGTATTGCCAATGGGCACGAGTCGGAGGAAAAACTGAGGATGGGACGAACCACTGAATCGGATAATAAATTCGGTCTAGGTGACTGCCATACAATATTTTATGACCATAAGAAAGAATCGGATCAATAATTATGACCTCACGCCACCAAGTGGTCCGTTCGATATTTTGGTCGTATTGCCAAAGGGGGTATTACACGAGCCGAGGGAAAAAAACAGAGGATGGGTCGAAACACTGAATCGGATCATAAATTCGGTCTAGGAGACTTCCATACAATATTTTATGACCACAAGATAGAATCGGATCAATAATTATGACCTCACGCCACCCCGTGGCCCGTTCGAATTTTTTGTCGTATTGCCAAAGAGGGTAGTACACGAGCCGGAGGAAAAATCCAGAGGATGGGTCGAAACACTGAATCGGATCATAAATTCGGTCTAGGAGATTACCATACAATATTTTATGACCCAAAGAAAGAATCGGATCAATAATTATGACCTCACGCCACCCAGTGGTCCGTTCGATATTTTGGTCGTATTGCCAAAGGGGGTAGTACACGAGCCGGAGGAAAAAACCTGAGGATGGGTCGAAACACTGAATCGGATCATAAATTCGGTCTAGGAGACTGCCATACAATATTTTATGACCATAAGATTGAATCGGATCAATAATTATGACCTCACGCCACGCTATGGCCCGTTAGAAATTTTTTTCGTATTGCGAAAGAGGGCACGAGCCGGAGGAAAAACTAAGGATGGGTCGAACCACTGAATCGTATCATAAATTCGGTCTAGAAGACTTCAATACAATATTTTAAGACCGTAAGAAAGAATCGGATCAATAATTATGCCCTCACGCCACCTCGTTGGCCGTTCGAAATATTAGTCATATTGCCAAAGGGGTAGTACGCGAGCCGGAGGAAAAACTGAGGATGCGTCGTAACACTAAATCGGATCATAAATTCGGTCTAGGTGACTGTAATACAATATTTTATGACTATAAGAAAAATCGGATCAATAATTATGACCTCACGCCACCCAGTGGTTCGTTCGATATTTTGGTCGTATTGCCAAAGGGGGTAGTACACGAGCCGGAGGAAAAACTGAGGATGGGACGAACCACTGAATCGGATCATAAATTCGGTCTAGGTAACTGCCATACAATATTTTATGACCATAAGAAAGAATCGGATCAATAATTATGACCACACGCCACCCAGTGGTCCGTTCGATATTTTGGTCGTATTGCCAAAGGGGGTAGTACATGAACCGGAGGAAAAAAACAGAGGATGGGTCGAAACACTGAATCGGATCATAAATTCGGTCTAGGAGACTTCCATACAATATTTTATGACCATAAGATAGAATCGGATCAGAAATTATGACCTCACGCCACCCCGTGGCCCGTTAGAAATTTTTGTCGTATTGCGAATGAGGGCACGAGCTGGAGGAAAAACTGAGGACGGGACGAACCACTGAATCGGATCATAAATTTGGTCTAGGAAACTGCCATACTTTATTTTATGACCTTAAGAAAGAATCGGATCAATAATTATGCCCTCACGCCACCCTGTGGCCCGTTCGAAATTTAGGTCGTATTGCCAAAGGGGGTAGTACACGAGCCGGAGGAAAAACTGAGGATGGGTCGAAACACTAAATCGGAGCATAAATTCTGCTTAGGAGACTACCATACAAATTTTATGACCTTAAGAAAGAATCGGATCAATAATTATGACCTCACAGCACCCCGTGGCCCGTTCAAAATTTTTGTCGTATTGCCAAAGGGCACGAGCCGGAGGAAAAACTGAGGATGGGACGAACCACTGAATCGGATCATAAATTCGGTCTAGGTGACTGCCATACAATATTTTATGACCATAAGAAAGAATTGGATCAATAATTATGACCTCACGCCACCAAGTGGTCCGTTCGATATTTTGGTCGTATTGCCAAATGGGGTATTACACGAGCCGGAGGAAAAAAAACAGAGGATGGGTCGAAACACTGAATCGGATCATAAATTCGGTCTAGGAGACTAACATACAATATTTTATGACCATAAGATAGAATCGGATCAATAATTATGACCTCACGCCACCCCGTGGCCCGTTCGAAATTTTTGTCGTATTGCCAAAGAGGGTAGTACACGAGCCGGAGGAAAAACTGAGGATGGGTCGAAACACTGAATCGGATCATAAATTCGGTTTAGGAGACTACCATACAATATTTTATAACCTTAAGAAAGAATCGGATCAATAATTATGCCCTGACGCCACCTCGTGGTCCGTTCGAAATTTTGGTCGTATTGCCAAAGGAGGTAGTTCACGAGCCGGATGAAAAACTAAGGATGGGTCGAAACACAGAATCGGATCATAAATTCGGACTACGAGACTGCCATACAATACTTTATGACCCTAAGATAGAATCGGATCAATAATTATGCCGTCACGCCACCCCGTGGCCCGTTCGAAATTTTAGTCGTATTGCCAAAGGGGTAGTAAGCGAGCCGGAGGAAAAACTGAGAATGGGTCGAACCACTAAATCGGATCATAAATTCAGTCTAGAAGACTGCCATATAATATTTTATGACCATAAGAAAAAATCAGTTCAATAATTATGCCATCATGCCACCCCGTGGCCCATTCAAAATTTTGGTCGTATTGCCAAATGTGGTAGTACACGAGCTGGAGGAAAAACTGAGGATGGGTCGAACCACAGAATCGGATCATAAATTCGGTTTGCGAGACTGCCATACAATATTTTCTGAACCTAAGAAAGAATCGGATCAATAATTATGCCCTCACGCCACCCCATGGCCAGTTCGAAATTTTGGTCGTACTGCCAAAAGGTGTTGTACACGAGCCGGAGGAAAAACTGAGGATGGGTCGAACCACTGAATCGGAACATAAATTCGGTTTAGGAGACTAACATACAATATTTTATGACCGTAAGAAAGAATCAGATCAATAATTATGACCTCACGCCACCCAGTGGTCCGTTCGATATTTTGGTCGTATTGCCAAATGGGGTAGTACACGAGCCGGAGGAAAAAAACAGAGGATGGGTCGATACACTGAATCGGATCATAAATTTGGTCTAGGAGACTTCCATAAAATATTTTATGACCATAGGATAGAATCGGATCAATAATAATGACCTCACGCCACCCCGTGGCCCATTAGAAATTTTTGTCGTTTTGCGAAAGAGGGCACGAGCCGGAGGAAAAACTGAGGATGGGTCGAACCACTTAATCGGATCATAAATTCCGTCTAGGAGACTACCATACAATATTTTATGACCATAAGAAAGAATCGGATCATTAATTATGACCTCACGCCACCAAGTGGTCCGTTCGATATTTTGGTCTTATTGCCAAAGGGGTTAGTACACGAGCCGGAGCAAAACTGAGGATTGGTCGAAACACTGAATCGGATCATAAATTCGGTTTAGGAGACTACCAAACAGTATATTATGACCATAAGAAAGAATCAGATCAGTAATTATGACTTCACGGCACCCCGTGGCCCGTTCAAAGTTTTTGTCGTATTGCCAAAGGGGGTAATAAACGAGCCGGAGGAAAAACTGAGGATTGGACGAAACACTGAATCAGATCATAAATTCGGTCTAGGTGACTGCCATACAATATTTTATGACCATAAAAAAGAATCGGATCAATAATTATGACCATACGCCACCTAGTGGTCCATTCGATATTTTGGTCGTATTGCCAAATGGGGTAGTACACGAGCCGGAGGAAAAAAACAGAGGATGGGTCGAAACACTGAATCGGATCATAAATTCGGTCTAGGAGACTTCCATACAATATTTTATGGCCATAAGATTGAATCAGATCAATAAATATGACCTCACGCCACCCCATGGCCCGTTAGAAATTTTTTTCATATTGCGAAATAGGGCACGAGCCGAAGGAAAAACTGAGGATGGGTCGAACCACTGAATCGTATCATAAATTCGGTCTAGGAGACTACCATACAATATTTATGACCGTAAGAAAGAATCAGATCAATAATTATGCCCTCACGCCACCTCGTGGGCCGTTCGAAATTTTAGTCATATTGCCAAAGGGGTAGTACGCGAGCCGGAGGAAAAACTGAGGATGCGTCGAAACACTAAATCGGATCATAAATTCGGTCTAGGTGACTGCCATACAATATTTTATGACCATAAGAAAAATCGGATCAATAATTATGACCTCACGCCACCCAGTGGTTCGTTCGATATTTTGGTCGTATTGCCAAAGGGGGTAGTACACGAGCCGGAGGAAAAAAACAGAGGATGGGTCTAAACACTGAATCGGATCATAAATTCGGTCTAGGAGACTGCCATACAATATTTTATGACCATAAGATTGAATCGGATCAATAATTATGACCTCACGGCACCCCGTGGCCCGTTCAAAATTTTTGTCGTATTGCCAAAGAGGGTAGTACACGAGCCGGAGGAAAAACTGAGGATCGGTCGAAACACTGAATCGGATCAAAAATTCGGTCTCGCTGACTGCCATACAATATTTTATGACCATAAGAAAGAATCGGATAAATAATTATAACCAAACGCCACCCAGTGGTCCGTTCGATATTTTGGTCGTATTGCCAAAGGGGGTAGTGCATGAGCCGGAGGAAAAAAACAGAGGATGGGTCGAACCACTGAATCGGAACATAAATTCGGTTTAGGAGACTGCCATACAATATTTTATGACCCTAAGAAAGAATCGGATCAATAAGTATACCCTCACGCCACCCTGTGGCCCGTTCGAAATTTTGGTCGTATTGCAAAGGGGGTAGTTCACGAGCCGGAGGAAAAACTGAGGATGGGTCGAACCACTGAATCGGATCATAAATTCGGCTTAGGAGACTACCATACAATATTTTATAACCTTAAGAAAGAATCGGATCAATAATTATGACCTCACGGTACCTCGTGCCCGTTCAAAATTTTTGTCGTATTGCCAAGCGGGTAGTACACGAGCCGGAGGAAAAATTGAGGATGGGACGAACCACTGAATCGGATAATAAATTCTATCTTGGAGACTGCCATACAATATTTTATGACCCTAAAAAATAATCGGATCAATAATTATGCCCTCACGCCACCTCGTGGTCCGTTCGAAATTTTGGTCGTATTGCCAAAGGAGGTAGTTCACGAGCCGGATGAAAAACAAAGGATGGGTCGAAACACTGAATCGGATCATAAATTCGGACTAGGAGACTGCCATACAATATTTTATGACTCTAAGATAGAATCGGATCAATAATTATTCCGTCATGCCACCCCGTGGCACTTTCGAAATTTTAGTCGTATTGCCAAAGAGGGTAGTAAGCGAGCCGGAGGAAAAACTGAGGATGGGTCGAACCACTAAATCGGATCATAAATTCGGTCTAGGAGACTGCCATATAATATTTTATGACCATAAGAAAAAATCAGTTCAATAATTATGCCATCACGCCACCCCGTGACCCGTTCGAAATTTTGATCGTATTGCCAAAAGGGGTAGTACACGAGCTGGAGGAAAAACTGAGAATGGGTCGAACCACTGAATCGGATCATACATTCGGTTTGCGAGACTGCCATACAATATTTTATGAACCTAAGAAAGAATCGGATCAATAATTATGCCCTCACGCCACCCCGTGGCCCGTTCGAAATTTTAGTCGTATTGCCAAAGAGGGTAGTACACGAGCCGGAGGAAAAACTGAGGATGGGTCGAACCACTGAATCGGAACATAAATTCGGTTTAGGAAAAGGCCATACAATATTTTATGACCCTAAGAAAGAATCGGATCAATAATTATGTCCTCACGCCACCTAGTGGTCCGTTCGATATTTTGGTCGTATTGCCAAAGGGGGTAGTACACGAGCCGGAGGAAAAAAACTGAGGATGGGTCGAAACACTGAATCGGATTATAAAATCGTTCTAAGAGACTGCCATACAATATTTTATAACTATAAGATAGAATCGGATCAATAATAATGACCTCACGCCACCCCGTGGCCCGTTAGAAATTTTTGTCGTATTGCGAAAGAGGGCACGAGCCGGAGGAAAAACTGAGGACGGGACGAACCACTGAATCGGATCATAAATTTGGTCTAGGAGACTGCCATACATTATTTTATGACCCTAAGAAAGAATCGGATCAATAATTATGCCCTCACGCCACCCTGTGGCCCGTTCGAAATTTAGGTCGTATTGCCAAATAGGGTAGTACACGAGCCGGAGGAAAAACTGAGGATGGGTCGAAACACTAAATCGGAGCATAAATTCTGTTTAGGAGACTACCATACAAATTTTATGACCTTAAGAAAGAATCGGATCAATAATTATGACCTCACAGCACCCCGTGGCCCGTTCAAAATTTTTGTCTAGGAGACTGCCATACTGTATTTTATGACCATAAGAAAGAATCGGATCATTAATTATACCCTGGCGCCACCTCGTGGTCCGTTCGATATTTTGGTCGTATTGCCAAAGGGGGTAGTACACGAGCCGGAGGAAAAACTGAGGATGGGTCGAAACATTGAATCGGATCATAAATTCGGTCTAAGAGACACCCATACAATATTTTATGACCATAAGAAAGAATCGGATAATTAATTATGACCTCACGCCACCCAGTGGTCCGTTCGATATTTTGGTCGTATTGCCAAATGGGGTAGTACACGAGCCGGAGGAAAAACAGAGGATGGGTCAAAACACTGAAGCGGATTATAAATTCGGTCTAGGAGACTGCCATACAATATTTTATGACCATAAGATAGAATCGGATCAATAATTATGACCTCACGCAACCCCGTGGCCCGTTTGAAATTTTTGTCGTATTGCCAAAGAGGGTAGTACACGAGCCGGAGGAAAAAACTGAGGATGGGTCGAAACACTGAATCGGATCTTAAATTCGGTTTAGGAGACTACCATACAATATTTTATGACCTTAAGAAAGAATCAGATCAATAATTATGACCTCACGGCACCCCGTGGCCCGTTCAAAATTTTTGTCGTATTGCCAAAGGGGGTAATACACGAGCCGGAGTAAAAACTGAGGATGGGACGAAACACTGGATCGGATCATAAATTCTGTCTAGGTGACTACCATACAATATTTTATGACCATTAGATAGAATCAGATAAATAATTATGACCACACGTCACCCAGTGGTCCGTTCGATATTTTGGTCGTATTGCCAAATGGGGTAGTACACGAGCCGGAGGAAAAAAACAGAAGATGGGTCGAAACACCGAATCGGATCATAAATTCGGTCTAGGAGACTTCCATAAAATATTTTATGACAATAAGATAGAATCGGATCACTAATTATGACCTCACGCCACCCCGTGGCCTGTTAGAAATTTTTTTCTTATTGCGAAAGAGGGCACGAGCCGGAGGAAAAACTGACGATGGGACAAACCATTGAATCGGATCATAAATTCGGTCTATGAGACAACCATACAATATTTTATGACCGTAAGAAAGAATCAGATCAATAATTATGCCCTCACGCCACCTCGTGGGCCGTTCGAAATTTTAGTCATATTGCCAAAGGGGGTAGTACAAGAGCCGGAAGAAAAACTGAGGATGGGTCGAAACACTAAATCGGAACATAAATTCGGTCTAGGAGACTGCCATATAATATTTAATGACCATAAGATAGAATCGGATCAATAATTATGACCTCACGCCACCCCGTGGCCCGTTCGAAATTTTTGTCGTATTGCCAAAGAGGGTAGTACACGAGCCGGAAGAAAAACTGTGGACGGATCGAAACACTGAATCGAATCATAAATTCGGTTTAGGAGACTACCATACAATATTTTATGACCATAAGAAAGAATCGGATCAATAATTATGACCTCACGCCACCCAGTGGTCCGTTCGATATTTTGGTCGTATTGCTAAATGAGGTAGTACACGAGCCAGAGGAAAAAAAACTGAGGATGGGTCGAAACACTGAATCAGATCATAAATTCGGTCTAGGAGACTGCCATACAATATTTTATAACCATAAGATAGAATCGGATCAATAATAATGACCTCACGCCACCCCGTGGCCCGTTAGAAATTTTTGTCGTATTGCGAAAGAGGTCACGAGCCGGAGGAAAAACTGAGGATGGGTTGAACCACTGAATCGGATCATAAATTCGGTTTAGGAGACCACCATACAATATTTAATGACCATAAGAAAGAATCGGATCATTAATTATGACCTCACGCCACCCAGTGGTCCGTTCGATATTTTGGTCTTATTGCCAGAGGGGGTAGTACACGAGCCGGAGGAAAAACTGAGGATGGGTCGAAACACTGAATCGGATCATAAATTCGGTCTAGGAGACTGCCATACAATATTTTATGACCATAAGATAGAATCGGATCAATAATTATGACCTCACGCCACCTCGTGGCAAGTTCGAAATTTTTGTCGTATTGCCAAATAGGGTAGTACACGAGTCGGAGGAAAAACTGAGGATGGGTCGAAACACTGAATCGGATCATAAATTTGGTCTAGGAGACTACCATACAATATTTTATGACCATAAGATTGAATCAGATCAATAATTAGGACCTCACGCCACCCCATGGCTCGTTAGAAATTTTTTTCGTATTGTGAAATAGGGCACGAGCCGGAGGAAAAACTGAGGATGGGTCGAACCACTGAATCGTATCATAAATTCGGTCTAGGAGACTACCATACAATAGTTTACGACCATACGATAGAATCGGATCATTAATTATGACCTCACGGCACCCCGTGGCCCGATCAAAATTTTTGTCGTATTGCCAAAGGGGGTAGTACACGAGCCGGAGGAAAAACTGAGGATGGGACGAAACACTGAATCGGATCATAAATTCGGTCAAGGTGACTACCATACAATAGTTTACGACCATACGATAGAATCGGATCATTAATTATGACCTCACGCCACCTAATGGTCCGTTCGATATTTTGGTTGTATTGCCAAAGGGGGTAGTACACGAGCCGGAGGAAAAAAAACGGAGGATGGGTCGAAACACTTAATAGGATCATAAATTCGGTCTAGGAGACTATCATACAATATTTTATGACCATAAGATAGAATCGGATCAATAATTATGACCTCACGGCACCCCGTGGCCCGTTCAAAATTTTTGTCGTATTGCCAAACGGGGTCGTACACGAGCCGGAGCAAAAACTGAGGATGGGACGAAACACTGAATCGGATCATAAATTCGGTCTAGGTGACTGCATACAATATTTTATGACCATAAGAAAGAATCGGATCAATAATTATGACCACACGCCACCCAGTGGTCCGTTCGATATTTTGTTCGTATTGCCAAAGGGGGTAGTGCACGAGCCGGAGAAAAAAAACAGAGGATGGATCGAACCACTGAATCGGAACATAATTTCGGTTTAGGAGACTGCCATACAATATTTTATAACCCTAAGAAAGAATCGGATCAATAAGTATGCCCTCTCGCCACCCTGTGGCCCGTTCGAAATTTTGGTTGTATTGCAAAGGGGGTAGTACACGAGCTGGAGGAAAAACTGAGGATGGGTCGAACCACTGAATCAGATCATAAATTCGGTTTAGGATACTACCATAAAATATTTCATAACCTTAAGAAAGAATCGGATCAATAATCATGACCTCACGGCACCTCGTGGCCCGTTCAAAATTTTAGTCGTATTGCCAAGGGGGTAGTACACGAGCCAGAGGAAAAACTGAGGATGGGTCGAAACACTGAATCGGATCATAAATTCTATCTAGGAGACTGCCGTACAATATTTTATGACCCTAAAAAATAATCGGATCAATAATTATGCCCTCACGCCACCTCGTGGTTTGTTCGAAATTTTGGTCGTATTGCCAAAGAGGGTAGTACAAGAGCCGAAGGAAAAAACTGAGGATGGGTCGAAACACTGAATCGGATCATAAATTCGGTTTAGGTGACTACCATACAATAGTTTACGACCATAAGATAGAATCGGATCATTAATTATGACCTCACGCCACCTAATGGTCCGTTCGATATTTTGGTTGTATTGCCAAAGGGGGTAGTACACGAGCCGGAGGAAAAACTGAGGATGGGTCGAAACACTGAATCGGATCATAAATTCGGTCTAGGAGACAGCCATATAATATTTTATGACCATAAGAAAAAATCAGTTCAATAATTATGCCATCACGCCACCACGTGACCAGTTCGAAATTTTGATCGTATTGCCAAAAGGGGTAGTACACGAGCTGGAGGAAAAACTGAGAATGGGTCGAACCACTGAATCGGATCATAAATTCGGTTTGCGAGACTGCCATACAATATTTTATGAACCTAAGAAAGAAACGGATCAATAATTATGCCCTCACGCCACCCCGTGGCCCGTTCGAAATTTTGGTCGTACTGCCAAAGGGGGTAGTACACGAGCCGGAGGAAAAACTGAGGATGGGTCGAACCACTGAATCGGAACATAAATTCGGTTTAGGAAACTGCCATACAATATTTTATGACCCTAAGAAAGAATCGGATCAATAATTATGTCCTCACGCCACCCAGTAGTCCGTTCGATATTTTGGTCGTATTGCCAAAGGTGTAGTACACGAGCCTTAGGAAAAAAAACTGAGAATGGGTCGAAACACTGAATCGGATTATAAATTCGTTCTAAGAGACTGCCATACAATATTTTATAACCATAAGATAGAATCGGATCAATAATAATGACCTCACGCCACCCCGTGGCCCGTTAGAAATTTTTGTCGTATTGCGAAAGAGGGCACGAGCCGGAGGAAAAATTGAGGATGGGTCGAACCACTGAATCGGATCATAAATTCGGTTTAGGAGACTACCATACAATATTTAATGACCATAAGAAAGAATCGAATCATTAATTATGACCTCACGCCACCCAGTGGTCCATTCGATATTTTGGTCGTATTGCTAATGGGGGTAGTACACGAGCCGGAGGAAAAACTGAGGATGGGTCGAAACACTGAATCGGATCATAAATTCGGCCTAGGAGACAACCATACAATATTTTATGACCATAAGAAAGAATAGGATCATTAATTATGACCTTACGCCACCCAGTGGTCCGTTCGATATTTTGGTCGTATTGCCAAAGGGGGTAGTACACGAGCCGGAGGAAAAACCGAGGATGGGTCGAAACACTGAATCGGATCATAAATTCGGTCTAAGAGACTGCGATACAATATTTTATGACCATAAGATAGAATCGGATCAATAATTATGACCTCACGCCACCCCGTGGCCCGTTTGAAATTTTTGTCGTATTGCCAAAGAGGGTAGTACACGAGCCGGAGGAAAAAACTGAGGATGGGTCGAAACACTGAATCGGATCATAAATTCGGTTTAGGAGACTACCATACAATATTTTATGACCTTAAGAAAGAATCGGATCAACAATTATGACCTCACGGCACCCCGTGGCCCGTTCAAAATTTTTGTCGTATTGCCAAAGGGGGTAGTACACGAGCCGGAGGAAAAACTGAGGATGGGACGAAACACTGAATCGGATCATAAATTCGGTCTAGGTGACTACCATACAATATTTTATAACCATAAGATAGAGTCGGATCAATAATTATGACCACACGTCACCCAGTGGTCCGTTCGATATTTTGGTCGTATTGCCAAATGGGGTAGTACACGAGTCAGAGGAAAAAAACAGAGGATGGGTCGAAACACTGAATCGGATCATGAATTCGGTCTAAGAGACTTCCATAAAATATTTTATGACCATAAGATAGAATCGGATCAATATTTATGACCTCACGCCACCCCGTGGCCCGTTAGAAATTTTTGTCTTATTGCGAAAAAGGGCACGAGACGGAGGAAAAACTGAGGATGGGACAAATCACTGAATCGGATCATAAATTCGGTTTAGGAGACTACCATACAATATTTTATAACCTTAAGAAAGAATCGGATCAATAATTATGACCTCACGGCACCTCGTGGCCCGTTCAAAATTTTTGTCGTATTGCCAAGGGGGTAGTACACGAGCCGGAGGAAAAACTGAGGATGGGTCGAAACACTGAATCGGATCATAAACTCTATCTAGGAGACTGCCATACAATATTTTATGACCCTAAAAAATAATCGGATCAATAATTATGCCCTCACGCCACCTCGTGGTCTGTTCGAAATTTTGGTCGTATTGCAAAAGGAGGTAGTTCACGAGCCGGATGAAAAACTGAGAATGGGTCGAAACACTGAATCGGATCATAAATTCGGTCAAGGTGACAACCATACAATAGTTTACGACCATAAGATAGAATCGGATCATTAATTATGACCTCACGCCACCTAATGGTCCGTTCGATATTTTGGTCGTATTGCCAAAGGGGTAGTACACGAGCCGGAGGAAAAACTTAGGATGGGTCGAAACACTGAATCGGATCATAAATTCGGTCTAGTAGACTACCATACAATATTTTTTGACCATAAGATAGAATCGGATCGATAATTATGACCTCACGCCACCCCATGGCCCGTTAGAAATTTTTTCGTATTGCGAAATAGGGCACGAGCCGGAGGAAAAACTGAGGATGGGTCGAACCACTGTATCGTATCATAAATTCGGTCTAGGAGACTACCATACAATATTTATGACCGTAAGAAAAAATCGGTCAATAATTATGCCTTACGCCACCTCGTGGGCCGTTCGAAATTTTGGTCGTATTGCCAAAGGGGTAGTACGCGAGGCGGAGGAAAAACTGAGGATGCGTCGAAACACTAAATCGGATCATAAATTCCGTCTTGGTGACTGCCATACAATATTTTATGACAATAAGAAAAATCGGATCAATAATTATGACCTCACGCCACCCAGTGGTTCGTTCGATATTTTGGTCGTATTGCCAAAGGGGTAGTACACGAGCCGGAGGAAAAAAACATAGGATGGGTCGAAACACTGAATCGGATCATAAATTCGGTCTAGATGACTGCCATACAATATTTTATGACCATAAGATAGAATCGGATCAATAATTATGAACTCACGGCACCCCGTGGCCCGTTCAAAATTTTTGTCGTATTGCCAAAGGGGGTAGTAGACGAGCCGGATGAAAAACTGAGGATGGGACGAAACACTGAATCGGATCATAAATTCGGTCTAGGTGACTGCCATACAATATTTTATGACCATAAGAAAGAATCGGATCAATAATTATGACCACACGCCACCCAGTGGTCCGTTCGATATTTTGGTCGTATTGCCAAAGGGGGTAGTGCACGAGCCGGAGGAAAAAAATAGAGGATGGGTCGAACCACTGAATCGGAACATAAATTCAGTTTAGGAGACTGCCATAAAATATTTTATGACCCTAAGAAAGAATAAGATCAATAAGTATGCCCTCACGCCACCCTGTGGCCCGTTCGAAATTTTGGTCGTATTGCAAAGGGGGTAGTACACGAGCCGGAGGAAAAACTGAGGATGGGTCGAACCACTGAATCGGATCATAAATTCGGTTTAGGAGACTACCATACAATATTTTATGACCTTAAGAAAGAATCGGATCAATAATTATGACCTCACGGCACCCCGTGGCCCGTTCAAAATTTTTGTCGTATTGCCAAAGGGGGTAGTACACGAGCCGGAGGAAAAACTGAGGATGGGGCGAAAAACTGAATCGGATCATAAATTCGGTCTAGGTGACTACCATACAATATTTTATGACCATAAGATAGAATCGGATTAATAATTATGACCACACGTCACCCAGTGGTCCGTTCGATATTTTGGTCGTATTGCCAAATGGGGTAGTACACGAGTCGGAGGAAAAAAACAGTGGATGGGTCGAAACACTGAATCGGATCATAAATTCGGTCTAGGAGACTTCCATAAAATATTTTATGACCATAAGATAGAATCGGATCAATAATTATGACCTCACGCCACCCCGTGGCCTGTTAGAAATTTTTGTCTTATTGCGAAAGAGGGCACGAGCCGGAGGAAAAACTGAGGATGGGATAAACCACTGAATCGGATCATAAATTCGGTTTAGGAGACTAACATACATTATTTTATAACCTTAAGAAAGAATTGGATCAATAATTATGACCTCACGGCAACTCGTGGCCGGTTCAAAATTTTTGTCGTATTGCCAAGGGGGTAGTACACGAGCCGGAGGAAAAACTGAGGATGGGTCGAAACACTGAATCGGATCATAAATTCTATCTAGGAGACTGCCGTACAATATTTTATGACCCTAAAAAATAATCGGATCAATAATTATGCCCTCACGCCACCTCGTGGTTTGTTCGAAATTTTGGTCGTATTGCCAAAGAGGGTAGTACACGAGCCGAAGGAAAAAACTGAGGATGGGTCGAAACACTGAATCGGATCAGAAATTCGGTTTAGGAGACTACCATACAATATTTTATGACCTTAAGAAAGAATCGGATCAATAATTATGACCTCACGGCACCCCGTGGCCCGATCAAAATTTTTGTCGTATTGCCAAAGGGGGTAGTACACGAGCCGGAGGAAAAACTGAGGATGGGTCGAAACACTGAATCGGATCATAAATTCGGTTTAGGAGACTACCATACAGTATTTTATAACCTTAAGAAAGAATCGGATCAATAATTATGACCTCACGGCAACTCGTGGCCGGTTCAAAATTTTTGTCGTATTGCCAAGGGGGTAGTACACGAGCCGGAGGAAAAACTGAGGATGGGTCGAAACACTGAATCGGATCATAAATTCTATCTAGGAGACTGCCGTACAATATTTTATGACCCTAAAAAATAATCGGATCAATAATTATGCCCTCACGCCACCTCGTGGTTTGTTCGAAATTTTGGTCGTATTGCCAAAGAGGGTAGTACACGAGCCGAAGGAAAAAACTGAGGATGGGTCGAAACACTGAATCGGATCAGAAATTCGGTTTAGGAGACTACCATACAATATTTTATGACCTTAAGAAAGAATCGGATCAATAATTATGACCTCACGGCACCCCGTGGCCCGATCAAAATTTTTGTCGTATTGCCAAAGGGGGTAGTACACGAGCCGGAGGAAAAACTGAGGATGGGACGAAACACTGAATCGGATCATAAATTCGGTCAAGGTGACTACCATACAATAGTTTACGACCATACGATAGAATCGGATCATTAATTATGACCTCACGCCACCTAATGGTCCGTTCGATATTTTGGTTGTATTGCCAATGGGGGTAGTACACGAGCCGGAGGAAAAACTGAGGATGGGTCGAAACACTGAATCGGATCATAAATTCGGTCTAGGAGACTACCATACAATATTTTTTGACCATAAGATAGAATCGGATCAATAATTATGACCTCACGCCACCCCATGGCCCGTTAGAAATTTTTTTCGTATTGCGAAATAGGGCACGAGCCGGAGGAAAAACTGAGGATGGGTCGAACCACTGAATCGTATCATAAATTCGGTCTAGGAGACTACCATACAATATTTATGACCGTAAGAAAAAATCGGATCAATAATTATGCCTTACGCCACCTCGTGGCCCGTTCGAAATTTTGGTCGTATTGCCAAAGGGGTAGTACGCGAGACGGAGGAAAAACTGAGGATGCGTCGAAACACTAAATCGGATCATAAATTCCGTCTTGGTGACTGCCATACAATATTTTATGACCATAAGAAAAATCGGATCAATAATTATGACCTCACGCCACCCAGTGGTTCGTTCGATATTTTGGTCGTATTGCCAAAGGGGTAGTACACGAGCAGGAGGAAAAAAACAGAGGATGGGTCGAAACACTGAATCGGATCATAAATTCGGTCTAGGTGACTGCCATACATTATTTTATGACCATAAGATAGAATCGGATCAATAATTATGAACTCACGGCACCCCGTGGCCCGTTCAAAATTTTTGTCGTATTGCCAAAGGGGGTAGTAGACGAGCCGGATGAAAA
The DNA here is from genome assembly GCF_021521415.1 of Bidens hawaiensis. Lineage (NCBI taxonomy): Eukaryota > Viridiplantae > Streptophyta > Magnoliopsida > Asterales > Asteraceae > Bidens > Bidens hawaiensis. The sequence goes on along the minus strand of NW_027493589.1, from coordinate 178,041 downwards.
ACTGAGGATGGGACGAAACACTGAATCGGATCATAAATTCGGTCTAGGTGACTGCCATACAATATTTTATGTCCATAAGAAAGAATCGGATCAATAATTATGACCACACGCCACCCAGTGGTCCGTTCGATATTTTGGTCGTATTGCCAAAGGGGGTAGTGCACGAGCCGGAGGAAAAAAACAGAGGATGGGTCGAACCACTGAATCGGAACATAAATTCAGTTTAGGAGACTGCCATACAATATTTTATGACCCTAAGAAAGAATCGGATCAATAAGTATGCCCTCACGCCACCCTGTGGCCCGTTCGAAATTTTGGTCGTATTGCAAAGGGGGTAGTACACGAGCCGGAGGAAAAACTGAGGATGGGTCGAACCACTGAATCGGATCATAAATTCGGTTTAGGAGACTACCATACAATATTTTATAACCTAAAGAAAGAATCGGATCAATAATTATGACCTCACGGCATCTCGTGGCCCGTTTAAAATTTTTGTCGTATTGCCAAAGGGGGTAGTACACGAGCCGGAGGAAAAACTGAGGATGGGACGAACCACTGAATCGGATTATAAATTCTATCCAGGATACTGCCATACAATATTTTATGACCCTAAAAAAAAATCGAATCAATAATTATGCTCTCACGCCACCTCGAGGTCCGTTCGAAATTTTGGTCGTATTGCCAAAGGAGGTTGTACACGAGCCGGAGGAAAAACTGAGGATGGGTCGAAACACTGAATCGGATCATAAATTCGGTCTAGGAGACTGCGATACAATAATTTATGACCATAAGATAGAATCGGATCAATAATTATGACCTCACGCCACCCCGTGGCCCGTTTGAAATTTTTGTCGTATTGCCAAAGAGGGTAGTACACGAGCCGGATGAAAAAACTGAGGAGGGGTCGAAACACTGAATCAGATCATAAATTCGGTTTAGGAGACTACCATACAATATTTTATGACCTTAAGAAAGAATCGGATCAATAATTATGACCTCACGGCACCCCGTGGCCCGTTCAAAATTTTTGTCGTATTGCCAAATGGGTTAGTACACGAGCCGGAGGAAAAACTGAGGATGGGACGAAAAACTGAATCGGATCATAAATTCGGTCTAAGTGACTACCATACAATATTTTATGACCATAAGATAGAATCGGATCAATAATTATGACCACACGTCACCCAGTGGTCCGTTCGATATTTTGGTCGTATTGCCAAATGGGGTAGTACACGAGTCGGAGGAAAAAAACATTGGATGGGTCGAAACACTGAATCGGATCATAAATTCGGTCTAGGAGACTTCCATAAAATATTTTATGACCATAAGATAGAATCGGATCAATAATTATGACCTCACGCCACCCCGTGGCCCGTTAGAAATTTTTGTCTTATTGCGAAAGAGGGCACGAGCCGGAGGAAAAACTGAGGATGGGATAAACCACTGAATCGGATCATAAATTCGGTTTAGGAGACTTCCATACAGTATTTTATAACCTTAAGAAAGAATCGGATCAATAATTATGACCTCACGGCAACTCGTGGCCGGTTCAAAATTTTTGTCGTATTGCCAAGGGGGTAGTACACGAGCCGGAGGAAAAACTGAGGATGGGTCGAAACACTGAATCGGATCATAAATTCTATCTAGGAGACTGCCGTACAATATTTTATGACCCTAAAAAATAATCGGATCAATAATTATGCCCTCACGCCACCTCGTGGTTTGTTCGAAATTTTGGTCGTATTGCCAAAGAGGGTAGTACACGAGCCGAAGGAAAAAACTGAGGATGGGTCGAAACACTGAATCGGATCAGAAATTCGGTTTAGGAGACTACCATACATTATTTTATGACCTTAAGAAAGAATCGGATCAATAATTATGACCTCACGGCACCCCGTGTCCCGATCAAAATTTTTGTCGTATTGCCAAAGGGGGTAGTACACGAGCCGGAGGAAAAACTGAGGATGGGACGAAACACTGAATCGGATCATAAATTCGGTCTAGGTGACTACCATACAATAGTTTACGACCATAAGATAGAATCGGATCATTAATTATGACCTCACGCCACCTAATGGTCCGTTCGATATTTTGGTCGTATTGCCAAAAGGGGTAGTACACGAGCCGGAGGAAAAACTGAGGATGGGTCGAAACACTGAATCGGATCAAAAATTCGGTCTAGGAGACTACCGTACAATATTTTTTGACCATAAGATAGAATCGGATCAATAATTATGACCTCACGCCACCCCATGGCCCGTTAGAAATTTTTTTCGTATTGCGAAATAGGGCACGAGCCGGAGGAAAAACTGAGGATGGGTCGAACCACTGAATCGTATCATAAATTCGGTCTAGGAGACTACCATACAATATTTATGACCGTATGAAAAAATCGGATCAATAATTATGCCTTACGCCACCTCGTGGGCCGTTCGAAATTTTGGTCGTATTGCCAAAGGGGTAGTACGCGAGGCGGAGGAAAAACTGAGGATGCGTCGAAACACTAAATCGGATCATAAATTCCGTCTTGGTGACTGCCATACAATATTTTATGACCATAAGAAAAATCGGATCAATAATTATGACCCCACGCCACCCAGTGGTTCGTTCGATATTTTGGTCGTATTGCCAAAGGGGTAGTACACGAGCCGGAGGAAAAAAACAGAGGATGGGTCGAAACACTGAATCGGATCATAAATTCGGTCTAGGTGACTGCCATACAATATTTTATGACCATAAGATAGAATCGGATCAATAATTATGAACTCACGGCACCCCGTGGCCCGTTCAAAATTTTTGTCGTATTGCCAAAGGGGGTAGTAGACGAGCCGGATGAAAAACTGAGGATGGGACGAAACACTGAATCGGATCATAAATTCGGTCTAAGTGACTGCCATACAATATTTTATGACCATAAGAAAGAATCGGATCAATAATTATGACCACACGCCACCCAGTGGTCCGTTCGATATTTTGGTCGTATTGCCAAAGGGGGTAGTGCACGAGCCGGAGGAAAAAAACAGAGCATGGGTCGAACCACTGAATCGGAACATAAATTCAGTTTAGGAGACTGCCATACAATATTTTATGACCCTATGAAAGAATCGGATCAATAAGTATGCCCTCACGCCACCCTGTGGCCCGTTCGAAATTTTGGTCGTATTGCAAAGGGGGTAGTACACGAGCCGGAGGAAAAACTGAGGATGGGTCGAACCACTGAATCGGATCATAAATTCGGTTTAGGAGACTACCATACAATATTTTATAACCTAAAGAAAGAATCGGATCAATAATTATGACCTCACGGCACCTCGTGGCCCGTTTAAAATTTTTGTCGTATTGCCAAAGGGGGTAGTACACGAGCCGGAGGAAAAACTGAGGATGGGACGAACCACTGAATCGGATCATAAATTCTATCCAGGATACTGCCATACAATATTTTATGACCCTAAAAAATAATCGAATCAATAATTATGCTCTCACGCCACCTCGTGGTCCGTTCGAAATTTTGGTCGTATTGCCAAAGGAGGTAGTACACGAGCCGGAGGAAAAACTGAGGATGGGTCGAAACACTGAATCGGATCATAAATTCGGTCTAGGAGACTGCGATACAATATTTTATGACCATAAGATAGAATCGGATCAATAATTATGACCTCACGCCACCCCGTGGCCCGTTTGAAATTTTTGTCGTATTGCCAAAGAGGGTAGTACACGAGCCGGATGAAAAAAACTGAGGAGGGGTCGAAACACTGAATCAAATCATAAATTCGGTTTAGGAGACTACCATACAATATTTTATGACCTTAAGAAAGAATCGGATCAATAATTATGACCTCACGGCACCCCGTGGCCCGTTCAAAATTTTTGTCGTATTGCCAAAGGGGGTAGTACACGAGCCGGAGGAAAAACTGAGGATGGGACGAAAAACTGAATCGGATCATAAATTCGGTCTAGGTGACTACCATACAATATTTTATGACCATAAGATAGAATCGGATCAATAATTATGACCACACGTCACCCAGTGGTCCGTTCGATATTTTGGTCGTATTGCCAAATGGGGTAGTACACGAGTCGGAGGAAAAAAACAGAGGATGGGTCGAAACACTGAATCGGATCATAAATTCGGTCTAGGAGACTTCCATAAAATATTTTATGACCATAAGATAGAATCGGATCAATAATTATGACCTCACGCCACCCCGTGGCCCGTTAGAAATTTTTGTCTTATTGCGAAAGAGGGCACGAGCCGGAGGAAAAACTGAGGATGGGATAAACCACTGAATCGGATCATAAATTCGGTTTAGGAGACTACCATACATTATTTTATAACCTTAAGAAAGAATCGGATCAATAATTATGACCTCACGGCAACTCGTGGCCGGTTCAAAATTTTTGTCGTATTGCCAAGGGGGTAGTACACGAGCTGGAGGAAAAACTGAGGATGGGTCGAAACACTGAATCGGATCATAAATTCTATCTAGGAGACTGCCGTACAATATTTTATGACCCTAAAAAATAATCGGATCAATAATTATGCCCTCACGCCACCTCGTGGTTTGTTCGAAATTTTGGTCGTATTGCCAAAGAGGGTAGTACAAGAGCCGAAGGAAAAAACTGAGGATGGGTCGAAACACTGAATCGGATCAGAAATTCGGTTTAGGAGACTACCATATATTATTTTATGACCTTAAGAAAGAATCGGATCAATAATTATGACCTCACGGCACCCCGTGGCCCGATAAAAATTTTTGTCGTATTGCCAAAGGAGGTAGTACACGAGCCGGAGGAAAAACTGAGGATGGGACGAAACACTGAATCGGATCATAAATTCGGTCTAGGTGACTACCATACAATAGTTTACGACCATAAGATAGAATCGGATCATTAATTATGACCTTACGCCACCCAGTGGTCCGTTCGATATTTTGGTCGTATTGCCAAAGGGTGTAGTACACGAGCCGGAGGAAAAACTGAGGATGGGTCGAAACACTGAATCGGATCATAAATTCGGTCTAGGAGACTACCATACAATATTTTTTGACCATAAGATAGAATCGGATCAATAATTATGACCTCACGCCACCCCATGGCCCGTTAGAAATTTTTTTCGTATTGCGAAATAGGGCACGAGCCGGAGGAAAAACTGAGGATGGGTCGAACCACTGAATCGTATCATAAATTCGGTCTAGGAGACTACCATACAATATTTATGACCGTAAGAAAAAATCGGATCAATAATTATGCCTTACGCCACCTCGTGGGCCGTTCGAAATTTTGGTCGTATTGCCAAAGGGGTAGTACGCGAGGCGGAGGAGAAACTGAGGATGCGTCGAAACACTAAATCGGATCATAAATTCCGTCTTGGTGACTACCATACAATATTTTATGACCATAAGAAAAATCGGATCAATAATTATGACCTCACGCCACCCAGTGGTTCGTTCGATATTTTGGTCGTATTGCCAAAGGGGTAGTACACGAGCCGGAGGAAAAAAACAGAGGATGGGTCGAAACACTGAATCGGATCATAAATTCGGTCTAGGTGACTGCCATACAATATTTTATGACCATAAGATAGAATCGGATCAATAATTATGAACTCACGGCACCCCGTGGCCCGTTCAAAATTTTTGTCGTATTGCCAAAGGGGGTAGTAGACGAGCCGGATGAAAAACTGAGGATGGGACGAAACACTGAATCGGATCATAAATTCGGTCTAGGTGACTGCCATACAATATTTTATGACCATAAGAAAGAATCGGATCAATAATTATGACCACACGCCACCCAGTGGTCCGTTCGATATTTTGGTCGTATTGCCAAAGGGGGTAGTGCACGAGCCGGAGGAAAAAAACAGAGGATGGGTCGAACCACTGAATCGGAACATAAATTTAGTTTAGGAGACTGCCATACAATATTTTATGACCCTAAGAAAGAATCGGATCAATAAGTATGCCCTCACGCCACCCTGTGGCCCGTTCGAAATTTTGGTCGTATTGCAAAGGGGGTAGTACACGAGCCGGAGGAAAAACTGAGGATGGGTCGAACCACTGAATCGGATCATAAATTCGGTTTAGGAGACTACCATACAATATTATAACCTAAAGAAAGAATCGGATCAATAATTATGACCTCACGGCACCTCGTGGCCCGTTTAAAATTTTTGTCGTAATGCCAAAGGGGGTAGTACACGAGCCGGAGGAAAAACTGAGGATGGGACGAACCACTGAATCGGATCATAAATTCTATCCAGGATACTGCCATACAATATTTTATGACCCTAAAAAATAATCGAATCAATAATTATGCTCTCACGCCACCTCGTGGTCCGTTCGAAATTTTGGTCGTATTGCCAAAGGAGGTAGTACACGAGCCGGAGGAAAAACTGAGGATGGGTCGAAACACTGAATCGGATCATAAATTCGGTCTAGGAGACTGCGATACAATATTTTAAGACCATAAGATAGAATCGGATCAATAATTATGACCTCACGCCACCCCGTGGCCCGTTTGAAATTTTTGTCGTATTGCCAAAGAGGGTAGTACACGAGCCGGATGAAAAAACTGAGGAGGGGTCGAAACACAGAATCAGATCATAAATTCGGTTTAGGAGACTACCATACAATATTTTATGACCATAAGAAAGAATCGGATCAATAATTATGACCTCACGGCACCCCGTGGCCCGTTCAAAATTTTTGTCGTATTGCCAAAGGGGGTAGTACACGAGCCGGAGGAAAAACTGAGGATGGGACGAAAAACTGAATCGGATCATAAATTCGGTCTAGGTGACTACCATACAATATTTTATGACCATAAGATAGAATCGGATCAATAATTATGACCACACGTCACCCAGTGGTCCGTTCGATATTTTGGTCGTATTGCCAAATGGGGTAGTACACGAGTCGGAGGAAAAAAACAGTGGATGGGTCGAAACACTGAATCGGATCATAAATTCGGTCTAGGAGACTTCCATAAAATATTTTATGACCATAAGATAGAATCGGATCAATAATTATGACCTCACGCCACCCCGTGGCCCGTTAGAAATTTTTGTCTTATTGCGAAAGAGGGCACGAGCCGGAGGAAAAACTGAGGATGGGATAAACCACTGAATCGGATCATAAATTCGGTTTAGGAGACTACCATACATTATTTTATAACCTTAAGAAAGAATCGGATCAATAATTATGACCTCACGGCAACTCGTGGCCGGTTCAAAATTTTTGTCGTATTGCCAAGGGGGTAGTACACGAGCCGGAGGAAAAACTGAGGATGGGTCGAAACACTGAATCGGATCATAAATTCTATCTAGGAGATTGCCGTACAATATTTTATGACCTTAAAAAATAATCGGATCAATAATTATGCCCTCACGCCACCTCGTGGTTTGTTCGAAATTTTGGTCGTATTACCAAAGAGGGTAGTACACGAGCCGAAGGAAAAAACTGATGATGGGTCGAAACACTGAATCGGATCAGAAATTCGGTTTAGGAGACTACCATACAATATTTTATGACCTTAAGAAAGAATCGAATCAATAATTATGACCTTACGGCACCCCGTGGCCCGTTCAAAATATTTGTCGTATTGCCAAAGGGGGTAGTACACGAGCCGGAGGAAAAACTGAGGATGGGACGAAACACTGAATCGGATCATAAATTCGCTCTAGGTGACTACCATACAATATTTTATGACATTAAGATAGAATCGGATCAATAATTATGACCACACGTCACCCATTGGTCCGTTCGATATTTTGGTCGTATTGCCAAAGGGGGTAGTACATGAGTCGGAGGAAAAAAACAGAGGATGGGTCGAAACACTGAATCGGATCATAAATTCAGTCTAGGAGACTTCCATAAAATATTTTATGACCATAAGATAGAATCGGATCAATAATTATGACCTCATGCCACCCCGTGGCCCATTAGAAATTTTTGTCTTATTGCGAAAGAGGGCACGTGCCGGAGGAAAAACTGAGGATGGGACAAACCACTGAATCGGATCATATATTCGGTCTAGGAGACTACCATACAATATTTATGACCGTAAGAAAGAATCGGATCAATAATTATGACCTCACGCCACCCAGTGGTTCGTTCGATATTTTGGTCGTATTGCCAAAGGGGGTAGTACACGAGCCGGAGGAAAAAAACAGATGATGGGTCGAAACACTGAATCGGATCATAAATTCGGTCTAGGAGACTGCCATACAATATTTTATGACCATAAGATAGAATCAGATCAATAATTATGACCTCACGCCACCCCGTGGCCCGTTAGAAATTTTTGTCTTATTGCGAAAGATGGCACGAGCCGGAGGAAAAACTGAGGATGGTACAAACCACTGAATCGGATCATAAATTCGATTTTGGAGACTACCATACATTATTGTATAACTATAAGAAAGAATCGGATCAATAACTATGACCTCACGGCACCTCGTGGCCCGTTCAAAATTTTTGTCGTATTGCCAAGGGGGTAGTACACGAGCCGGAGGAAAAACTGAGGATGGGTCGAATCACCGAATCGGATCATAAATTCTATCTAGGAGACTGCCATAAAATATTTTATGACCCTAAAATATAATCGGATCAATAATTATGCCCTCACGCCACCTCGTGGTTTGTTCGAAATTTTGGTCGTATTGCCAAAGAGGGTAGTACACGAGCCGGAGGAAAAAACTGAGAATAGGTCGAAACACTGAATCGGATCATAAATTCGGTTTAGGAGACTACCATACAATATTTTATGACCTTAAGAAAGAATCGAATCAATAATTAAGACCTCAAGGCACCCCGTGGCCCGTTCAAAATTTTTTTCGTATAACCAAAGGGGGTAGTACACGAGCCGGAGGAAAAACTTAGGATGGGACACTGAATCGGATCATAAATTCGGTCTAGGTGACTACCATACAATATTTTATGACCATAAGATAGAATCGGATCAATAATTATGACCACACGTCACCCAGTGGTCCGTTCGATATTTTGGTCGTATTGCCAAATGGGGTAGTACACGAGTCGGAGGAAAAAAACAGAGGATGGGTCGAAACACTGAATCGGATCATAAATTCGGTCTAGGAGACTTCCATAAAATATTTTATGACCATAAGATAGAATCGGATCAAGAATTATGACCTCATGCCACCCCGTGGCCCATTAGAAATTTTTGACTTATTGCGAAAGAGAGCACGAGCCGGAGGAAAAACTGAGGATGGGACAAACCACTGAATCGAATCATAAATTCGGTCTAGGAGACTACCATACAATATTTATGACCGTAAGAAAGAATCGGATCAATAATTATGATCTCACGCCACCCAGTGGTTCGTTCGATATTTTGATCGTATTGCCAAAGGGGGTAGTACACGAGCCGGAGGAAAAAAACAGAGGATGGGTCGAAACACTGAATCGGATCATAAATTCGGTCTAGGAGACTGCCATACAATATTTTATGACCATAAGATAGAATCGGATCAATAATTATGACCTCACGCCACCCCGTGGCCCGTTAGAAATTTTTGTCTTATTGCGAATGAGGGCACGAGCCGGAGGAAAAACTGAGGATGGGACAAACCACTGAATCGGATCATAAATTCGGTTTAGGAGACTACCATACATTATTTTATAACCTTAAGAAAGAATCGGATCAATAATTATGACCACACGGCACCTCGTGGCCCGTTCAAAATTTTTGTCGTATTGCCAAGGGGGTAGTACACGAGCCGGAGGAAAAACTGAGGATGGGTCGAAACACTGAATCGGATCATAAATTCTATCTAGGAGACTGCCATACAATATTTTATGACCCTAAAAAATAATCGGATCAACAATTATGCCCTCAACGCCACCTCGTGGTTTGTTCGAAATTTTGGTCGTATTGCCAAAGAGGGTAGTACACGAGCCGGAGGAAAAAACTGAGGATGGGTCGAAACACTGAATCGGATCATAAATTCGGTTTAGGAGACTACCATACAATATTTTATGACCTTAAGAAAGAATCGGATCAATAATTATGACCTCACGGCACCCCGTGGCCCGTTCAAAATTTTTTTCGTATTGCCAAAGGGGGTAGTACACGAGCCGGAGGAAAAACTTAGGATGGGACGAAACACTGAATCGGATCGTAAATTCGGTCTAGGTGACTACCATACAATATTTTATAACCCTAAAAAATAATCAGATCAATAATTATGCCCTCACGCCACCTCGTGGTTTGTTCGAAATTTTGGTCTTATTGCCAAAGGAGGTAGTTCACGAACCGGATGAAAAACTAAAGATGGGTCGAAACACTGAATCGGATCATAAATTCGGATTAGGAGACTGCCATACAATATTTTATGACCCTAAGATAGAATCGGATCAATAATTATGCCGTCACGCCACCCCGTGGCCCGTTCGAAATTTTAGTCGTATTGCCAAAGAGGGTAGTAAGCGAGCCGGAGGAAAAACTGAGGATGGGTAAAACCATTAAATCGGATCATAAATTCGGTCTAGGAGACTGCCATATGATATTTTATGACCATAAGGATAAATCAGTTCAATAATTATGCCATCACGCCACCCCGTGACCCGTTCAAAATTTTGATCGTATTGCCAAAAGGGGTAGTACACGAGCTGGAGGAAAAACTGAGAATGGGTCGAACCACTGAATCGGATCATAAATTCGGTTTGCGAGACTGCCATACAATATTTTATGAACCTAAGAAAGAATCGGATCAATAGATATGCCCTCACGCCACCCCGTGGCCCGTTCGAAATTTTGGTCGTATTGCCAAAGGGGGTAGTACACGAGCCGGAGGAAAAACTGAGGATGGGCCGAACCACTGAATCGGAACATAAATTCGGTTTAGGAGACTGCCATACAATATTTTATGACCTTAAGAAAGAACCGGATCAATAATTATGATTTCACGCCACCCCGTGGCACGTTCGAAATTTTTGTCGTATTGCCAAAGGGGGTAGTACACGAGCCGGAGGAAAAACTGAGGATGGGTTGAAACACTGAATCGGAACATAAATTCGGTCTAGGAGACTGCCATATAATATTTTATGACCATAAGATAGAATCAGATCAATAATTATGACCTCACGCCACCCTGTGGCCCATTAGAAATTTTTGTCTTATTGCCAAAGAGATCACGAGCCGGAGGAAAAACTGAGGATGGGACAAACCACTGAATCGGATCATAAATTCGGTCTAGGAGACTACCATACAATATTTATGACCGTAAGAAAGAATCGGATCAATAATTATGACCTCACGCCACCCAGTGGTTCGTTCGATATTTTGGTCGAATTGCCAAAGGGGGTAGTACACGAGCCGGAGGAAAAAACAGAGGATGGGTCGAAACACTGAATCGGATCATAAATTCGGTCTAGGAGACTGCCATACAATATTTTATGACCATAAGATAGAATCGGATCAATAATTATGACCTCACGCCACCACGTGGCCCGTTAGAAATTTTTGTCTTATTGCGACAGAGGGCACGAGCCGGAGGAAAAACTGAGGATGGGACAAACCACTGAATCGGATCATAAATTCGGTTTAGGAGACTACCATACATTATTTTATAACCTTAAGAAAGAATCGGATCAAAAATATGACCTCACGGCACCTCTTGGCCCGTTCAAAATTTTTGTCGTATTGCCAAGGGGGTAGTACACGAGCCGTAGGAAAAACTGAGGATGGGTCGAAACACTGAATCGGATCATAAATTCTATCTAGGAGACTGCCATACAATATTTTATGACCCTAAAAAATAATCGGATCAATAATTATGCCCTCACGCGACCTCGTGGTTTGTTCGAAATTTTGGTCGTATTGCTAAAGAGGGTAGTACACGAGCCGGAGGAAAAAACTGAGGATGGGTCGAAACACTGAATCGGATCATAAATTCGGTTTAGGAGACTACCATACAATATTTTATGACCTTAAGAAAGAATCGGATCAATAATTATGACCTCACGGCACCCCGTGGCCCGTTCAAAATTTTTGTCGTATTGCCAAAGGGGGTAGTACACGAGCCGGAGGAAAAACTGAGGATGGGACGAAACACTGAATCGGATCATAAATTCGGTCTAGGTGACTACCATACAATATTTTATGACCATAAGATAGAATCGGATCAATAATTATGACCACACGTCACCCAGTGGTCCGTTCGATATTTTGGTCGTATTGCCAAATGGGGTAGTACACGAGTCGGAGGAAAAAAACAGAGGATGGGTCGAAACACTGAATCGGATCATAAATTTGGTCTAGGAGACTGCCATACAATATTTTATGACCATAAGATAGAATCGGATCAGTAATTATAACCTCACGCCACCCCGTGGCCCGTTAGAAATTTTTGTCTTATTGCGATAGAGGGCACGAGCCGGAGGAAAAACTGAGGATGGGACAAACCACTGAATCGGATCATAAATTCGGTTTAGGAGACTACCATACATTATTTTATAACCTTAAGAAAGAATCGGATCAATAATTATGAGCTCACGGCACCTCGTGGCCCGTTCTAAATTTTTGTTGTATTGCCAAGGGGGTAGTACACGAGCCGGAGGAAAAACTGAGGATGGGTCGAAACACTGACTCGGATCATAAATTCTATCTATGAGACTGCCATACAATATTTTATGACCCTAAAAAATAATCGGATCAATAATTATGCCCTCACGCCACCTCGTGGTTTGTTCGAAATTTTGGTCGTATTGCCAAAGAGGGTAATACACGAGCCGGAGGAAAAAACTGAGGATGGGTCGAAACACTGAATCGGATCATAAATTCGGTTTAGGAGACTACCATACAATATTTTATGACCTTAAGAAAGAATCGGATCAATAATTATGACCTCACGGCACCCCGTGGCCCGTTCAAAATTTTTTTCGTATTGCCAAAGGGGGTAGTACACGAGCCGGAGGAAAAACTTAGGATGGGACGAAACACTGAATCGGATCATAAATTCGGTCTAGGTGACTACCATACAATATTTTATAACCCTAAAAAATAATCAGATCAATAATTATGCCCTCACGCCACCTCGTGGTTTGTTCGAAATTTTGGTCTTATTGCCAAAGGAGGTAGTTCACGAACCGGATGAAAAACTAAGGATGGGTCGAAACACTGAATCGGATCATAAATTCGGATTAGGAGACTGCCATACAATATTTTATGACCCTAAGATAGAATCGGATCAATAATTATGCCGTCACGCCACCCCGTGGCCCGTTCGAAATTTTAGTCGTATTGCCAAAGAGGGTAGTAAGCGAGCCGGAGGAAAAACTGAGGATGGGTCGAACCATTGAATCGGAACATAAATTCGGTTTAGGAGACTACCATACAATATTTTATGACCATAAGAAAGAATCGGATCAATAATTATGACCTCACGCCACCCAGTGGTCCGTTCGATATTTTGGTCGTATAGCCAAATGAGTTAGTACACGAGCCGGAGGAAAAAAACTTAGGATGGGTCGAAACATTGAATCAGATCATAAATTCGATCTAGGAGACTGCCTTACAATATTTTATAACCATAAGATAGAATCGGATCAATAATAATGACCTGACGCCACCCCGTGGCCCGTTTGAAATTTTTGTCGTATTGCGAAAGAGGGCACGACCCGGAGGAAAAACTGAGGATGGGTCGAACCAATCAATCGGATCATAAATTCGGTCTAGGAGACTACCATACAATATTTTATGACCATAAGAAAGAATCGGATCATTAATTATGACCTCACTCCACCCAGTGGTCCGTTCGATATTTTGGTCGTTTTGTCTAAGGGGGTAGTACACGAGCTGGATGAAAAACTGAGGATCGGTCGAAACACTGAATCGGATCATAAATTCGGTCTAGGAGACTGCCATACAATATTTTATGACCATAAGATTGAATCGGATCAATAATTATAGCCGCACGCCACCTCGTGGCCCGTTCAAAATTTTTGTCGTATTGCCAACGGGGGTAGTACACGAGCCGGAGGAAAAACTGAGGATGGGTCGAAACACTGAATCAGATCATAAATTCGGTTTAGGAGACTACCATACAATATTTTATGACCTTAAGGAAGAATCGGATCAATAATTATGATCTCACGCCACCCCGTGGCCCGTTCGAAATTTTTGTCGTATTGCCAATGGGGTAGTACACGAGCCGAAGGAAAAACTGAGGATGGGTCGAAACACAGAATCGGATCATAAATTCGGTTTAAGAGACTACCATACAATATTTTATGACCTTAAGAAAGAATCGGATCAATAATTATGACCTCACGGCACCCCGAGGCCCGTTCAAAATTTTTGTCGTATTGCCAAACGGGGTAGTACACGAGCCGGAGGAAAAACTGAGGATGGGACGAAACACTTGATCGGATCATAAATTCGGTCTAGGTGACTACCATACAATATTTTATGACCATAAGATAGAATCGGATCAATAATTATGACCACACGCCACCCAGTGTTCCGTTCGATATTTTGGTCGTATTGCCAAATGGGGTAGTACACGAGCCGGATGAAAAAAACAGAGGATGGGTCGAAATACTGAATCGGATCATAAATTCGGTCTAGGAGACTTCCATAAAATATTTAATGACCATAAGATAGAATCGGATCAATAATTATGACCTCACGCCACCCCGTGGCCCGTTAGAAATTTTTGCCTTATTGCGATAGAGGGCACGAGCCGGAGGAAAAACCGAGGATGGGACGAACCACTGAATCGGATCATAAATTCGGTCTATGAGACAACCATACAATATTTTATGACCGTAAGAAAGAATCAGATCAACAATTATGCCCTCACGCCACCTCATGGGCCGTTCGAAATTTTAGTCAAATTGCCAAAGGGGGTAGTACACGAGCCGGAGGAAAAACTGAGGATGGGTCGAAACACTGAATAGAAACATAAATTAGGTCTAGGAGACTGCCAGATAATATTTTTTGACCATAAGATAGAATCGGATCAATAATTATGACCTCACGCCACCCCGTGGCCTGTTCGAAATTTTTGTCGTATTGCCAAAGAGCGTAGTACACCAGCCGGAGGAAAAACTGAGGACGGGTCGAAACACTAAATCGGATCATAAATTCGGTATAGAAGACTACCATACAATATTTTATGACCATAAAAAGAATCGGATCAATAATTATGACCTCACGCCACCTAGTGGTCTGTTCAATATTTTGGTTGTATTGCCAAATGAGGTAGTACACGAGCCGGAGGAAATAAACTGAGGATGTGTCGAAACACTGAATCAGATCATAAATTCGGTCTAGGAGACTGCCATACAATATTTTATGACCATAAGATAGAATCGGATCAATAATTATGACCTCACGCCACCCCATGGCCCGTTAGAAATTTTTGTCGTATTGCGAAATAGGGCACGAGCCGGAGGAAAACACTGAGGATGGGTCGAAACACTGAATCGGATCATAAATTTGGTCTAGGAGACTACCATACAATATTTTATGACCATAAGATTGAATCGGATCAATAATTATGACATCACGGCACCCCATGGCCCGTTCAAAATTTTTGTCGTATTGCCAAAGGGGGTAGCACACGAGCCGGAGGAAAAACTGAGGATGGGACGAAACACTGAATCGGATCATAAATTCGGTCTAGGTGACTGCGCATACAATATTTTATGACCATAAAATAGAATCGGATCAATAATTATGACCACACGCCACCCAGTGGTCCGTTCGATATTTTGGTCGTATTGCCAAAGGGGGTAGTACACGAGCCGGAGGAAAAAACAGAGGATAGGTCGAACCACTGAATCGGAACAAAAATTCGGTCTAGGAGACTGCCATACAATATTTTATAACCCTAACAAAGAATCGGATCAATAATTATGCCCTCACGCCACCCTGTGGCCCGTTCGAAATTTTTGTCGTATTGCCAAAGGGGATAGTACACGAGCCGGAGGAAAAACTGAGGATGGGTCGAACCACTGAATCGGATCATAAATTCGGTTTAGGAGACTACCATACAATATTTTATAACCTTAAGAAAGAATCGGATCAATAATTATGACCTCACGGCACCCCGTGGCCCGTTCAAAATTTTTGTCGTATTGCCAAAGGGGGTAGTACACGAGCCGGAGGAAAAACTGAGGATGGGACGAACCACTGAATCGGATCATAAATTCTATCTAGGAGACTGCCATACAATATTTTATGACCCTAAAAAATAATCGGATCAATAATTATGCCCTCACGCCACCTCGTGGTCCGTTCGAAATTTTGGTCGTATTGCCAAAGGAGGTAGTTCATGAGCCGGAGGAAATAAACTGAGGATGGGTCGAACCACTGAATCGGAACATAAATTCGGTTTAGGAGACTGCCATACAATATTTTATGACCATAAGATTGAATCGGATCAATAATTATGACCTCACGGCACCCCATGGCCCGTTCAAAATTTTTGTCGTATTGCCAAAGGGGGTAGTACACGAGCCGGAGGAAAAACTGAGGATGGGACGAAACACTGAATCGGATCATAAATTCGGTCTAGGTGACTGCGATACAATATTTTATAACCTTAAGAAAGAATCGGATAAAAAATTATGACCTCACGGCACCCCGTGGCCCGTTCAAAATTTTTGTCGTATTGACAAAGGGGGTAGTACACGAGCCGGAGGAAAGACTGAGGATGGGACGAACCACTGAATCAGATCATAAATTCTATCTAGGAGACTGCCATACAATATTTTATGACCCTAAAAAATAATCGGATCAATAATTATGCCCTCACGCCACCTCGTGGTCCGTTCGAAATTTTGGTCGTATTGCCAAATGTGGTAGTTCACGAGCTAGAGGAAAAACTAAGGATGGGTCGAAACACTGAATCGGATCATAAATTCGGACTAGGAGACTGCCATACAATATTTTATGACCCTAAGATAGAATCGGATCAATAATTATGCCGTCACGCCACCCCGTGGCCCGTTCGAAATTTAGGTCGTTTTGCCAAAGAGGGTAGTAAGCGAGCCGGAGGAAAAACTGAGGATGGGTCGAACCACTGAATCGGATCATAAATTCGGTCTAGGAGACTGCCATATAATATTTTATGATCATAAGAAAAAATCAGTTCAATAACTATGCCAACACGCCACCCCGTGGCCCGTTCGAAATTTTGGTCGTATTGCCAAATGGGGTAGTACACGAGCTGGAGGAAAAACTAAGGATGGGTCGAACCATTGAATCGGAACATAAATTCGGTTTAGGAGACTTCCATACAATATTTTATGACCCTAAGAAAGAATCGGATCAATAATTATGTCCTCACGCCACCCAGTGGTCCGTTCGATATTTTGGTCGTATTGCCAAAAAGGGTAGTACACGAGCCGGAGGAAAAAAACTGAGGATGGGTCGAAACACTGAATCGGATTATAAATTCGGTCTAGGTGACTGCCATACAATATTTTATGACCATAAGAAAAATCGGATCAATAATTATAACCTCACGCCACCCCGTGGTTCGTTCGATATTTTGGTCGTATTGCCAAAAGGGGTAGTACACGAGCCGGAGGAAATAAACAGAGGATGGGTCGAAACACTGAATCGGATCAAAAATTCGGTTTGCGAGACCGCCATTCAATATTTTTTGAACCTTAGAAAGAATCGGATCAATAATTATGCCCTCACGCCACCCCGTGGCCCGTTCGAAATTTTGGTCGTATTGCCAAAGGGGGTAGTACACGAGCCGGAGAAAAAACTGAGGAAGGGTCGAACCACTGAATCAGAACATAAATTCGGTTTAGGAGACTTCCATTCAATATTTTATGACCCTAAGAAATAATCGGATCAATAATTATGTCCTCACGCCACCCAGTGGTCCGTTCGATATTTTGGTCGTATTGCCAAAGGGGGTAGTACACGAGCCGGAGGAAAAAAACAGATGATGGGTCGAAACACTGAATCGGATCATAAATTCGGTCTAGGAGACTGCCATACAATATTTTATGACCATAATATAGAATCGGATCGATAATTATGACCTCACGGCACCCCGTGGCCCGTTCAAAATTTTTGTCGTATTGCCAAAGGGGGTAGTACACGAGCCGGAGGAAAAACTGAGGATGGGACGAAACACTGAATCAGATCATAAATTCTGTCTAGGTGACTGCCATACAATATTTTATGTCCATAAGAAAGAATCGGATCAATAATTATAACCTCACGCCACCCCGTGGTTCGTTCGATATTTTGGTCGTATTGCCAAAAGGGGTAGTACACGAGCCGGAGGAAAAAAACAGAGGATGGGTCGAAACACTGAATCGGATCATAAATTCGGTCTAGGAGATTGTCATACAGTATTTTATGACCATTAGATAGAATCGGATCAATAATTATGACCTCACGGCACCCCGTGGCCCGTTCAAAATTTTTGCCGTATTGCCAAAGGGGGTAGTACACGAGCCGGAGGAAAAACTGAGGATGGGACGAAACACTGAATGGGATCATAAATTCGGTCTAGTTGACTGCCATACAATATTTTATGACCCTAAGCAAGAATCAGATCAATAATTATGCCCTCACGCCACCCCGTGGCCCGTTCGATATTTTGGTCGTATTGCTAATGGGGGTAGTAAACGAGCCGGGGGAAAAACTGAGGATGGGTCGAACCACTGAATCGGAACATAAATTCGGTTTAAGAGACTGCCATACAATATTTTATGACCCTAAGAAAGAATCGGATCAATAATTATGCCCTCACGCCACCCTGTGGCCCATTCGAAATTTTGGTCGTATTGCCAAAGAGGGTAGTACACGAGCCGGAGGAAAAACTGAGGATGGGTCAAACCACTGAATCGGATCATAAATTCGGTTTATAAGACTGCCATTCAATATTTATGACCCTAAGAAAGAATCGGATCAATAATTATGCCCTCAAGCCACCCTGTGGCCGTTCGAAATTTTGGTCGTTTTGCCAAAGGGTGTAGTACACGAGCCGGAGGAAAAACTGAGGATGGGTCGAACCACTGAGTCGGATCATAAATTCGGTTTAGAAGACTGCCACACATTATCTTGTGACCCTAAGAAAGAATCGGATCAATAACTATGCCCTCACGCCACCCTGTGGCCCGTTCGAAATTTTGGTCGCATTGCCAAATGGGGTAGTACACGAGCTGGATGAAAAACTGAGGATGGGTCGAACCACTGAATAGGATCAAAAATTCGGTTTGCGAGACCGCCATTCAATATTTTTTGAACCTTAGAAAGAATCGGATCAATAATTATGCCCTCACGCCACCCCGTGGCCCGTTCGAAATTTTGGTCGTATTGCCAAAGGGGGTAGTACACGAGCCGGAGAAAAAACTGAGGAAGGGTCGAACCACTGAATCAGAACATAAATTCGGTTTAGGACACTTCCATTCAATATTTTATGACCCTAAGAAATAATCGGATCAATAATTATGTCCTCACGCCACCCAGTGGTCCGTTCGATATTTTGGTCGTATTGCCAAAGGGGGTAGTACACGAGCCGGAGGAAAAAAACAGATGATGGTTCGAAACACTGAATCGGATCATAAATTCGGTCTAGGAGACTGCCATACAATATTTTATGACCATAAGATAGAATCGGATCAATAATTATGACCTCACGCCACCCCGTGGCCCGTTCAAAATTTTTGTCGTATTGCCAAAGGGGGTAGTACACGAGCCGGAGGAAAAACTGAGGATGGGACGAAACACTGAATCAGATCATAAATTCGGTCTAGGTGACTGCCATACAATATTTTATGTCCATAAGAAAGAATCGGATCAATAATTATAACCTCACGCCACCCCGTGGTTCGTTCGATATTTTGGTCGTATTGCCAAAAGGGGTAGTACACGAGCCGGAGGAAAAAAACAGAGGATGGGTCGAAACACTGAATCGGATCATAAATTCGGTCTAGGAGATTGCCATACAGTATTTTATGACCATTAGATAGAATCGGATCAATAATTATGACCTCACGGCACCCCGTGGCCCGTTCAAAATTTTTGTCGTATTGCCAAAGGGGGTAGTACACGAGCCGGAGGAAAAACTGAGGATGGGACGAAACACTGAATGGGATCATAAATTCGGTCTAGTTGACTGCCATACAATATTTTATGACCCTAAGAAAGAATCAGATCAATAATTATGCCCTCACGCCACCCCGTGGCCCGTTCGATATTTTGGTCGTATTGCCAATGGGGGTAGTAAACGAGCCGGGGGAAAAACTGAGGATGGGTCGAACCACTGAATCGGAACATAAATTCGGTTTAAGAGACTGCCATACAATATTTTATGACCCTAAGAAAGAATCGGATCAATAATTATGCCCTCACGCCACCCTGTGGCCCATTCGAAATTTTGGTCGTATTGCCAAAGAGGGTAGTACACGAGCCGGAGGAAAAACTGAGGATGGGTCAAACCACTGAATCGGATCATAAATTCGGTTTATAAGACTGCCATTCAATATTTATGACCCTAAGAAAGAATCAGATCAATAATTATGCCCTCACGCCACCCTGTGGCCGTTCGAAATTTTGGTCGTTTTGCCAAAGGGTGTAGTACACGAGCCGGAGGAAAAACTGAGGATGGGTCGAACCACTGAGTCGGATCATAAATTCGGTTTAGAAGACTGCCACACATTATCTTGTGACCCTAAGAAAGAATCGGATCAATAACTAT
Organism: Bidens hawaiensis; assembly: GCF_021521415.1. Taxonomy (NCBI): domain Eukaryota; kingdom Viridiplantae; phylum Streptophyta; class Magnoliopsida; order Asterales; family Asteraceae; genus Bidens; species Bidens hawaiensis. The sequence continues at coordinate 157,343 of NW_027493589.1, read as the reverse complement.
GCCCTCACGCCACCCTGTGGCCCGTTCGAAATTTTGGTCGTATTGCCAAATGGGGTAGTACACGAGCTGGATGAAAAACTGAGGATGGGTAGAACCACTGAATCGGATCAAAAATTCGGTTTGCGAGACCGCCATTCAATATTTTTTGAACCTTAGAAAGAATCGGATCAATAATTATGCCCTCACGCCACCCCGTGGCCCGTTCGAAATTTTGGTCGTATTGCCAAAGGGGGTAGTACACGAGCCGGAGAAAAAACTGAGGAAGGGTCGAACCACTGAATCAGAACATAAATTCGGTTTAGGAGACTTCCATTCAATATTTTATGACCCTAAGAAATAATCGGATCAATAATTATGTCCTCACGCCACCCAGTGGTCCGTTCGATATTTTGGTCGTATTGCCAAAGGGGGTAGTACACGAGCCGGAGGAAAAAAACAGATGATGGGTCGAAACACTGAATCGGATCATAAATTCGGTCTAGGAGACTGCCATACAATATTTTATGACCATAAGATAGAATCGGATCAATAATTATGACCTCACGCCACCCCGTGGCCCGTTCAAAATTTTTGTCGTATTGCCAAAGGGTGTAGTACACGAGCCGGAGGAAAAACTGAGGATGGGACGAAACACTGAATCAGATCATAAATTCGGTCTAGGTGACTGCCATACAATATTTTATGTCCATAAGAAAGAATCGGATCAATAATTATAACCTCACGCCACCCCGTGGTTCGTTCGATATTTTGGTCGTATTGCCAAAAGGGGTAGTACACGAGCCGGAGGAAAAAAACAGAGGATGGGTCGAAACACTGAATCGGATCATAAATTCGGTCTAGGAGATTGCCATACAGTATTTTATGACCATTAGATAGAATCGGATCAATAATTATGACCTCACGGCACCCCGTGGCCCGTTCAAAATTTTTGTCGTATTGCCAAAGGGGGTAGTACACGAGCCGGAGGAAAAACTGAGGATGGGACGAAACACTGAATGGGATCATAAATTCGGTCTAGTTGACTGCCATACAATATTTTATGACCCTAAGAAAGAATCAGATCAATAATTATGCCCTCACGCCACCCCGTGGCCCGTTCGATATTTTGGTCGTATTGCCAATGGGGGTAGTAAACGAGCCGGGGGAAAAACTGAGGATGGGTCGAACCACTGAATCGGAACATAAATTCGGTTTAAGAGACTGCCATACAATATTTTATGACCCTAAGAAAGAATCGGATCAATAATTATGCCCTCACGCCACCCTGTGGCCCATTCGAAATTTTGGTCGTATTGCCAAAGAGGGTAGTACACGAGCCGGAGGAAAAACTGAGGATGGGTCAAACCACTGAATCGGATCATAAATTCGGTTTATAAGACTGCCATTCAATATTTATGACCCTAAGAAAGAATCGGATCAATAATTATGCCCTCACGCCACCCTGTGGCCGTTCGAAATTTTGGTCGTTTTCCAAAGGGTGTAGTACACGAGCCGGAGGAAAAACTGAGGATGGGTCGAACCACTGAGTCGGATCATAAATTCGGTTTAGAAGACTGCCACACATTATCTTGTGACCCTAAGAAAGAATCGGATCAATAACTATGCCCTCACGCCACCCTGTGGCCCGTTCGAAATTTTGGTCGTATTGCCAAATGGGGTAGTACACGAGCTGGATGAAAAACTGAGGATGGGTCGAACCACTGAATCGGATCAAAAATTCGGTTTGCGAGACCGCCATTCAATATTTTTTGAACCTTAGAAAGAATCGGATCAATAATTATGCCCTCACGCCACCCCGTGGCCCGTTCGAAATTTTGGTCGTATTGCCAAAGGGGGTAGTACACGAGCCGGAGAAAAAACTGAGGAAGGGTCGAACCACTGAATCAGAACATAAATTCGGTTTAGGAGACTTCCATTCAATATTTTATGACCCTAAGAAATAATCGGATCAATAATTATGTCCTCACGCCACCCAGTGGTCCGTTCGATATTTTGGTCGTATTGCCAAAGGGGGTAGTACACGAGCCGGAGGAAAAAAACAGATGATGGGTCGAAACACTGAATCGGATCATAAATTCGGTCTAGGAGACTGCCATACAATATTTTATGACCATAAGATAGAATCGGATCAATAATTATGACCTCACGCCACCCCGTGGCCCGTTCAAAATTTTTGTCGTATTGCCAAAGGGGGTAGTACACGAGCCGGAGGAAAAACTGAGGATGGGACGAAACACTGAATCAGATCATAAATTCGGTCTAGGTGACTGCCATACAATATTTTATGTCCATAAGAAAGAATCGGATCAATAATTATAACCTCACGCCACCCCGTGGTTCGTTCGATATTTTGGTCGTATTGCCAAAAGGGGTAGTACACGAGCCGGAGGAAAAAAACAGAGGATGGGTCGAAACACTGAATCGGATCATAAATTCGGTCTAGGAGATTGCCATACAGTATTTTATGACCATTAGATAGAATCGGATCAATAATTATGACCTCACGGCACCCCGTGGCCCGTTCAAAATTTTTGTCGTATTGCCAAAGGGGATAGTACACGAGCCGGAGGAAAAACTGAGGATGGGACGAAACACTGAATGGGATCATAAATTCGGTCTAGTTGACTGCCATACAATATTTTATGACCCTAAGAAAGAATCAGATCAATAATTATGCCCTCACGCCACCCCGTGGCCCGTTCGATATTTTGGTCGTATTGCCAATGGGGGTAGTAAACGAGCCGGGGGAAAAACTGAGGATGGGTCGAACCACTGAATCGGAACATAAATTCGGTTTAAGAGACTGCCATACAATATTTTATGACCCTAAGAAAGAATCGGATCAATAATTATGCCCTCACGCCACCCTGTGGCCCATTCGAAATTTTGGTCGTATTGCCAAAGAGGGTAGTACACGAGCCGGAGGAAAAACTGAGGATGGGTCAAACCACTGAATCGGATCAAAAATTCTGTTTATAAGACTGCCATTCAATATTTATGACCCTAAGAAAGAATCGGATCAATAATTATGCCCTCACGCCACCCTGTGGCCGTTCGAAATTTTGGTCGTTTTGCCAAAGGGTGTAGTACACGAGCCGGAGGAAAAACTGAGGATGGGTCGAACCACTGAGTCGGATCATAAATTCGGTTTAGAAGACTGCCACACATTATCTTGTGACCCTAAGAAAGAATCGGATCAATAACTATGCCCTCACGCCACCCTGTGGCCCGTTCGAAATTTTGGTCGTATTGCCAAATGGGGTAGTACACGAGCTGGATGAAAAACTGAGGATGGGTCGAACCACTGAATCGGATCAAAAATTCGGTTTGCGAGACCGCCATTCAATATTTTTTGAACCTTAGAAAGAATCGGATCAATAATTATGTCCTCACGCCACCCAGTGGTCCGTTCGATATTTTGGTCGTATTGCCAAAAAGGGTAGTACACGAGCCGGAGGAAAAAAACTGAGGATGGGTCGAAACACTGAATCGGATTATAAATTCGGTCTAGGTGACTGCCATACAATATTTTATGACCATAAGAAAAATCGGATCAATAATTATAACCTCACGCCACCCCGTGGTTCGTTCGATATTTTGGTCGTATTGCCAAAAGGGGTAGTACACGAGCCGGAGGAAAAAACAAAGGATGGGTCGAAACACTGAATCGGATCATAAATTCGGTCTAGGAGACTGCCATACAATATTTTATGACCATAAGATAGAATCGGATCAATAATTATGACCTCACGGCAATCCGTGGCCCGTTCAAAATTTTTGTCGTATTGCCAAAGGGGGTAGTACACGAGCCGGAGGAAAAACTGAGGATGGGACGAAACACTGAATCAGATCATAAATTCGGTCTAGGTGACTGCCATACAATATTTTATGTCCATAAGAATGAATCGGATCAATAATTATAACCTCACGCCACCCCGTGGTTCGTTCGATATTTTGGTCGTATTGCCAAAAGGGGTAGTACACGAGCCGGAGGAAAAAAACAGAGGATGGGTCGAAACACTGAATCGGATCATAAATTCGGTCTAGGAGATTGCCATACAGTATTTTATGACCATTAGATAGAATCGGATCAATAATTATGACCTCACGGCACCCCGTGGCCCGTTCAAAATTTTTGTCGTATTGCCAAAGGGGGTAGTACACGAGCCGGAGGAAAAACTGAGGATGGGACGAAACACTGAATGGGATCATAAATTCGGTCTAGTTGACTGCCATACAATATTTTATGACCCTAAGAAAGAATCAGATCAATAATTATGCCCTCACGCCACCCCGTGGCCCGTTCGATATTTTGGTCGTATTGCCAATGGGGGTAGTAAACGAGCCGGGGGAAAAACTGAGGATGGGTCGAACCACTGAATCGGAACATAAATTCGGTTTAAGAGACTGCCATACAATATTTTATGACCCTAAGAAAGAATCGGATCAATAATTATGCCCTCACGCCACCCTGTGGCCCATTCGAAATTTTGGTCGTATTGCCAAAGAGGGTAGTACACGAGCCGGAGGAAAAACTGAGGATGGGTCAAACCACTGAATCGGATCATAAATTCGGTTTATAAGACTGCCATTCAATATTTATGACCCTAAGAAAGAATCGGATCAATAATTATGCCCTCACGCCACCCTGTGGCCGTTCGAAATTTTGGTCGTTTTCCAAAGGGTGTAGTACACGAGCCGGAGGAAAAACTGAGGATGGGTCGAACCACTGAGTCGGATCATAAATTCGGTTTAGAAGACTGCCACACATTATCTTGTGACCCTAAGAAAGAATCGGATCAATAACTATGCCCTCACGCCACCCTGTGGCCCGTTCGAAATTTTGGTCGTATTGCCAAATGGGGTAGTACACGAGCTGGATGAAAAACTGAGGATGGGTCGAACCACTGAATCGGATCAAAAATTCGGTTTGCGAGACCGCCATTCAATATTTTTTGAACCTTAGAAAGAATCGGATCAATAATTATGCCCTCACGCCACCCCGTGGCCCGTTCGAAATTTTGGTCGTATTGCCAAAGGGGGTAGTACACGAGCCGGAGAAAAAACTGAGGAAGGGTCGAACCACTGAATCAGAACATAAATTCGGTTTAGGAGACTTCCATTCAATATTTTATGACCCTAAGAAATAATCGGATCAATAATTATGTCCTCACGCCACCCAGTGGTCCGTTCGATATTTTGGTCGTATTGCCAAAGGGGGTAGTACACGAGCCGGAGGAAAAAAACAGATGATGGGTCGAAACACTGAATCGGATCATAAATTCGGTCTAGGAGACTGCCATACAATATTTTATGACCATAAGATAGAATCGGATCAATAATTATGACCTCACGCCACCCCGTGGCCCGTTCAAAATTTTTGTCGTATTGCCAAAGGGGGTAGTACACGAGCCGGAGGAAAAACTGAGGATGGGACGAAACACTGAATCAGATCATAAATTCGGTCTAGGTGACTGCCATACAATATTTTATGTCCATAAGAAAGAATCGGATCAATAATTATAACCTCACGCCACCCCGTGGTTCGTTCGATATTTTGGTCGTATTGCCAAAAGGGGTAGTACACGAGCCGGAGGAAAAAAACAGAGGATGGGTCGAAACACTGAATCGGATCATAAATTCGGTCTAGGAGATTGCCATACAGTATTTTATGACCATTAGATAGAATCGGATCAATAATTATGACCTCACGGCACCCCGTGGCCCGTTCAAAATTTTTGTCGTATTGCCAAAGGGGATAGTACACGAGCCGGAGGAAAAACTGAGGATGGGACGAAACACTGAATGGGATCATAAATTCGGTCTAGTTGACTGCCATACAATATTTTATGACCCTAAGAAAGAATCAGATCAATAATTATGCCCTCACGCCACCCCGTGGCCCGTTCGATATTTTGGTCGTATTGCCAATGGGGGTAGTAAACGAGCCGGGGGAAAAACTGAGGATGGGTCGAACCACTGAATCGGAACATAAATTCGGTTTAAGAGACTGCCATACAATATTTTATGACCCTAAGAAAGAATCGGATCAATAATTATGCCCTCACGCCACCCTGTGGCCCATTCGAAATTTTGGTCGTATTGCCAAAGAGGGTAGTACACGAGCCGGAGGAAAAACTGAGGATGGGTCAAACCACTGAATCGGATCAAAAATTCTGTTTATAAGACTGCCATTCAATATTTATGACCCTAAGAAAGAATCGGATCAATAATTATGCCCTCACGCCACCCTGTGGCCGTTCGAAATTTTGGTCGTTTTGCCAAAGGGTGTAGTACACGAGCCGGAGGAAAAACTGAGGATGGGTCGAACCACTGAGTCGGATCATAAATTCGGTTTAGAAGACTGCCACACATTATCTTGTGACCCTAAGAAAGAATCGGATCAATAACTATGCCCTCACGCCACCCTGTGGCCCGTTCGAAATTTTGGTCGTATTGCCAAATGGGGTAGTACACGAGCTGGATGAAAAACTGAGGATGGGTCGAACCACTGAATCGGATCAAAAATTCGGTTTGCGAGACCGCCATTCAATATTTTTTGAACCTTAGAAAGAATCGGATCAATAATTATGTCCTCACGCCACCCAGTGGTCCGTTCGATATTTTGGTCGTATTGCCAAAAAGGGTAGTACACGAGCCGGAGGAAAAAAACTGAGGATGGGTCGAAACACTGAATCGGATTATAAATTCGGTCTAGGTGACTGCCATACAATATTTTATGACCATAAGAAAAATCGGATCAATAATTATAACCTCACGCCACCCCGTGGTTCGTTCGATATTTTGGTCGTATTGCCAAAAGGGGTAGTACACGAGCCGGAGGAAAAAACAAAGGATGGGTCGAAACACTGAATCGGATCATAAATTCGGTCTAGGAGACTGCCATACAATATTTTATGACCATAAGATAGAATCGGATCAATAATTATGACCTCACGGCAATCCGTGGCCCGTTCAAAATTTTTGTCGTATTGCCAAAGGGGGTAGTACACGAGCCGGAGGAAAAACTGAGGATGGGACGAAACACTGAATCAGATCATAAATTCGGTCTAGGTGACTGCCATACAATATTTTATGTCCATAAGAATGAATCGGATCAATAATTATAACCTCACGCCACCCCGTGGTTCGTTCGATATTTTGGTCGTATTGCCAAAAGGGGTAGTACACGAGCCGGAGGAAAAAAACAGAGGATGGGTCGAAACACTGAATCGGATCATAAATTCGGTCTAGGAGATTGCCATACAGTATTTTATGACCATTAGATAGAATCGGATCAATAATTATGACCTCACGGCACCCCGTGGCCCGTTCAAAATTTTTGTCGTATTGCCAAAGGGGGTAGTACACGAGCCGGAGGAAAAACTGAGGATGGGACGAAACACTGAATGGGATCATAAATTCGGTCTAGTTGACTGCCATACAATATTTTATGACCCTAAGAAAGAATCAGATCAATAATTATGCCCTCATGCCACCCCGTGGCCCGTTCGATATTTTGGTCGTATTGCCAATGGGGGTAGTAAACGAGCCGGGGGAAAAACTGAGGATGGGTCGAACCACTGAATCGGAACATAAATTCGGTTTAAGAGACTGCCATACAATATTTTATGACCCTAAGAAAGAATCGGATCAATAATTATGCCCTCACGCCACCCTGTGGCCCATTCGAAATTTTGGTCGTATTGCCAAAGAGGGTAGTACACGAGCCGGAGGAAAAACTGAGGATGGGTTAAACCACTGAATCGGATCATAAATTCGGTTTATAAGACTGCCATTCAATATTTATGACCCTAAGAAAGAATCGGATCAATAATTATGCCCTCACGCCACCCTGTGGCCGTTCGAAATTTTGGTCGTTTTGCCAAAGGGTGTAGTACACGAGCCGGAGGAAAAACTGAGGATGGGTCGAACCACTGAGTCGGATCATAAATTCGGTTTAGAAGACTGCCACACATTATCTTGTGACCCTAAGAAAGAATCGGATCAATAACTATGCCCTCACGCCACTCTGTGGCCCGTTCGAAATTTTGGTCGTATTGCCAAATGGGGTAGTACACGAGCTGGATGAAAAACTGAGGATGGGTCGAACCACTGAATCGGATCAAAAATTCGGTTTGCGAGACCGCCATTCAATATTTTTTGAACCTTAGAAAGAATCGGATCAATAATTATGCCCTCACGCCACCCCGTGGCCCGTTCGAAATTTTGGTCGTATTGCCAAAGGGGGTAGTACACGAGCCGGAGAAAAAACTGAGGAAGGTTCGAACCACTGAATCAGAACATAAATTCGGTTTAGGAGACTTCCATTCAATATTTTATAACCATAATATAGAATCGGATCAATAATAATGACCTCACTCCACCCCGTGGCCCGTTAGAAATTTTTGTCGTATTGCGAAAGAGGGCACGAGCCGGAGAAAAAACTGAGGATGGGTCTAACCACTGAATCGGAACATAAATTCGGTCTAGGAGACTAACATACAATATTTTATGACCATAAGAAAGAATCGGATCATTAATTATGACCTCACGCCACCCAGTGGTCCGTTCGATATTTTGGTCGTATTGCCAAAGAGGGTAGTACACGAGCCGGAGGAAAAACTGAGAATGGGTCGAAACACTGAATCGGATCATAAATTCGGTCTAGGATACTGCCATCCAATATTTTATGACCATAAGATAGAATCGGATCAATAATTATGACCTCACGCCACCCCGTGGCCCGTTCGAAATTTTTGTCGTATTGCCAAAGAGGGTAGTACACGAGCCGGAGGAAAAGTTGAGGATGGGTGGAAACACTGAATCGAATCATAAATTCGGTTTAGGAGACTACCATACATTATTTTATGACCTTAAGAAAGAATCGGATCAATAATTAAGACCTCACTGCACCTCGTGGCCCGTTCAAAATTTTTGTCGTATTGCCAAAGGGGGTAGTACACGAGCCGGAGGAAAAACTGAGGATGGGATGAAACACTGAATCGGATCATACATTCAGTCTAGGTGACTGCCATACAATATTTTATGACCATAAGAAAGAATCGGATCAATAATTATGACCACACGCCACCCAGTGGTCCGTTCGATATTTTGGTCGTATTGCCAAATGGGATAGTACACGAGCCGGAGGAAAAAAACAGAGGATGGGTCGAAACACTGAATCGGATCATAAATTCGGTCTAGGAGACTTCCATAAAATATTTTATGACCATAAGATAGAATCTGATCATAATTATGACCTCACGCCACCCCGTGGCCGTTAGAAATTTTTGTCGTATTGCGAAAGAGGGCACGAGCCGGAGGAAAAACTGAGGATGGGACGAACCACTGAATCGGATCATAAATTCGGTCTATGAGACAACCATACAATATTTTATGACCGTAAGAAAGAATCAGATCAATAATTATGCCCTCACGCCACCTCGTGGGCCGTTCGAAATTTTAGTCATATTGCCAAAGGGGGTAGTACACGAGCCGGTGGAAAAACTGAGGATGGGTCGAAACATTGAATCGGAACATAAATTCGGTCTAGGAGACTGCCATATAATATTTTATGACCATAAGATAGAATCAGATCAATAATTATGACCTCACGCCACCCTGTGGCCTGTTCGAAATTTTTGTCGTATTGCCAAAGAGGAAAGTACACGAGCCGGAGGAAAAACTGAGGACGGGTCGAAACACTGAATCGGATCATAAATTCGGTTTAGGAGACTACCATACAATATTTTATGACCATAAGAAAGAACCGGATCAATAATTATGACCTCACACCTCCCAGTGGTCCGTTCGATATTTTGGTCGTATTGCCAAATGAGGTAGTACACGAACCGGAGGAAAAAAACTGAGGATGGGTCGAAGCAGTGAATCAGATCATAAATTCGGTATTGGAGACTGCCATACAATATTTTATGACCATAAGATAGAATCGGATCGATAATTATGACCTCACGCCACCCCATGGCCCGTTAGAAATTTTTGTCGTATTGCGAAAGAGGGCACGAGCCGGAGGAAAAATTGAGGATGGGTCGACCAACTGAATCGGATTATAAATTCGGTCTAGGAGACTACCATACAATATTTATGACCGTAAGAAAGAATCGGATCAATAATTATGCCCTCACGCCACCTCGTGGGTCGTTCGAAATTTTAGTCATATTGCCAAAGGGGTAGTACGCGAGCCGGAGGAAAAACTGAGGATGCGTCGAAACACTAAATCGGATCATAAATTCGGTCTAGGTGACTGCCATATAATTTTTATGTCCATATGAAAAATCGGATCAATAATTATAACCTCACGCCACCCAGTGGTTCGTTCGATATTTTGGTCGTATTGCCAAAAGGGGTATTACACGAGCCTAAGGAAAAAAACAGAGGATGGGTCGAAACACTGAATCGGATCATAAATTCGGTCTAGGAGACTGCCATACAATATTTTATGACCATTAGATAAAATCGGATCAATAATTATGACCTCACGGCACCCCGTGGCCCGTTCAAAATTTTTGTCGTATTGCCAAAGGGGGTAGTACACGAGCCGGAGGAAAAACTGAGGATGGGACGAAACACTGAATCGGATCATAAATTCGGTCTAGGTGACTGCCATACAATATTTTATCACCATAAGAAAGAATCGGATCAATAATTATGACCACACGCCACCCAGTGGTCCGTTCGATATTTTGGTCGTATTGCCAAAGTGGGTAGTACACGAGTCGGAGGAAAAAAACAGAGGATGGGTCGAACACTGAATCGGAACATAAATTCGGTTTGGGAGACTGCAATACAATATTTTATGAACCTAAGAAAGAATCGGATCAATAAGTATGCCCTCACGCCACACTATGGCCCGTTCGAAATTTTGGTCGTATTTCCAAAAGGGGTAGTACACGAGCCGGAGGAAAACCTGAGGATGGGTCGAACCACTGAATCGGATCATAAATTCGGTTTAGGTGACTGCCCTACCATATTTTATGACCCTAAGAAAGAATCGGATCAATAATTATGCCCTCACGCCACCCCGTGGCCCGTTCAATATTTTGGTCGTATTGCCAACGGGGGTAGTACACGAGCCGGGGGAAAAACGGAGGATGGGTCGAACCACTGAATCGGAACATAAATTCGGTTTAAGAGACTGCCATACAATATTTTATGACCCTAAGAAAGAATCGGATCAATAATTATGCCCTCACGCCACCCTGTGGCCCGTTCGAAATTTTGTTCGTATTGCCAAACAGGGTACTACACGAGCCGGTGGAAAAACTGAGGATGGGTCGAACCACTGAATCGGATCATAAATTCGGTTTAGAAGACTGCCATACATTATTTTATAACCCTAAGAAAGAATCGGATCAATAATTATGCCCTCACGCCACCCTGTGGCCCGTTCGAAATTTTGGTCGTATTGCCAAAGGGTGTAACACACGAGCCGGAGGAAAAACTTAGGATGGGTCGAACCACAGAGTCGGATCATAAATTCGGTTTTGAAGACTGCCACACATTATTTTATGACCCTAAGAAAGAATCGGATCAATAATTATGCCCTCACGCCACCCTGTGGCCCGTTCGAAATTTTGGTCGTATTGCCAAAGGGGGTAGTACACGAGCCGGAGTAAAAACTGAGGACGGGTCGAAACACTGAATCGGATCATAAATTCGGTTTAGGAGACTACCATACAATATTTTATGACCATAAGAAAGAACCGGATCAATAATTATGACCTCACACCACCCAGTGGTCCGTTCGATATTTTGGTCGTATTGCCAAATGAGGTAGTACACGAACCGGAGGAAAAAAACTGAGGATGGGTCGAAGCAGTGAATCAGATCATAAATTCGGTATAGGAGACTGCCATACAATATTTTATGACCATAAGATAGAATCGGATCAATAATTATGACCTCACGCCACCCCATGGCCCGTTAGAAATTTTTGTCGTATTGCGAAAGAGGGCACGAGCCGGAGGAAAAATTGAGGATGGGTCGACCAACTGAATCGGATCATAAATTCGGTCTAGGAGACTACCATACAATATTTATGACCGTAAGAAAGAATCGGATCAATAATTATGCCCTCACGCCACCTCGTGGGTCGTTCGAAATTTTAGTCATATTGCCAAAGGGGTAGTACGCGAGCCGGAGGAAAAACTGAGGTTGCGTCGAAACACTAAATCGGATCATAAATTCGGTCTAGGTGACTGCCATATAATTTTTATGACCATATGAAAAATCGGATCAATAATTATAACCTCACGCCACCCAGTGGTTCGTTCGATATTTTGGTCGTATTGCCAAAAGGGGTAGTACACGAGCCTAAGGAAAAAAACAGAGGATGGGTCGAAACACGGAATCGGATCATAAATTCGGTCTAGGAGACTGCCATACAATATTTTATGACCATTAGATAAAATCGGATCAATAATTATGACCTCACGGCACCCCGTGGCCCGTTCAAAATTTTTGTCGTATTGCCAAAGGGGGTAGTACACGAGCCGGAGGAAAAACTGAGGATGGGACGAAACACTGAATCGGATCATAAATTCGGTCTAGGTGACTGCCATACAATATTTTATCACCATAAGAAAGAATCGGATCAATAATTATGACCATACGCCACCCAGTGGTCCGTTCGATATTTTGGTCGTATTGCCAAAGTGGGTAGTACACGAGCCGGAGGAAAAAAACAGAGGATGGGTCGAACACTGAATCGGAACATAAATTCAGTTTGGGAGACTGCAATACAATATTTTATGAACCTAAGAAAGAATCGGATCAATAAGTATGCCCTCAAGCCACACTATGGCCCGTTCGAAATTTTGGTCGTATTGCCAAAGGGGGTAGTCACGAGCCGGAGGAAAACCTAAGGATGGGTCGAACCACTGAATCGGATCATAAATTCGGTTTAGGTGACTGCCCTACCATATTTTATGACCCTAAGAAAGAATCGGATCAATAATTATACCCTCACGCCACCCCGTGGCCCGTTCGATATTTTGGTCGTATTGCCAACGGGGGTAGTACACGAGCCGGGGGAAAAACTGAGGATGGGTCGAACCACTGAATCGGAACATAAATTCGGTTTAAGAGACTGCCATACAATATTTTATGACCCTAAGAAAGAATCGGATCAATAATTATGCCCTCACGCCACCCTGTGGCTCGTTCGAAATTTTGTTCGTATTGCCAAACAGGGTACTACACGAGCCGGTGGAAAAACTGAGGATGGGTCGAACCACTGAAACGGATCATAAATTTGGTTTAGAAGACTGCCATACATTATTTTATAACCTTAAGAAAGAATCGGATCAATAATTATGCCCTCACGCCACCCTGTGGCCCGTTCGAAATTTTGGTCGTATTGCCAAAGGGTGTAATACACGAGCCAGAGAAAAACTGAGGATGGGTCGAACCACTGAGTCGGATCATAAATTCGGTTTTGAAGACTGCCACACATTATTTTATGACCCTAAGAAAGAATCGGATCAATAATTATGCCCTCACGCCACCCTGTGGCCCGTTCGAAATTTTGGTCGTATTGCCAAAGGGGGTAGTACACGAGCCGGAGGAAAAACTGAAGATGGGTCGAACCAATGAATCGGAACATAAATTCGGTTTAGGAGACTGCCATACAATATTTTATAAACCAAAGAAAGAATCGGATCAATAAATATGCCCTCACGCCACCCCGTGGCCCGTTCGAAATTTTGGTCGTATTGCCAAAGGGGGTAGTATACGAGACGGTGGAAAAACAGAAGATGGGTCGAACCACTGAATCGGAACATAAATTCGGTTTAGGAGACTGCCATACCATATTTTATGACCCTAAGAAAGAATCGGATCAATAATTATGCCCTCACGCCACCCCGTGGCCCGTTCGATATTTTGGTCGTATTGCCAACGGGGGTAGTACACGAGCCGGGGGAAAAACTGAGGATGGGTCGAACCACTGAATCGGAACATAAATTCGGTTTAAGAGACTGCCATACAATATTTTATGACCCTAAGAAAGAATCGGATCAATAATTATGCCCTCACGCCACCCTGTGGCCCGTTCGAAATTTTGTTCGTATTGCCAAACAGGGTACTACACGAGCCGGTGGAAAAACTGAGGATGGGTCGAAACATTGAATCGGATCATAAATTCGGTTTAGAAGACTGCCATACATTATTTTATAACCCTAAGAAAAAATCGGATCAATAATTATGCCCTCACGCCACCCTGTGGCCCGTTCGAAATTTTGGTCGTATTGCCAAAGGGTGTAATACACGAGCCAGAGGAAAAACTGAGGATGGGTCGAACCACTGAGTCGGATCATAAATTCGGTTTAGAAGACTGCCACACATTATTTTATGACCCTAAGAAAGAATCGGATCAATAATTATGCCCTCACGCCACCCTGTGGCCCGTTCTAAATTTTGGTCGTATTGCCAAAGGGGGTAGTACACGAGCCGGAGGAAAAACTGAAGATGGGTCGAACCACTGAATCGGAACATAAATTCGGTTTAGGAGACTGCCATACAATATTTTATAAACCTAAGAAAGAATCGGATCAATAAATATGCCCTCACGCCACCCCGTGGCCCGTTCGAAATTTTGGTCGTATTGCCAAAGGGGGTAGTATACGAGACGGAGGAAAAACTGAAGATGGGTCGAACCACTGAATCGGAACATAAATTCGGTTTAGGAGACTGCCATATAATATTTTATGTCCCTAAGAAACATTCGGATCAATAATTATGCCCTCACGCCACCCTGTGGCCCGTTCAAAATTTTGGTCGTATTGCCAGAAGGGGGAGTACACGAGCCGGAGGAAAAACTGAGGATGGGTCGAACCACTGAATCGGATCATAAATTCTGTTTAGAAGACTGCCATACATTATTTTATTACCCTAAGAAAGAATAGGATCAATAATTATCCCCTCACGCCACCCTGTGGCCCGTTCGAAATTTAGGTCTTATTGCCAAAGAGGGTAATACACGAGCCGGAGGAAAAACTGAGGATGGGTCGAAACACTAAATTGGATCATAAATTCGGTTTAGGAGACTACCATACAATATTTTATGACCTTAAGAAAGAATCGGATCAATAATTATGACCTCACGGCACCCCGTGGCCCGTTCTAAATTTTTGTCGTATTGCCAAAGGGCACGAGCCGGAGGAAAAACTGAGGATGGGACGAACCACTGAATCGGATCATAAATTCGGTCTAGGAGACTTCCATACAAAATTTTATGACCATACGATAGAATCGGATAAATAATTTTGACCTCACGCCACACCGTGGCCCGTTCGAAATTTTTGTCGTATTGCCAAAGAGGGTAGTACACGTGCCGGAGGAAAAACTGAGTATGGGTCGAAACACTGAATCGGATCATAAATTCGGTTTAGAAGACTACCATACAATATTTTATAACCTTAAGAAAGAATCAGATCAATAATTATGTCCTCACGGCACCCCGTGGCCCGTTCAAAATATTTGTCATATTGCCAAAGGGGGTAGTACACGAGCCGGAGGAAAAACTGAGGATGGGACGAACCACTGAATAGGATCATAAATTATATCTAGGACACTGCCATACAATATTTTAAGACCCTAAAAAATAATCGGATCAATAATTATGCCCTCACGCCACCTCGTGGTCCGTTCGAAATTTTGGTCGTATTGCCAAAGGAGGTAGTTCACGAGCCGAAGGAAAAACTAAGGATGGGTCGAAACACTGAATCGAATCATAAATTAGGACTAGGAGACTGCCATACAATATTTTATGACCCTAAGATAGAATCGGAGCAATAATTATGCCGTCAAGCCACCCCGTGGCCCGTTCGAAATTTTAGTCGTATTGTCAAAGAGGGTAGTACGCGAGCCGGAGGAAAAACTGAGGATGGGTCGAACCACTAAATCGGATCATAAATTCGGTCTAGGAGACTGCCATATAATATTTTATGACCAAAAGAAAAAATCAGTTCAATAATTATGCCCTAACGCCACCCCGTGGCCCGTTCGAAATTTTGGTCGTATTGCCAAATGGGGTAGTACACGAGCTGAGGAATAACTGAGGATGGGTCGAACCACTGAATCGGATCATAAATTCTGTTTACGAGACTGCCATACAATATTTTATGAACCTAAGAAAGAATCGGATCAATAATTATGCCCTAACGCCACCCTGTGGCCCGTTCGAAATTTTGGTCGTATTGCCAAAGGGGGTAGTACACGAGCCGGAGGAAAAACTGAGGATGGTTCGAACCTCTGAATCGGATCATAAATTCGGTTTAGAAGACTTCCAAACATTATTTTATGACCCTAAGAAAAAATAGGATCAGTAATTATGCCCTCACGCCACCCTGTGGCCCGTTCGAAATTTTGGTCGTATTGCCAAAGGGGTAGTACACAAGCCGGAGGAAAAACTGAGGATGGGTCGAAACACTAAATCGGATCATAAATTCGGTTTAGGAGACTACCATACAATATTTTATGACCTTAAGAAAGAATCGGATTGTAGGTCCCCCCGGGGACGTCGCCGATCGATACGAGATCCGCACGAGGTCTAGGAGTGCGGAATCCTCCTAGACTCGTTTATTGGTGTAAAGACGAAGAACACTAACACGTACACCAACAAATACACGAACAAATACTAGAACGGGATAGACAAATCTGCAGATTCTTATATAATATTCAAAACACGTTACATACCGTAACATAAACGGAAACACGTCCGACCCGAGGTGAGCTCTACCTCGGGTCGTCCCTCACGACACTTCCTCTCTTTTACTCTCTAGCAAATGAACTATAACACAATTACTCTTATTTTCTGGATACAAAACCTAAACAAGACACACATATATATAGACAAAACATCTTCTCGGGCTTGGGCTTTGGCCAGTAGGCGAAGTTGTTCATAACTTCGCCTATGGCGAAGTTGTGATAACTTCACCTAAGGCAGAAGTTGTTAACGGCGAAGTTGTTCTAACTTCGCCTAAGGCGAAGTTGTGCTAACTTCGCCTGTGGCGTTCCGCTGGTCTGAATTGCATAGCGACGGTCACAAAATGCACCAACAGTCTCCCCTTTGACCGTTGCTCTCAATTCTAACAAACACAACAGATCATCTGTTACAAAACATGCACCAACAGACTCCCTCTTAACTGATGATCTTCTGTTTGCCCATCAACCAGCCGTGTCTGAAACTGTCCTATAGCTTCACAAATCTACCAGTCACCCAGCGTCTTCCATATCAGATCTCCCCTTCAGTGTAAGCTTCTCCGACTATAACGATTGAGGTCTTTGAAATGCATGCATCCTCGTGCCAATAGATCATCTCAACCAATCACGTGAGTCCATCTGACTTCACCAACACGTGAAGTTGGGCTTCCTCCACAACTTCACCAACTCATCGGCATACGATAAGGTTTAATCTTCAACTACTCAACATCAAGTGATCAATTTCATCACAAAACCACCTTGACAGAATCTAACACATGACCATTAATTAATCCGAAGCATCTTCAATCACCAGGGATAACGATCAAGAACATAAACACTTTAGTTCCCGATTACATCCAACTTGTTCCAGAATTTTCACCCTAATAAAAAAGCATCACGTTTCAGGATCCAATTCTCGAACGCCTTGAAAATAACATAAATAATATGCTCTGACCGCCATCCAGTAATGACAAAAACCTTCAGTTGAATTTGACTTTCTTCAATTGGTCAACCTCGAACAACAACAATTTCATTGCCCACAAACACCCAAATATGTGTCAATATCCAGTTTCAATCAATATCCCATTCACAACCTCAATTTCAAATCCAGAGTTGACACGTATTTGTTCACACGTAAGACCCAGAGATAACAAATTTCACTCGTTGACGGAACAACATCTCCGGTCTCACAATAATCGTGTACACCTGGCCATACAGACGAAAACACCAAAATACTCTTTTTTTTTTCGTTAACTTCGCCTAAAGTTAACATCGCCAGTCCATAACTTCGCCTGTCCATAACATCGCCTGACTGATAAGCGAACTTGTAAGGTAGGCGAAGTTGTGGATAACTTCGCTTAACCTTATATCTTCGCTGAAACCCTACGAACAGTGACGGCAACTTCGCCTGATGAACAATAACTTCGCCTGCAGCGCTGTTCGGCCAGAAACGCACAGAAACGTGCCAGAAACACCAAAACGCAGATCTCGAACCATAGCATAAGAGCCTAAGGCTCTGATACCACTTGTAGGTCCCCCCGGGGACGTCGCCGATCGATACGAGATCCGCACGAGGTCTAGGAGTGCGGAATCCTCCTAGACTCGTTTATTGGTGTAAAGACGAAGAACACTAACACGTACACGAACAAATACACGAACAAATACTAGAACGGGATAAACAAATCTGCAGATTCTTATATAATATTCAAAACACGTTACATACCGTAACATAAACAGAAACACGTCCGACCCGAGGTGAGCTCTACCTCGGGTCGTCCCTCACGACACTTCCTCTCTTTTACTCTCTAGACAAATGAACTATAACACAAGTACTCTTATTTTCTGGATACACAACCTAAACAAGACACACATATATATAGACTGTTGGTGCATGTTTTGTGGCCGTCGCTTGGCGAATAGTTTAGAATGTTTATGTTGTATGCTGTACACCTAGGTAGTGGTTCACGCTGAAAGTGATCCATTTGAAAGAGCATTTTCAAATGGATACTCATTCGATCGAATGAGTTTCTGATTCGATCGAATGAGTCTGCCATTCGATCGAATAGGACTCATTCGATCGAATGAGTCCTGACCGAATGGCAGCGGGTATAAATACCAGCTTTCAGGCGTGAACAGGTAAGGTTTTAAGGATTTGCGTGCCCGGGGCCCAGGTGCTGTCCGGATGAGGGGGGAGGCCATGCTCGACCTCCCCCTGCCATAGATCGTGATTTCAGTGTTTAACAAGCATGTAATCTTTCGTTTTTATCAATGAAATCGTTTGTTTCGTGTTTGTTTCTATCCGTCTTTGGTCTTCAAGCCTTCCGTCTCGAACGCGCTCGGATCGTCTCGGTCCCGGCTGAACCAACATAGACAAAACATCTTCTCGGGCTTGGGCTTGGGCCAGTAGGCGAAGTTGTTCATAACTTCGCCTATGGCGAAGTTGTGATAACTTCGCCTTAGGAGAAGTTGTTACAACTTCGCCGTTGGCGAAGTTGTTCTAACTTCGCCTAAGGCGAAGTTGTGCTAACTTCGCCTGTGGCGTTCCGCTGGTCTGAATTGCATAGCGACGGTCACAAAATGCACCAACAGTCTCCCCTTTGACCGTTGCTCTCAATTCTAACAAACACAAAAGATCATCTGTTACAAAACATGCACCAACACGGATCAATAATTATGAACTCACGGAACCCCGTGGCCCGTTCTAAATTTTTGTCGTATTGGGGTAGTACACGAGCCGGAGGAAAAACTGAGGATGGGACGAACCACTGAATCGGATCATAAATTCGGTCTAGGTGACTGCCATACAATATTTTATGACCATAAGAAAGAATTGGATCAATAATTTTGACCTCACGCCACCCAGTGGTCCGTTCGATATTTTGGTCGTATTGCCAAAGGGGGTAGTACACGAGCCGGAGGAAAAAAACAGAGGATGGGTCGAAACACTAAATCGGATCATTAATTCGGTGTAGGAGACTTCCATACAAAATTTTATGACCATAAGATAGAATCGGATCAATAATTATGACCTCACGCCACCCGGTGGCCTATTCGAAATTTTTGTCGTATTGCGAAAGAGGGTAGTACACGAGTCGGAGGAAAAATTGAGGATGGGTCGAAACACTGAATCGGATCATAATTTCGGTTTAGAAGACTACCATACCATAATTTATAACCTTAAGAAAGAATTGGATCAATAATTATGACCTCACGGCACCACGTGGCCCGTTCAAAATTTTTGTCGTATTGCCAAAGGGGGTAGTACACGAGCCGGAGGAAAAACTGAGGATGGGACGAACCACTGAATCGGATCATAAATTCTATCTAGGAGACTGCCATACAATATTTTATGACCCTAAAAAATAATCGGATCAATAATTATGCCCTCACGCCACCTCGTGGTCCGTTCGAAATTTTGGTCGTATTGCCAAAGGAGGTAGTTCACGAGCCGGATGAAAAACTAAGGATGGGTCGAAACACTGAATCGAATCATAAATTAGGACTAGGAGACTGCCATACAATATTTTATGACCCTAAGATAGAATCGGATCAATAATTATGCCGTCACGCCACCCCGTGGCCCGTTCAAAATTTTAGTCGTATTGCCAAAGAGGGTAATACTCGAGCCGGAGGAAAAACTGAGGATGGGTCGAACCACTAAATCGGATCATAAATTCGGTCTAGGAGACTGCCATATAATATTTTATGACCAAAAGAAAAAATCAGTTCAATAATTATGCCATCACGCCACCTCGTGGCCCGTTCGAAATTTTGGTCGTATTGCCAAAGGGGGTAGTACACGATCCGGAGGAAAAACTGAGGATGGGTCGAACCTCTGAATCGGATCATAAATTCGGTTTAGAAGACTGCCATTCATTATTTTATGACCCTAAGAAAGAATAGGATCAATAATTATGCCCTAACGCCACCCTGTGGCCCGTTTGAAATTTTGTTCGTATTGCCAAAGGGGGTAGTACACAAGCCGGAGGAAAAACTGAGGATGGGTCGAAACACTAAATTGGATCATAAATTCGGTTTAGGAGACTACCATACAATATTTTATGACCTTAAGAAAGAATCAGATAAATAAATATGACCTCACGGAACCCCGTGGCCCGTTCTAAATTTTTGTCGTATTGGGGTAGTACACGAGCCGGAGGAAAAACTGAGGATGGGACGAACCACTGAATCGGATCATAAATTCGGTCTAGGTGACTGCCATACAATATTTTATGACCAGAAGAAAGAATCGGATCAATAATTTTGACCTCACGCAACCCAGTGGTCCGTTCGATATTTTGGTCGTATTGCCAAAGGGGGTAGTACACGAGCCGGAGTAAAAAAACAGAGGATGGGTCGAAACACTGAATCGGATCATTAATTCGGTCTAGGAGACTTCCATACAAAATTTTATGACCATAAGATAGAATCGGATCAATAATTATGCCCTAACGCTACCCTGTGGCCCGTTCGAAATTTTGGTCGTATTGCCAAAGGGGGTGGTACACGAGCCGGAGGAAAAACTGAGGATGGGTCGAACCTCTGAATCGGATCATAAATTCGGTTTAGAAGACTGCCATACGTTATTTTATGACCCTAAGAAAGAATAGGATCAATAATTATGCCCTCACGCCACCCTGTGGCCCGCTCGAAATTTTGGTCGTATTGCCAAAGGGGGTAGTACACGAGCCGGAGGAAAAACTGAGAATGGGTCGAAACACTAAATCGGATCATAAATTCGGTTTAGGAGACTACCATACAATATTTTATGACGTTAAGAAAGAATCGGATCAATAATTATGACCTCACGGAACCCCGTGGCCCGTTCAAAATTTTTGTCGTATTGGGGAAGTACACGAGCCAGAGGAAAAACTGAGGATGGGACGAACCACTGAATCGGATCATAAATTCGGTCTAGGTGACTGCCATACAATATTTTCTGACCATAAGAAAAAATCGGATCAATAATTATGACCTCACACCACCCAGTGATCCGTTCGATATTTTGGTCGTATTGCCAAATGAGGTAGTACACGAGCCGGAGGAAAAAAACTGAGGATGGGTCGAAACACTGAATCGGATCATAAATTCGGTCTAGGAGACTGTCATACAATATTTTATAACCATAAGATAGAATCGGATTAATAATTATGACCTCACGCCACCCAGTGGTCCGTTCGATATTTTGGTCGTATTGCCAAAGGGGTTAGTACACGAGCCGGAGGAAAAAAACCGAGGATGGGTCGAAACACTGAATCGGATCATAAATTCGGTCTAGGAGACTGCCATTCAATATTTTATGACCATAAGATTGAATCGGATCAATAATTATGACCTCACACCACCCCTTGGCCCGATAGAAATTTTTTTCGTATTGCGAAATAGGGCACGAGCCGGAGGAAAAACTGAGGATGGGTCGAACCACTGAATCGTATCAAAAATTCGGTCTAGGAGACTACCATACAATATTTAAGAACGTAAGAAAGAATCGGATCAATAATTATGCCCTCACGCCACCTCGTGGGCCGTTCGAAATTTTAGTCATATTGCCAAAGGGGTAGTACGCGAACCGGAGGAAAAACTGAGGATGCATCGAAACACTAAATCGGATCATAAATTCGGTCTAGGTGACTGCCATACAATATTTTATGACCATAAGAAAAATCGGATCAATAATTAGGTCCTCACGCCACCCAGTGGTTCGTTCGATATTTTGGTCGTATTGCCAAAGGGGGTAGTACACGAGCCGGAGGAAAAAAACAGAGGATGGGTCGAAACAATGAATCAGATCATAAATTCGGTCTAGGAGACTGCCATACAATATTTTATGACCATAAGATAGAATCGGATCATTAATTATGACCTCACGTCACCCCGTGGCCCGTTCAAATTTTTGTCGTATTGCCAAAGGGGGTAGTACACGAGCAGGAGGAAAAACTGAGGATGGGACGAAACACTGAATCGGATCATAAATTCGGTCTAGGTGACTGTCATACAATATTTTATGACCATAAGAAAGAATCGGATCAATAATTATGACCACACGCCACCAAGTGGTCCGTTCGATATTTTGGTCATATTGCCAAAGGAGGTAGTACACGAGCCGGAGGAAAAAAACAGAGGATGGGTTGAACAAATGAATCGGAACATAAATTCGGTTTAGGAGACTGCCATACAATATTTTATGAAGCTAAGAAAGAATCGGATGAATAAGTATGCCCTCACGCCACACTGTGGCCCGTTCGAAATTTTTGTCGTATTGCCAAAGGGGGTAGTACACGAGCCGGAGGAAAAACTGAGGATGGGTCGAAGCAATGAATCGGATCATAAATTCGGTTTAGGTGACTGCCATACCATATTTTATGACCCTAAGAAAGAATCGGATCAATAATTATGCCCCTCACGCCACCCCGTGGCCCGTTCGATATTTTGGTCGTATTGCCCAAGGGTACACGAGCCGGAGGAAAAACTGAGGATGGGTCGAAACACTGAATAGGAACATAAATTCGGTTTAAGAGACTGCCATCCAATATTTTATGACCCTAAGAAAGAATCGGATCAATAATTATGCCCTCACGCCACCCTGTGGCCCGTCCGAAATTTTGGTCGAATTGCCAAAGGGGGTAGTACACGAGCCGGAGGAAAAACTGAGGATGGGTCGAACCACTGAATCGGATCATAAATTCGGTTTAGAAGACTGCCATACATTATTTTATGACCATAAGAAATAATCGGATCAATAATTATGCCCTCACGCCACCCTGTGGCCCGTTCGAAATTTTGGTAGTATTGACAAAGGGTGTAGTACACGAGCCGGAGGAAAAACTGAGGATGGGTCGAACCACTGTGTCGGATCATAAATTCGGTTTAAAAGACTGCCACACATTATTTAATGACCCTATGAAAGAATCGGATCAATAATTATGCCCTCACGCCACCCTGTGGCCCGTTCGAAATTTAGGTCGTATTGCCAAAGGGGGTAGTACACGAGCCGGAGGAAAAACTGAGGATGGGTCGAAACACTGAATAGGAACATAAATTCGGTTTAAGAGACTGCCATCCAATATTTTATGACCCTAAGAAAGAATCGGATCAATAATTATGCCCTCACGCCACCCTGTGGCCCGTTCGAAATTTTGGTCGTATTGCCAAAGGGGGTAGTACACGAGCCGGGTGAAAAACTGAGGATGGGTCGAACCACTGAATAGGAACATAAATTCGGTTTAAGATACTGCCATCCAATATTTTATGACCCTAAGAAAGAATCAGATCAATAATTATGCCCTCACGCCACCCTGTGGCCCGTCCGAAATTTTTGTCGTATTGCCAAAGGGCGTAGTACACGAGCCGGAGGAAAAACTGAGGATGGGTCGAACCACTGTGTCGGATCATAAATTCGGTTTAGAAGACAGCCACACATTATTTTATGACCCTAAGAAAGAATCGGATCAATAATTATGCCCTCACGCCACCCCGTGGCCCGTTCGAAATTTTGGTCGTATTGCCAAAGGGGGTCGTACACGAGACGGAGGAAAAACAGAAGATGGGTCGAACCACTGAATCGGAACATAAATTCGGTTTAGGAGACTGCCATACAATATTTTATAAACCTAAGAAAGAATCGGATCAATAAATATGCCCTCACGCCACCCCGTGGCCCGTTCGAAATTTTGGTCGTATTGCCAAAGGGGGTAGTACACGAGACGGAGGAAAAACTGAAGATGGGTCGAACCACTGAATCGGAACATAAATTCGGTTTAGGAGACTGCCATATAATATTTTATGACCCTAAGAAACAATCGGATCAATAATTATGCCCTCACGCCACCCTGTAGCCCGTTCGAAATTTTGGTCGTATTGCCAAAGGGGGAAGTACACGAGCCGGAGGAAAAACTGAGGATGGGCCGAACCACTGAATCGGATCATAAATTCGGTTTAGAAGACTGTCATACATTATTTTATGACCCTAAGAAAGAATATGATCAATAATTATGCCCTCACGCCACCCTGTGGCCCGTTCGAAATTTAGGTCGTATTGCCAAAGGGGGTAGTACACGAGCCGGAGGAAAAACTGAGGATGGGTCGAAACACTAAATCGGATCATAAATTCGGTTTAGGAGACTACCATACAATATTTTATGACCTTAAGAAAGAATCGGATCATTAATTATGACCTCACGGCACCCCGTCGCCCGTTCGAAATTTTGGTCGTATTGCCAAAGGGGGTAGTACACGAGCCGGGAGAAAAACTGAGGATGGGTCGAACCACTGAATAGGAACATAAATTCGGTTTAAGAGACTGCCATCCAATATTTTATGACCCTAAGAAAGAATCGGATCAATAATTATGCCCTCACGCCACCCTGTGGCCCGTCCGAAATTTTGGTCGTATTGCCAAAGGGCGTAGTACACGAGCCGGAGGAAAAACTGAGGATGGGTCGAACCACTGTGTCGGATCATAAATTCGGTTTAGAAGACTGCCACACATTATTTTATGACCCTAAGAAAGAATCGGATCAATAATTATGCCCTCACGCCACCCCGTGGCCCGTTCGAAATTTTGGTCGTATTGCCAAAGGGGGTAGTACACGAGACGGAGGAAAAACAGAAGATGGGTCGAACCACTGAATCGGAACATAAATTCGGTTTAGGAGACTGCCATACAATATTTTATAAACCTAAGAAAGAATCGGATCAATAAATATGCCCTCACGCCACCCCGTGGCCCGTTCGAAATTTTGGTCGTATTGCCAAAGGGGGTAGTACACGAGACGGAGGAAAAACTGAAGATGGGTCGAACCACTGAATCGGAACATAAATTCGGTTTAGGAGACTGCCATATAATATTTTATGACCCTAAGAAACAATCGGATCAATAATTATGCCCTCACGCCACCCTGTAGCCCGTTCGAAATTTTGGTCGTATTGCCAAAGGGGGTAGTACACGAGCCGGAGGAAAAACTGAGGATGGGCCGAACCACTGAATCGGATCATAAATTCGGTTTAGAAGACTGGCATACAATATTTTATAACCCTAAGAATGAATAAGATCAATAATTATGCCCTCACGCCACCCTGTGGCCCGTTCGAAATTTAGGTCGTATTGCCTAAGGGGGTAGTACACGAGCCGGAGGAAAAACTGAGGATGGGTCGAAACACTAAATCGGATCTTAAATTCGGTTTAGGAGACTACCATACAATATTTTATGACCTTAAGAAAGAATCGGATCAATAATTATGACCTCACGGCTCCCCGTGGCCCGTTCGAAATTTTGGTCGTATTGCCAAAGGGGGTAGTACACGAGCCGGGGGAAAAACTGAGGATGGGTCGAACCACTGAATAGGAACATAAATTCGGTTTAAGAGACTGCCATCTAATATTTTATGACCCTAAGAAAGAATAGGATCAATAATTATGCCCTCACGCCACCCTGTGGCCCGTTCGAAATTTAGGTCGTATTGCCAAAGGGGGTAGTACACGAGCCGGAGGAAAAACTGATGATGGGTCGAAACACTAAATCGGATCATAAATTTGGTTTAGGAGACTACCATACAATATTTTATGACCTTAAGAAAGAATCGGATCAATAATTATGACCTCACGGCACCCCGTGGCCCGTTCGAAATTTTGGTCGTATTGCCAAAGGGGGTACACGAGCCGGGGGAAAAACTGAGGATGGGTCGAACCACTGAATAGGAACAAAAATTTGGTTTAAGAGACTGCCATCCAATTTTTTATGACCCTAAGAAAGAATCGGATCAATAAATATGCCCTCACGCCACCCCGTGGCCCGTTCGAAATTTTGGTCGTATTGCCAAAGGGGGTAGTACACGAGACGGAGGAAAAACTGAAGATGGGTCGAACCACTGAATCGGAACATAAATTCGGTTTAGGAGACTGCCATATAATATTTTATTACCCTAAGAAACAATCGGATCAATAATTATGCCCTCACGCCACCCTGTAGCCCGTTCGAAATTTTGGTCGTATTGCCAAAGGGGGAAGTACACGAGCCGGAGGAAAAACTGAGGATGGGCCGAACCACTGAATCGGATCATAAATTCGGTTTAGAAGACTGTCATAATTATTTTATGACCCTAAGAAAGAATATGATCAATAATTATGCCCTCACGCCACCCTGTGGCCCGTTCGAAATTTAGGTCGTATTGCCAAAGGGGGTAGTACACGAGCCGGAGGAAAAACTTAGGATGGGTCGAAACACTAAATCGGATCATAAATTCGGTTTAGGAGACTACCATACAATATTTTATGACCTTAAGAAAGAATCGGATCAATAATTATGACCTCACGGCACCCCGTCGCCCGTTCGAAATTTTGGTCGTATTGCCAAAGGGGGTAGTACACGAGCCGGGGGAAAAACTGAGGATGGGTCGAACCACTGAATAGGAACATAAATTCGGTTTAAGAGACTGCCATCCAATATTTTATGACCCTAAGAAAGAATCGGATCAATAATTATGCCCTCACGCCACCCTGTGGCCCGTCCGAAATTTTGGTCGTATTGCCAAAGGGCGTAGTACACGAGCCGGAGGAAAAACTGAGGATGGGTCGAACCACTGTGTCGGATCATAAATTCGGTTTAGAATACTGCCACACATTATTTTATGACCCTAAGAAAGAATCGGATCAATAATTATGCCCTCACGCCACCCCGTGGCCCGTTCGAAATTTTGGTCGTATTGCCAAAGGGGGTAGTACACGAGACGGAGGAAAAACAGAAGATGGGTCGAACCACTGAATCGGAACATAAATTCAGTTTAGGAGACTGCCATACAATATTTTATAAACCTAAGAAAGAATCGGATCAATAAATATGCCCTCACGCCACCCCGTGGCCCGTTCGAAATTTTGGTGGTATTGCCAAAGGGGGTAGTACACGAGACGGAGGAAAAACTGAAAATGGGTCGAACCACTGAATCGGAACATAAATTCGGTTTAGGAGACTGCCATATAATATTTTATGACCCTAAGAAACAATCGGATCAATAATTATGCCCTCACGCCACACTGTAGCCGTTCGAAATTTTGGTCGTATTGCCAAAGGGGGTAGTTAACGAGCCGGAGGAAAAACTGAGAATGGGCCGAACCACTGAATCGGATCATAAATTCGGTTTAGAAGACAGGCATACATTATTTTATAACCCTAAGAATGAATAGGATCAATAATTATGCCCTCACGCCACCCTGTGGCCCGTTCGAAATTTAGGTCGTATTGCCTAAGGGGGTAGTACACGAGCCGGAGGAAAAACTGAGGATGGGTCGAAACACTAAATCGGATCTTAAATTCGGTTTAGGAGACTACCATACAATATTTTATGACCTTAAGAAAGAATCGGATCAATAATTATGACCTCACGGCGCCCCGTGGCCCGTTCAAAATTTTGGTCGTATTGCCAAAGGGGGTAGTACACGAGCCGGGGGAAAAACTGAGGATGGGTCGAACCACTGAATAGGAACATAAATTTGGTTTAAGAGACTGCCATCCAATATTTTATGACCCTAAGAAAGAATCGGATCTATAATTATGCCCTCACGCCACCCTGTGGCCCGTCTGAAATTTTGGTCGTATTGCCATAGGGTTTAGTACACGAGACGGAGGAAATACTGAGGATGGGTCGAACCACTGTGTCGGATCATAAATTCGGTTTAGAAGACTGCCACACATTATTTTATGACCCTAAGAAAGAATCGGATCAATAATTATGCCCTCAAGCCACCCTGTGGCCCGTTCGAAAATTTGGTCGTATTGCCAAAGGGGATAGTACACGAGCCGGAGGAAAAACAGAAGATGGGTCGAACCACTGAATCGGAACATAAATTCGGTTTAGGAGACTGCCATACAATATTTTATAAACATAAGAAAGAATCGGATCAATAAATATGACCTCACGCCACCCCTTGGCCCGTTCGAAATTTTGGTCGTATTGCTAAGGGGGTAGTACACGAGCCGGGGGAAAAACTGAGGATGGGTCGAACCACGGAATAGGAACATAAATTCGGTTTAAGAGACTGCCATCAAATATTTTATGACCCTAAGAAAGAATCGGATCAATAATTATGCCCTCACGCAACCCTGTGGCCCGTCCGAAATTTTGGTCATATTGCCAAAGGGCGTAGTACACGAGCCGGAGGAAAAACTGAGGATGGGTTGAACCACTGTGTCGGATCATAAATTCGGTTTAGAAGACTGCCACACATTATTTTATGACCCTAAGAAAGAATCGGATCAATAATTATGCCTTCACGCCACCCTGTGGCCCGTTCGAAATTTTGGTCGTATTGCCAAGGGGGATAGTACACGAGCCGGAGGAAAAACAGAAGATGGGTCGAACCACTGAATCGGAACATAAATTCGGTTTAGGAGACTGCCATACAATATTTTATAAACCTAAGAAAGAATCGGATCAATAAATATGCCCTCACGCCACCCCGTGGCCCGTTCGAAATTTTGGTCGTATTGCCAAAGGGGGTAGTACACGAGCCGGAGGAAAAACTGAGGATGGGCCGAACCACTGAATCGGATCATAAATTCGGTTTAGAAGACTGCCATACATTATTTTATAACCCTAAGAAAGAATAGGATCAATAATTATGCCCTCACGCCACCCTGTGGCCCGTTCGAAATTTAGGTCGTATTGCCAAAGGGGGTAGTACACGAGCCGGAGGAAAAACTGAGGATGGGTCGAAACACTAAATCGGATCATAAATTCGGTTTAGGAGACTACCATACAATATTTTATGACCGTAAGAAAGAATCGGATCAATAATTATGACCTCACGGCACCCCGTGGCCCGTTCGAAATTTTGGTCGTATTGCCAAAGGGGGTAGTACACGAGCCGGGGGAAAAACTGAGGATGGGTCGAACCACTGAATAGGAACATAAATTCGGTTTAAGAGACTGCCATCCAATATTTTATGACCCTAAGAAAGAATCGGATCAATAATTATGCCCTCACGCCACCCTGTGGCCCGTCCGAAATTTTGGTCTTATTGCCAAAGTGTGTAGTACACGAGCCGGAGGAAATACTGAGGATGGGTCGAACAACTGTGTCGGATCATAAATTCGTTTAAGAAGACTGCCACACATTATTTTATGACCCTAAGAAAGAATCGGATCAATAATTATGCCCTCACGCCACCCTGTGACCCGTACGAAATTTTGGTCGTATTGCCAAAGGGGATAGTACACGAGCCGGAGGAAAAACAGAAGATGGGTCGAACCACTGAATCGGAACATAAATTCGGTTTAGGAGACTGCCATACAATATTTTATAAACCTAAGAAAGAATCGGATCAATAAATATGCCCTCACGCCACCCCGTGGCCCGTTCGAAATTTTGGTCGTATTGCCAAAACTTAAAGAGATGAAAATTTTGGTCGTATTGCCAAAGGGTGTAGTACACGAGCCGGAGGAAATACTGAGGATGGGTCGAACCACTGTGTCGGATCATAAATTCGGTCTAGGAGACTACCATAAAATATTTTATTACCATAAGAAAAAATCGGATCAATAATTATGCCCTCACGTCACCCCGTGGCCCGTTCGAAATTTTTGTCGTATTGCCAAAGGGGGTAGTACACGAGCCGGAGGAAAACTGAGGATGTGTCGAACACTGAATCGGAACATAAATTCGGTTTAGGAGACTGCCATACAATATTTTATGACCCTAAGAAAGAATCGGATCAATAATTATGCCCTCACACCACCCTGTGGCCTGTTCGAAATTTTGGTCGTATTGCCAAACGGGGTAGTACACGAGCCGGAGGAAGAACTGAGGATGGGTCGAACCACTGAATCGGATCATAAATTCGGTTTAGAAGACTGCCATACAATATTTTATGACCCTAAGAAAGAGTCGGATCAATAATTATATCCTCACGCCACCCTGTGGCTCGTTCTAAATTTTGGTCGTGTTGCCAAAGGGGGTAGTACACGAGCCGGAGGAAAAACTGAGGATGGGTCGAACCACTAAATCGGATCATAAATTCGGTCTAAGAGACTGCTATACGATATTTTATTACCATATGAAATAATCGGATCAATAATTATGACCTCACTCCACCCCGTGGCCCGTTCGAAATTTTGGTCGTATTGCCAAAATTTGGTAGTATACGAGCCGATGGAAAAGATTAGGATGGGTAGAACCACTGAATCGGATCATAAATTCGGTCTAGGATAGTGCCATACAATATTTTACAACCTAAAGAATGAATCGGATCAATAATTATGCCCTCAAGCCACACCGTGGCCCGTTCGAAATTTTTGTCGTATTGCCAAAGGGTGGGTCGTATTGCCGGTGGAAGTTTTGTCGTAGTACACGAGCCGGAGGAAAAATTGAGGATGGGTCGAACCACTGAATCGGATCATAAATTCAGTCTAGGAGACTACCGTACAATATTTTATAACCCTAAGAAAAAATCGGATAAATAATTATGCCCTCACGTCACCCCATGGCCCGTTCGAAATTTTTGTCGTATTGACAAAAGGGGTAGTACACGAGCCTGAGGAAAAACTGAGGATGGGTCGAACCACTGAATCAGATAATAAATTCGGTCTAGAAGACTACCATACAATATTTTATAACAATAAGAAATAATCGGATCAATAATTATGACATCACGCCACCCCGTGGCCCGTTCGAAATTTTTGTCGTATTGACCAAAGGGGTAGTACACGGGCCTGAGGAAAAACTAAGGATGGGTCAAACCATTGAATCTGATAATAAATTCGGTCTAGGTGACGACCATACAATATTTTATAACCTTAAGAAAAAATCGGATCAATAATTATGCCCTCACTCCACCCCGTAGCCCGTTCGAATTTTTGGTCGTATTGCCAAAATTTGGTAGTATACGAGCCGATGGAAAAGATTAGGATGGGTAGAACCATTGAATCGGATCATAAATTCGGTCTAGGATAGTGCCATACAATATTTTACAACCCAAAGAAAGAATCGGATCAATAATTATGCCCTAGAGCCACACCGTGGCCCGTTCGAAATTTTTGTCGTATTGCCAAAGGGTGGGTCGTATTGCCGGAGGAAATTTTGTCGTAGTACACGAGCCGGAGGAAAAATTGAGGATGGGTCGAACCACTGAATCGGATCATAAATTCAGTCTAGCAGACTACCATACAATATTTTATAACCCTAAGAAAGAATCGGATCAATAATTATGCCCTCACGTCACCCCGTGGCCCGTTCGACATTTTTGTCGTATTGACCAAAAGGGTAGTACACGAGCCTGAGGAAAAACTGAGGATGGGTCGAACCACTGAATCAGATAATAAATTCGGTCTAGAAGACTACCATACATTATTTTATAACAATAAGAAATAATCGGATCAATAATTATGCCATCACGCCACCACGTGGCCCGTTCGAAATTTAGGTCGTATTGCCAAAGGGGGTAGTACATAGCCGGAGGAAAAACTAAGGATGGGTCGAACCACTGAATCGGATCAAAAATTCGGTTTAGGAGACTGCCATACAATATTTTATGACCCTAAGAAAGATTCGGATCAATAATTATGCCCTCACGCCACCCCGTGGCCTGTACGAAATTTTGGTCG
The DNA here is from genome assembly GCF_021521415.1 of Bidens hawaiensis. Lineage (NCBI taxonomy): Eukaryota > Viridiplantae > Streptophyta > Magnoliopsida > Asterales > Asteraceae > Bidens > Bidens hawaiensis. Next base: position 125,024 of record NW_027493589.1, on the reverse strand, counting down.
TATTGCCAAAGGGGTAGTACACGAGCCCGAGGAAAAACTGAGGATAGGTCGAACCACTTAACCAGATCATAAATTTGGTTTAAGAGACCGCCATACAATATTTTTTGACCATAAGAAATAATCGGATCAATAATTAAGATCTCACGCCACCCCGTGGCCCGTTCGAAATTTTGGTCGTATTGCCAAAGGGGGTAGTACACGAGCCGGAGGAAAAACTGAGGATAGGTTGAACCACTGAATCGGATCATAAATTCGGTCTAGGAGACTACCATAAAATATTTTATTACCATAAGAAAGAATCGGATCAATAATTATGCCCTTACGTCACCTCGTGGCCCGTTCGAAATTTTTGTCGTATTGACCAAAGGGGTAATACACGAGCCTGAGGAAAAACTGAGGATGGGTCGAACCACTGAATCAGATAATAAATTCGGTCTAGGAGACTACCATAAAATATTTTATAATGATAAGAAATAATCGGATCAATAATTATGCCATCACGCCACCACGTGGCCCGTTCGAAATTTTGGTCGTATTGCCAAAGGGGGTAGTACACGAGCCGGAGGAAAAACTGAGGATGGGTCGAACCACTGAATCGGATCATAAATTCGGTTTAGGAAACTGCCATACCATATTTTATAACCCTAAGAAAGAATCGGATCAATAATTATGCCCTCACGCCACCCCGTGGCCCGTTTGAAATTTTGGTCGTATTGCCAAAGGGGGTAGTACACGAGCCGGGGGTAAAACTGAGGATGGGTCGAACCACTAAATCGGAACATAAATTCGGTTTAGGAGACTGCCATACAATATATTATGACCCTAAAAAAGAACCGGATCAATAATTATGCCCTCACGCCACACTGTGGCCCGTTCGAAATTTTGGTCGTATTGCCAAAGGGTAGCACACGAGCCGGAGAAAAAACTGAGGATGGGTCGAACCAATGAATCGGATCATAAATTCGGTTTAGAAGACTGCCATACATGATTTTATGACCCTAAGAAAAAATCGGATCATTAATTATGCCCTCACGCCACCCTGTCGCCCGTTCGAAATTTTGGTCGTATTGCCAAAGGGTGTAGAACACGAGCCGGAGGAAAAACTGAGGATGGGTCGAACCACTTAATCGGATCATAAATTCGGTTTAGAAGACTGCCATACATTATTTTATGACCCTAAGAAAGAATCGGATCAATAATTATGCCCTCACGTTACCCTGTTGCCCGTTCGAAATTTTGGTCGTATTGCCAAAGGGGGTAGTACACGAGCCGGAGGAAAAACTGAAGATGGGTCGAACCACTGAATCGGAACATAAATTCGGTTTAGGAGACAGCCATACAATATTTTATAAACCTAAGAAAAAATCGGATCAATAAATATGCCCTCACGCCACCCCGTGGCCCGTTCGAAATTTTGGTCGTATTGCCAAAGGGGGTAGTACACGAGACGGAGGAAAAACTGAGGATGGGTCGAACCACTGAATCGGAACATAAATTCGGTTTAGGAGACTTCCATACAATATTTTATTACCCTAAGAACGAATTGGATCAATAATTATGCCATCACGCCACCCTATGACCCGTTCGAAATTTTGGTCGTATTTCTAAAGGGGGTAGTACATGAGCCGAAGGAAAAACTAAGGATGGGTCGAACCACTTAATCGGATCAAAAATTCGGTTTAGGAGACTGTCATACAATATTTTTTGACCATAAGAAAGAATCGGATCAATAATTATGATCTCACGCCACCCCGTGTCCCGTTCGAAATTTTTGTCTTATGGCTAAAGGGGGTAGACTACACGAGCCGGAGGAAAAACCGAGAATGGGTCGAACCACTGAATCAGATCATAAATTCGGTTTAGAAAACTACCATACAATATTTTATGACCCTAAGAAAGAATCGGATCAATAATTATGCCCTCACGCCACCCTGTGGTCGGTTCGAAATTTTGGTCGTATTGCTAAAGGGGGTAGTACACGAGTCGGAGGAAAAACTGAGGATGGGTCGAACCACTAAATCGGATCATAAATTCGGTCTAGGAGACTGCAATACAATATTTTATGACCATAAGAAAGAATCGGAGCAATAATTATGACCTCACGCCACCCCGTGGCCCGTTCGAAATTTTTGTCGTATTGACCAAAGGGGTCGTACATGAGCATGAGGAAAAACTGAGGATAGGTCGAACCACTGAATCAGATAATAAATTCGGTCTAAGAGACTACCATACAATATTTTATAACCCTAAGAAAGAATCGGATTAATAATTATGCCCTCACGCCACCTCGTGGTCCGTTCGAAATTTTGGTCGTATTGCCAAATGAGGTAGTTCACGAGCCGGAGGAAAAACTAAGGATGGCTTGAAACACTGAATCAGTTCGTAAATTCGGACTATGAGACTGCCATACAATATTTTATGACACTAAGATAGAATCGGATCAATAATTATGCCGTCACGCCACCCCGTGGCCCGTTCGAAATTTTAATCGTATTGCCAAAGAGGGTAGTACGCGAGCCGGAGGAAAAACTGAGGATGTGTCGAACCACTGAATCGGATCATAAATTCGGTCTAGGAGACTGCCATATAATATTTTATGACCATAAGAAAAAATCAGATCAATAATTATGCCATCACGCCACCCCGTGGCCCGTTTGAAATTTTGGTCGTATTGCCAAATGGGGTAGTACACGAGCTAGAGGAAAAATTGAGGATGGGACGAACCACCGAATCGGATCATAAATTCGGTCTAGGAGACTGCCATACAATATTTTTTGAACATAAGAAAGAATCGGATCAATAATTATGACCTCACGCCACCCTGTGGCCCGTTCGAAATTTTGGTCGTATTGCCAAAGGGGGTAGTACACGAGCCGAAGGAAAAACGGAGGATGGGTCAAACCACTGAATCGGATCAAAAATTCGGTCTAGGAGAGTGTCATACAATATTTTATGACCCTAAGAAAGAATCGGATCAATAATTATGCTCTCACGCCACCCCGTGGCCCGTTCGAAATTTTCGTCGTATTGCCAAAGGGGGTAGTACACGAGCCGGAGGAAAAACTGAGGATGGGTCGAACCACTTAATCGGATCATAAATTCGGTCTAGGAGACTACCATACAATATTTTATTACCATAAGAAAGAATCGGATCAATAATTATGCCCTCACGTCACCCCGTGGCCCGTTCGAAATTTTGGTCGTATTGTCATAGGGGGTAGTACACTAGCCGATGGAAAAACTGAGGATGGGTCGAACCACTGAATCGGATCATAAATTCGGTCTAGGAGAGTGCCATACAATATTTTATGACCCTATAAAGAATCGGATCAATAATTATGCCCTCACGCCACCCCGTGGCCCGTTCGAGATTTTGGTCTGATTGGCAAAGGGGGTAGTACACGAGCCAGAGGAAAAACTGATGATGGGTCAAACCACTGAATCGGATCATAATATCGGTCTAGAAGACTGTCATACAATATTTTATGACCATATGAAAGAATGGGATCAATAATTATGTCTTCACGCAACCTCGTGACCCGTTCGAAATTTTAGTCGTATTGCCAAGAAGGGTAAAACACAAGCCGGAGGAAAAACTGAGGATGGGTCGAACCACTGAATCGGATAATAAATTCGGTCTAGGAGACTATCATACCAATATTTTATAACGATAGGAAATAATCGGATCAACAATTATGCCCTCACGCCACCCCGTGGCCCGTTCGAAATTTTGGTCGTATTGCCAGAGGGGGTACTACACGAACCGGAGGAAAAACTGAGGATGGGTCAAACCACTGAATCGGATCATAAATTCGGTTTAGGAGACTGCCATACAATATTTTATGACCCTAAGAAAAAATCGGATCAATAATTATGCCCTCACGCCACCCCGTGGCCCGTTCGAAATTTTTGTCGTATTGACCAAAGGGGTAGTACACGAGCTTGAGGTAAAACTGAGGATGGGTCGAACCACTGAATCAGATAATAAATTCGGTCTAGGAGACTACCATACAATATTTTATAACAATAAAAAATAATCGGATCAATAATTATGCCATCACGCCACCATGTGGCCCGTTCGAAATTTAGGTCGTATTGCCAAAGGGGGTAGTACACGAGCTAGAGGAAAAACTAAGGATGGGTCGAACCACTGAATCGGATCATAAATTCGGTCTAGGAGACTGCCATACAATATTTTTTGAACATAAGAAAGAATCGGATCAATAATTATGACCTCACGCCACCCTTACCTTTAGTATTCTAAATATCTACTAATATTAACTAGATATTTATCGGATTCCATCTATCGAATTTCTTTTGTAGAATTCTTCATCTATTCTTCATGCTTTTGATCTTTCCATCCATCATCCTTTCTTTCTTAGTTTCTATCTTCTTTAAGTCTAATTTAATCAATCCTTCTATTTATATTCACTTTTCTATTTATGATAGATGTTATTATTAAGCCTGAATAAATAATAGCATTCTTGTGTAAAGACACGATCTATATGCTAATATTTTCTTTATATATTAGGGACTTAAATACCCATTAATCATTACAAAATCTCTCGTTTAAAGAACGAGTTTGTAAACGGGTTACAAAAATTAACTAGACTAATAGTTATTTACAAAAGTTAACTCCTTTGACCTACTCTTGTCTTTTCTTGGTTGTCTTGACATTTCTTCACGCATTTGTCGTGGGTGTTTTAACGTTCTTTTCTTTATTTTTGCCCTTACTTTCTTTATTTTCCGCACATGCGTTCTTATAATGTCCTTTTTCTCCACATGTGAAACACGTAGCCGCTTTCTTTCTACAGTCAATCTCTAAATGCCCTTTTTTTCTTACAGAAGGTACACATGACTATGCTATTTAGCTTCTTACATTTTCCCAAATGCCTTTTTCCACAGTTTTTACATATGGGTCTTGTGAGTTTAGGCGATCCTTTTTCTTCCTTGCTTTTCTTCACCTTCGTTGTTTTATTAGCCTCTTTTTCCTCCGGTTTTATTACATATTTAGCTACCATCATAGCTTCGGAGGTTGTTTGTGGTACATGAAATTTTGCTATCATTATTTTCTCTTTTGGTAGCCGTGATATGTATTTCATCATTTTGTCAAACTCCAAATCATCTAATCGCGAAGTTAATTGACAATATTCTAAGAATTTAGCGTTGTATTCCTTAAGATTGTTATCAACAACTTTCTGGTCCCGTTGCTTCCTTCCCTTTGACTTGAATTAACATATTCCACCATTCTAAAGCTATATCTATGAACATTTGTGAAGAGAACCAAATGTCTTGTTAGCTTGTGCAAGCAATATTGCTCAAGATTGACTCTTGTTCCTTTAGCCAACTCAAGGTGGTTATGATATTTTCATTTCCACGGAACTTCTTAGGCTCAGAGGCTTTGTAACTCTTAAAAACATTTTCCGGATGAAGTTTTAGTTTCTTCTTATTCCTTAATTCGTCTACATGACTAAATTGGTTACAACTTTATTTTGAAGAATCAGGCTCGCTTTGAGTCTTTTTTCTTGATTCTAAGTTTCTAGGGTCATTGAGCATCTTCATTATTGGAGCTACAGCTTCATTAATCATCTCCCGAACCTCGTCTCTAAATTGGTTATTCATTACTTTGTTTCTCTTACTTCTAACTTCTTTGGAAGAGTTTCCTTTTATATTTTCTTCTTTTGACATACTACAAAAATTCATAGATATATTTAATACCTAAGGAAATCAAAATCTATCTTGTATTGTACAAGATTTTCTATTACGAATTGGTTTTAGTAAATCCTATTGGATAACCAATTGGTTTTATTCTTTATAATTCCTTTTACTTATTCATCATAAATGTGGGTCTTTTCTTCTTTCTACAATCATTCATAGCTACATTTAGTTATATATGCAATCTAAACATATCTTGTACTAAGCAAGATTTTCTACTATGAAACGGTTTATTGCTACCAATTGGACGAATGTATCGTCTTATTTCATATTTATAATCCATCTTTACTCATTCATCATGTATGAGGATTTTTGTTTCTTTATATCTACTTATTGATTTATTTTACTTGATCATGTTTCAAGTAGTTCTCATTTGTTGTTTCCAAATATTTCTTTGTTTTTGTTTGCTGTAACCCCTTTACTATTCATATAGTAAATTTTTGGGGTAAAGCTAATTTCGTATTTCTTCTTCCTTTTCTGTCGGAAGTTGTCTTGTTCTTTTAGTCGGACCATAGTCGACTATTTCCACATTATAGATTATATGTAAAAATGTTCATTTCCTATCCTTACTTGTTATATCTTATCCCTAACTCTTTATATATATATATATATATATATATATATATATATATATATATATATTTAAATTTTGATATTTAGGTATTTAAACTTTTCTAAACTTATAAAATAAAATAAAATATTTATCTATCATTTGATCAAAGCCTAGGTATAATTGAATACCTAATTCTCTAAGATCGATGGCTCTGATACCAACCTGTCACACCCTGGCTTACGGCCTAGATGTGTGACCAACAGTTGGTACCGGTTTTGTAAATGTATCAGAGTTCAGCGGAAATCTTTAAAAAATATATATTTTGAAATAATAATTTATTTATAAACTTTTATTTATAATAAAATATAATATATATATATTTTAAACATTAGTTTATTTGTACATCTTAATGAAACATTTTGATTTATTAGAAAACTTCTTGGATACTAAATATCCACATGGTTGATTTATAAACTTGTTTAGATTTTATAAAACTTGTTCAAATATTCTTTTCAATATTTTATTCATTTAAAACTATGAGCCATCTCTACCTTGCGAACATCCACTTCATGAATAGCTCCAATTCTTGATACTTTAATCACCTGAAATGTTAGAAAAATACGTCAGCGATATGCTGATGAATACGCTGACGCTAAAATATTTTCTTTTACTTTATTACCCCTCAAGACTACGCCTGCCTCGGCCCATCGTGGCTTAGGAATAACAAAGTTAAATAACACATTTATAAATTCGAGCCTCCACACTAGGTCACCTCATCAAACACCGCAGCATTCGACTTAGTTAAGTACCCGTAAATATACACGAAGGTCGTACTCCCTGCAGGAGAGCGTCCTACGACCAAGGGTGGTGCGGTGTGCCCACCGCGTAGTACCACCTATGTAAGGATCCAGACACACGTATACCACAGCCTGAGGGCTAGGTTCATACTCTTATTTATAACGGTTTTAGGAACACATAATTCCTTGTAAACAATTTTCATATAACCAGTTTGACTCATTTTAAAATAAGTTATAAAAGTTTGGGGGCGTATTCACCTTTTCGCTTTGGGATCGGCTTCAACACAGTCCAAGGGTCTTTCCCTTGCTATCTCGCACCTAAAGTACGAGTATAGCCTTCTCTTTTGGATCAGCTTCAATACACTATCCGAGGGTCTTTCCCTCTTCTTTGCTATCTCGTACCTATAGTACGAGTATAACTTTTTGTTAGTCGGATATACAATCCGGCTTAAGACCTCTAGTCTCTTTTGTAAAATCTTTACCTCGATTTTAATTTCTTTATTAACCTTTAGTTCAAAACATGTTTTCTTTATTTTAAACCTTTAGTTTAAAATATCATTTCTTTCTTCTCTTTTTCAAGTTAAAATTCTTTCTTTTAACTTATTTACTTTACTTTTCTTTTCTTTTACAAGATAAACCTTTAGTTTAACTTGTTGTCTTTTTCTACGTTTCGTCTTCATTAAGAAACGTATCTTTTTCTTTTCTTATTATTTAAGAATAATAACTTAAATAATATTATCAACTATAACTCTTTTCTACTTCCATCTTTTCCTTTTCTTTTATAGTATGTTTGAACCTATATTCCAAATCATATATCTCTTACTTTCATGTTCGGACCTACAGTCCGACATGTTTTTCTTTTCTAAATTCCACGTTTTCCAATAACGCATACTTATATATATATACACATATTATTTAGTTTATATTAATAATATAAACAATATATATATTTTTTCATTTACTTATTGTTATTTTAAATAATACTTTTATCTTTATTTATTAATAAAGATTATTTTATTTGTTTCTTTATTCTTTCTCTTTCTATTATTATTTAAAATCTATAATAATATTTATATCTTTCTTTTTATACAATTTCTTTCCTTTATTTTCTTTTGTATATTTTCGAGGTATAGACTATACCCTTGACTAGGGTCTAAGCCTTTATTATTTTATTAATATTTTATTTGGGCATTATGCTTACCTTGTTTAGCTTATTATTTTCTAAATTCACGGGCAGCACTTCGACGCTGGCACGTATATTAAGAATCTTGATCAGCACCTCCTTGGCACGCAAATCAAGGCACACCGGTCTTCAAGTCTCGTCGGCACGCATTTCGAGGCAGGTTGTCGGGGACATCTCGGGTCGACACGTACTTCGAGGGGGAACGTCGGCTCGTCTCGGGTGGAACGTTGGGTCATCTCGGGTCGGCACGCACTTCGAGGTGGAACGTCGTGTCGTACCGGGTCGACACGTACTTCGAGATATTATGGTTGGTACTTGGGGGTATCGTCGGTTTATGGCATAGATTACGAGGTAATATGTCGGAGTTTTTTATGGTAACGGAAAACGAGGTGGTCGGTACGTTTATCGAGGTATTTTTAGAGAGATGTTAGAGAGAGAAAGTGTGTGTGAAAATGGTGTAAGAAATGAAAGGGTGTAGGTTGGTATTTATAGACTTTTCCCGGGACCCATCGCGGTACGCGATGGTCCCTTAATCATGCCATCGCGTACCGCGATGTAGGCATGATGAGTCACGGGTAGGTTTGCCATGTGGCGGACGCGGTGCCACGTGGTGACACGTGGCGGTCTTTGTGCCACGTGGTGACATGTGGTAGGACACGTGTCACCATGTCATGCCTTTTCACCACGTGGTGACACGTGGCAGGAGCATGGTGCCACCATGTGACACGTGGCGGGACACGTGTCATGTTGACAGACCATGTCATCGTGTATCGCGATGACGTTGGGTTTTGGTCCGTCGCGTATCGCCGTCTTCCCATTTCTTGGGTTTTGAAAACATACCCATTGCGATACGCGATGGGCTTGTTTCTGTGACGTCGCGTATCGCGACAAGACAGAAAACTAGAATTTCTATTTTCAGTCCTTTTACTATTGAAACTTGGTATTTTTATCTCGTTATTTTCGTGATGTTACAGAGGCTGTAAGCCCAATCTATGAAATTTTGAAAAATGATCCAATTAGAACCACCTCTCAATCTAACAAACGAGCAAGTCGAAGCAAAAGCGAGACTGTCAATTCGAAAAGAGAAACAAAGAAAGAGTCTAAAAGAGAATCAGAAAAGAAGGAAAGTTAGAAAGAAAAAGAAAGAAGCAAGTGATGGAAGTTCAACGGCTGAAAACAACCTCCATGAGAAAACAAAGAAACTCAAGATACACGAATGTTGTGATTTCAAGGTGTTTAAGGTATATAACCCCAAAGAATTTCATGAGGATAAAGGAGCAATACATACCCTCCGATGGTTGGAGGAAATGGAATCGATTGTGATGATAAGTAAATGTACGGAAAGCGAGAAAGTTCAGTATACTTCCCAAATGTTCAAAGGGGAAGCATTAGAATGGTGGAACACTCTGATTGGGGTTAAAGGAAGGGAGAATTTGTACAATTTGGATTGGAAAACCTTTAAAGAAATGATATTGAAGAAATTCTGTCCAATTAACGAAATGGATCAGATTCAAACTAAACTGTGGAACCATAAAGTTGTGGGAACCAATCTCAAGGAATACAACACCAAGTTCCTTGAGTATTGCAGAATTGTACCTCACTTGGTCACTCCTGAAATCAACAAGGTGACACGATACATTTACGGATTGCCAATCGAAATCCTTGATTTAGTTCGTTCACACATGCCGTCTACGACGGAATCAGCCATGGAGTTGGCCGGGTATTTGATGGATAGAATGATTAGGAACCGGGATGAGAAGAAAACGGATGGTGGAAAAACTAATGTCGGAGGAAAGATGAAGCCGGAAAATAAACGGGAAGGGGCATTTGTGTATAGTCGCCCCATTTGCAAGTCTTGCGGTAGGAGACATTTAGGCAGATGTCTTCGACCAACTAACACTGTCACATGTGGATTCTGCAAGAGACCGGGTCATTCAGAAACAAATTGCAGGAAAAAAAAGTGGTATGCTTCGAGTGTAGTGAGAAGGGACATTTTAGTAACGAGTGCCCAAAGAAGAAGCCAAATGCGGTATTAAGACCGATGCCAAGAAAGGAAACGCTCGTGCCTTTATGCTAGGCACTCAAAAGGCAGCTGATATACCAGACGTGATCACCGATACGTTTCCTATTAATAATGTTTATGCTAGAGTCCTATTTGATTCGGGTGCAAACCAAAGCTTCATAGATTATAAATTTTGTAGTCCTTAGTTAAATTAGATAAACATTATGAGGTTGAAATTGTTGATGGAAACGTAAGTAGAATAACCGAAGCTCTAAACAATGCCACAATTTCTTTTGCCAATCACATCATACCTGTACGATTGTTACCCATGGCATTAGAAGGTTTTGATGTAGTTCTAGGAATGGACTGGTTATCGTCTAATCAAGCCCGTATCCTCTGTAACGATAGAGCCATCGACATTCGAACACCTAATCACAAAACCATTCATATAACCGGAGATAAAGAAGGAGAAAAGGTAGGAATCATTTCCAAGATCAAAGCAAGTCATTGCATAGGTAAGGGATGCCTCGCATTCATGGCCTATGTAACCAAGGAACCTGAACCAAAGAAAATGGAGGAAGTACCGATCGTGTCTGAATTTCAAGATGTATTTCCTGATGAGCTACCAGGAGCCCCTGTTGGTGCATGATGTCAGTAGTTCAGTATCTAGTATTTTGTAAGTGTCTGTAATCGAGTTAGATTGTTTGATTTGGTGTTAGATATTGTGTCACACAAGTTCGCCTGGGATGTAGGCGAACTTGTGGACAAGCGAAGTTAGGACAACTTCTCCTAACATGTTAGGCGAAGTTGTCGAGGTTTATTGTTGGTGCATAATGTCAGTAGTTCATAGTCGTGTGTCTGTAATCGAGTCTGTAATGATTAATTATGTTTTATATGTCTTAAGTGAAGTTACTAACAAGTTCGCTGTTTAGGCGAACTTGTTAGTCAAGCGAAGTTATGGACAACTTCGCCTGAACATGCCAGGCGAAGTTGTCGTGTATTTATATTCCTAGGTTACGGTCTGTTTATAGTTTAATCGAGTTGTTTATCGAGTCGTGTGTGAGTCGAGAGACGTGTATTCAGTGATTATATCACGTGTTCGGTTATAATATAACGTGTGTTCGTTTATACGTATCGTGTGTTTGTTTGATTCGTGTTCTACACTCGTAACGACCTACGCAGGGATTCCGCACCTGTGTAGATTGAGATATCCCGTGCAGATCCGTCCAGGGAACCTACAATTGGTATCAGAGCGTTTGCTCGATTGTGTGGTTCGGGATATTCACGCGGGTGTAGAAATCGTCCCGTTTCGACTATTCGCGGGACGTGTTTTCTGTGTTTTTGTGTCATTCTTACCTCCTACCATCGTATACAACCCTTTACACCGTCAAAAACCTCGAAAAATCCAGATTCCAGATCTGCAGAAACTTGGTGTTCATCAGGCGAAGTTGCCGTCACTGTTCGTAGGGTTTCGGCGAAGATATAAGGTTAAGCGAAGTTATCCACAACTTCGCCTACCTTCTCAAGTTCGCCTAACTCAAGCGAAGTTCTCTACAACTCCGCCTACCTCCTAAGTTCGCTTACCTCAAGCGAAGTTAAGAATCAGCGAAGTTCTTCAGCGAAGTTAAGACTTAAGCGAAGTTATCCGTAACTTCGCCTACAGTACTTTTATAAAAAAAAAAAATAAAAAAAAAATAATAATAATTATTTTTCGGGTTTCTTAGTTTTCGAGAAAGATGTCGTCAATTAACATCTCTGAGTTAGTAAAGATGGAAGTAGAAGCAGGCTCAGCTACAAAAGCACCAAGGTTGCTGAAGGGAACCGATTTCGTTGCATGGAAGGATCGGTTCGAACAATATGTCAAGTACCAGGATGCGAAAATGTGGGTATGCATCCAGGATGGTTATATTCCACCAACTATGGAGTACGAAGGTCGTGATCAGATCAAGAAGTACAGCAAAATGGAAGATGAAGAGAAAAAGATGTATGAGGCCGAGAGCAAGGCTCATGCTGCTATCACTATGGCTCTTCCACAAGAGATCCTTCATACTTTTAGAAAGTACAAGACAGCAAGAGAGCTTTGGGAAGCTCTTGAGAACCGATTTGAAGGAAATGTGGGAATCCGTGCTTCGAAGATCAAATTGCTCAAAACCCAGTTCTCAGTCTTCAAGTATTTAAAGAATGAATCTCTAGATGATATCATCACCCGATATTATCATCTGATGACTGAACTGAGCAACTATTCAATTTCTTACCGAGAAGAAGAGATAGTTGAGAAGCTTCTTGATGCTCTCCCACCAAAATGGGAGATGTACACGGTGCTGATGAGGGAAGACAAAGACTTTCCCCAATATGATCTTGAAACGGCAGTTAACAAGCTCCGAACCTTTGAGCTTAACATGGTTAGAAAGGAGACACCTACGGATCAGGTTCAAGATCCAGGTATGTATGGTGCTAAAGTCAACTCTAGTTCAGGTTCGAAGAATGAATCAGCTGCCTACTACACGAAGGGAGAGTCGGGCGCCAACTCATCACATGAGGGGCATGTGTCAGTCAACACGAATGGTGATGTTTGCTTTGTAGCAGGTGGATCTAGTGGTTCTAAACCACAAGCAAGCAAGAGTAGTTGCTCTCCAAGTATTCCTAGCAACAACTACTCTAAGATGCCTATGAGTGTCAAATCTGCTGAAGAGCAGTTTGCTCTCTATGCTTCTTTTATTGCTTCCTATGAGAACTACATTCAAGGGAAGATTGTTGATCCAGCTATGTTGGATGAAGACTATGACCAGATTGATGCTGATGATATGGAAGAAATGGATCTGCAATGGCAGATGGCTATGATCGTGAGAAGAGTGAAAAGGTTTATGAAAAAGACCGGAAGAAAGTTTGTCGGTGGAAGGCCAGGGTTTGACAAGACGAAGGTAAGATGCTACAATTGTCAGCAAAACGGCCACTTTGCTAAGGAGTGCAGAAATGAGCGTGTAGAACGTGGTCAAGGCAAGTCTACACAGCATAATGGGGGTAGTAAAGATTATAATGCCATGATTTCCAGAGAAGATGGTGAATATAACTGGAACCTGCATTCTGAAGAAACTTTCAAACATGCCAATTTGGCGAATGTTGAAACTGCAGGGAGTGAGAAGGCTACAGGAGAAGATCAAGCTTTAATGGCAGATGTTAAAGACCAGCTCTCCGAGGTATGTTCTAAACCTACTTGTTCTAAATGTGAAAACTTGTCTGAGCAATTAGCAACTATAACTGATCAGTATGTTAGTTTGGATGCTGAGTTTAAAACTCTAAAAGAAGATCATCATTTTACAAAAGCAAGAGAAAATAGCTATAAAGTTAAAATAAAAGCTTGTGAAAAAGATATTAAAAGTCTAAAAGCAAAACTTGCTGAAAAAATTCAAGTGATTGATCTAAGCTATGAAGTTTTGGAAGAAAAAACCAAACTAATAGCTGAAAGAGAAAAACAGATTGCTGATCACCAGGTGAAAGTGGTGGAACTGAATAGAAAACTTGAGCAGTTCAGAAATTCCTCTGCTATTCTTGATCACCTTGTTAGTGATCAAGGTTCCTCAGTTAAGAGGGGAGGAATTGGTTATCATGAGGTTCCACCACCGTATAATCACAACTACACTTTTAATCCTAGTAATCAGAAATCTGTTGACTTTGAGGTTGTTCAGACAGTTCCAATTAAGGTAACTAGTAAAGAACCATATGTTAGTAGAGGCGAAACAAGTCCGCCTGTTTCAAATGTTAAAATTTCTGATCCGAGTCCAGTCTCATCAAGTTCGGATAAGTCATCCGAGCCTGGTAAGGCAAAAGAGGAGGCGGTATTGCCAAATGGTGGAGAGAAAGATAAAACAACTAAAAAGAGTTCTCCGCTAAACCCGTATGTCCCACCTTATGTGAGAAACGGGAGGTAATAAAGCCTCGACATCTAAAACACCTGTTGATAAAAAGGTTGAACATAGGTGTTGTTTTAGGTGTAATCAATTAGGGCACCTAGTTGCAGATTGCCCTTTGAAGCAGAGATTCAGAGGTGTGAGGCCTACTAAAACTGAGTATAAGCCTAATGATAATCATAATACTGGTAAAAATAAAAACCATTCAAAATTCAGAAATGTGACTAATTCAGGTTTTCATAGAAACAAATCTCAGTTTTACACTGCCAATAACCAAACCACAAGCTATAATTCTTTTAATTCACAAAGGTTTGGAAGGCCTCACAATCAATCTACAACGAGGTATCCTAATAGGACTTACAGGAATTATCCAGATACTAACTTTGGAAAGCCAAAGCTCGGGATGTATAGATCTAAGACCAATTGGTCTTGGGTCCCTAGATTCTAATCTTTTGCTTTTATCGTGCAGGAACAGTTGAACAGGGATGCAAACAACCTATGGGTTGTTGATAGCGGCTGTTCCCGGCACATGACGGGTAACAAAAACTTGTTACACGATTTGAAACTTGTTCAAGGAGGGAGAGTAAGCTTTGCTGGAGAAAGTGGAGGCAAGATTACAGGAATGGGAACGGTGTCTAATGGAAAGATGACTCTAGAAAAAGTAAACTTTGTCGAAGAATTGAAGCACAATCTGCTGAGTGTGTCGCAGATTTGTGATAAGGAGTACACCGTACATTTTAAAAGAATGAGGCGATTGTGTTACATCCTGGTTTTCAAATACCAGAGGAGTGGATTGTGATGAAGGCTCCACGTGAGAGGAATACTTATATTATGGATATGAGGTCGACTGAAATGGCCACGGAAGAATTATGCCTTATGACAAAAGCGAGCGAATCGGAGTCCGAATTGTGGCATAGGAGAATGGGGCACATTCATCTTCGGAAGATGAACACCATTGTCAAGAATGGACTTGTGCTGGGCGTTCCCTTGAAAAGTTTCAACTTTGAAGACAAATGTCTAGCGTGCAAGAAGGGAAAGCAGCACAAGAAATCCCATCACACCAAGAAGGTCAATTCTATTGTCAGTACTCTAGAATTGCTTCACATGGATCTCTTCGGTCCCGTGAATGCAAAAAGTCTAGGAGGTACTTCTTATTGCTTGGTGATCACTGATGATTACTCACGATATTCGTGGGTATATTTCCTGAAAACAAAAGATGAAACGGCTCAGATGGTGAAGAATTTGATTACCAAAGTTGAGAACGTTATAGATAAAAGGGTTAAGTTCATCAGGAGTGACAATGGAACGGAGTTCAAAAATTTTGAGATGGAGATCTTCTGCCTTCAGAAAGGGATTGAACACCAGTACAGCGCTCCGTATACTCCGCAACAGAATGGAGTGGCTGAAAGGAAGAATAGAACGTTAATTGAAGGAGCCAGAACTATGCTGGCTGATTCGAAGCTTCCTGTGGTGTTTTGGGCTGAAGCTGTTGCTACAGCCTGCTATATCCTTAATAGGGTCTTGACTTTTAAAAGACTTAATAAAATGTGTTATGAGCTTATGCATGGGAGGAAGCCCAACTTGAGTGGTCTTGAACCATTCGGGTCCCCTTGTTCGATTTTAAAGACAAATTCTAAATTTGGTGAAGTAGCCGATGAAGGAATCTTAGTCGGTTATGTTGTTGGGACTCACAACAGACGTGTCTTTAATACATCGACCAGCAAGGTTGTGTGTAACACCGATATCACAAGTTACAAACCGCCAAAACCAAGCAACGGACCTGCTGAGTTTTTCGACTATGATAGACTTTTTAAGTCTTTTAACATACCGTATTTGGATAGTGCAGAAGAAGAAGAAAGAGTTGCTACGAAGATGATCCTTGATGAGGAAGAAAATCTAGTGCAAAGACAGCTGTTTGATAAATATCAACCTTCCTCATCAAATGCTATCAATACCCCTGCTGCCTCTCCTGAAGAAGAATTTTTCAATCCGTTTCACTCTCAGCAAGAAACAACCATTGACGAGCTCTCTTCTAACTTGGAAGACAATTTGCATGTCGGTTCGGTTCCGACCACGAGAATTCATAAAGATCACCCTTTGGAGAATGTGATTGGTGATGTGTCCTCCGGTGTACAAACAAGACGTAGCTTGAATGAGCACACCTGTGTTTACACAAGCATTAAGGAGACAGGCATAATCAACGAATGCTTGTACACCTGCTTTATCAGCCAGATTGAACCAAAGAATTATCAAATGGCTCTAAAGGACAGCTCGTGGGTCGAAGCCATGCAAGAAGAGCTGGCTCAATTCAAGAAAATGGAAGTTTGGACTTTGGTTGAAAAACCAAAGAATGTGCATCCGATAGGCACAAAATGGGTTTTTAAGTGCAAGAGAGATGAGAAAGGGATTATTATAAGAAACAAGGCGAGGCTAGTCGTTAAAGGTTTTAATCAACAAGAGGGGATTGATTATAATGAAGTGTTCGCTCCTGTGGCAAGATTGGAAGCCATTAGATTGTTTTTGGCATTTGCTGCTTATAAGAAGATGAAGGTATTTCAGTTAGATGTGAAGAGTGCGTTTCTGAATGGGAAAGTCGATGAGGTAGTGTATGTTGAGCAACCTCCGGGTTTTCCTGACCCAGACTTTCTAGACCACGTGTACAAGTTAAGCAAGGCGTTGTATGGACTACATCAGGCACCTCGTGCCTGGTACTCAACTTTATCAGATTACTTGCTTGAAAATGGGTTTGAAAGAGGGAAGATAGATAGCACGTTGTTCGTCAAGAGAGAAGGAAGCGACTTCCTGCTGGTACAAGTCTACGTGGATGACATTATCTTTGCTGCATCAAAAGTCTCCATGTGTCAGGAGTTTGAGGCCGTCATGAAGAAAAGGTTTGAAATGAGTGCTATGGGTGAACTAACTTTCTTTTTAGGATTGCAGGTTGATCAGAAGAAGGATGGGATGTTCATTCATCAGACCAAGTATGTCCATGATGTGCTCAAACGCTTCAAGATGGAGGACAGCACTCCATTCGATACTCCAATCTGCGTCAACCATAAATTGGGTGCTGAGACAGACAATGACGCAGATGTGGACCCAACTCAGTATCGGGCTATTATAGGTTCTTTAATGTACTTAACTGCTTCTAGGCCTGATATTATGTTTGCAGTTTGTCTTTGTGCTCGTTTTTAGGCAAACCCAAAGGAATCTCACATGAAGGGTGTGAAGAGGATCTTACGGTATCTCAAAGGCAAACCAAAGCTGGGGTTGTGGTACGCAAAAGGAGGAGATTTGGAGTTGGTCGCTTACACAGATTCAGATTATGGAGGGTGCAATCAGAGTCGGAAGTCAACAACTGGTGGATGTCAGTTTCTTGGTGGCAGATTGGTGTCGTGGCAATGCAAGAAGCAGACTTCAGTCGCAATTTCAACCTGTGAGGCAGAATACATGGCAGCATCCAACTGCTGCTCCCAGGTTCTGTGGATTCAACAACAGTTACGCGACTATGGTCTGAATTTCTCACTTACTCCTATTTGCATTGATAACACAGCTGCTATCTCAGTAACTAACAATCCCGTGAAGCACAGTAAAACTAAACATATTGACATATGTCATCATTTTATACGGGATTGTGCTGAGAAGAAACTGATTGTGCTTGAAAAGGTGGATACGCTTGATAATTTCGCTGATTTATATACTAAAGCGTTTGACAAATCAAGATTTCAAAACCTTGTTGAGTTGAATGGGATGATCAATCCCGAGTAACCATGCTTTTTGTGCATTAAAAAAAAAAAAAAAAAAAAAAAAACGTCACTATCGCTTAGAACTATGTCGGTTGCCTCAGTTTGAAGGACTTGTCTTCGGATATGTTTGGTCCACATTTCTACTTGTAGAATATGAGGATAGCCATTAACCAGATGACTGAAAGTGACCGGGGCGGTTTATGATGTGTTGTCATTCTTTCGCTTAAAATTAGTCGATCATACTTAGTTAGAAGGACACATAGTAGTATGTGGTCGGTCCAGTTGATCCATTGGATCTCCAGGATTGCCGTTTACCTGAAGACTTTGACTTGATCGGGGCGATTGAAGTTAAATTTTTTTATGGGAAATGAAATTATTTTTCAAGTCTACTACTTCATAAGAAGTTCGTTTGCTATGTTTAACAGAAAATTGATCTAACCTTGGAAAATGATAGATATACTGATTCTGTGTGCTTAACTAGTGAAGTTATTAGGCTTAAAAGGCTTTAGAACAGTCATTGTATGTCATGGTAGCTTTTTATGGTGCGTAAAAGTAGATGTGATACAAACTAAATCTACTCGATTTTACGTGGAAACTCCTTAAGAGTTTTGCATGTCTTCATATATATCTTTCCGAATGATAGGCAGAAAAGCGATTACCCAGTCATACACGAGCCCGTGAGTGTTCTGATTCCCGTGAAGATAGCGTGTCAAGAAACTGCAGTGATCCAGATTCGGGACTTGCAGTTGTTTACTACTCTGAAGTCTATGTAAATGATTATTCAAAAAAAAAAAAACAAAAAAAAAATAAAAAAAAACCTTATGAGTTATTGAAACATTCTAGAGCTAACAATGTCAAGACTTCTCAATCATGGAGTAAGAAAACGGGAAGCAGATGAAGAGTACTTACAAACTTAATCAGACACTATGGGTCGAAGTCAATTCGGGGTGACTTGGGGAAAGCCAAATACGCTTTGAGAATAGATAGGAGGCATCATAATCTCTGAGTTGTTGCCCACTTAAATTTTGAGACATAATTGAACCTAACTCGTATCACAGAAACGATGAAAACCATTTTAAGTTATTTACCTGCTCACAACCTGTTTCTTTATGTCATAATACAGCTAAACACGGATCTATGTGACAGTCACGTAATTAGTATGATTCCTGTTCGGATCTTTTCTAAAACGTAGTAGTCCCTGTCGAGACTGAAATTTGATCCCTTGTACTTTAATTTTTAACAGTTTTTTTTGTACTTAGGTAGTTTTATGATTTTATAACTGGTTACTTGGTCTTGATTGCATCTTTTAACTCTTTAAAGGAAGTTTTTTTTGCAAAATGTTCAAAGTGTAAGGTTTGATTTTGTAAATAGAGGCGAAGTAGTTAAACAAGCGAACTTGTGCATAACTTCGCCTAGGCGAAGTTATCCACAACTTCGCCTGTATAACTCCGGCCCTATATAAAGGAATTTTTAAGGTCAATTGTTCATTATTTTCAAATATCAGCGAACTTATCTTCCGAAATTCCAGCGAACTTATCAGTTTTCCGGCGAACTTGTCGTTCTTTCCGATTCCTTGATCTTTTTCTCAGATTCCGTTACGATTCAAGGTTCGAGGTGTCGATATATCGTATAACCTATGTTCTTTCTTGTTTATCAAAGGTCGTGTCGAACCGTTTCGATACCTCGGACCGTCGGACTTTTGAACCCGATTTCAAAACTTGTCTTTACGTGGTCATGAACAAACTGATCGTCCAGATTGCTTTAAAATCATGTTTTTCGGACCTCTCAATCGTCAAACTAACCTAACACATCAGTTTTTTTTCGGATTTGAATCTCCTTACTGTCGCCGATTCAGATTCAGGCGAACTTAAGGTTTAGGCGAAGTTATCCGCAACTTCGCCTGAGGTTTAACTTCGCCTGAGGCGATGTTGTGGTGAGGCGAAGTTATCATTAACTTCGCTTGGATTTTTTTTATTATTAGTTATTAACGAACTTAAAGATGAAGCGAAGTTGTTCCCAACTTCGCCTCACCTTTAACTTCGCCTATACAGATTTTATCACAACTTCGCTCATGGTAACAAGCGAACTTGTGTTATGCCTTAACGTTTATCTAACTTGGTTCGTTTGTTGCAGATATGGCTGCTGTTGCTGGTGCTGGAGGTGCTGGTGGCGATGACGGAGGAGATAATCAAAGGCAGTTCTTCCCTGGGCACAACATGTATATTACATTAGACCCAGACGCGAATGTTGTGGAGGATTACCGCGAAATCATCACTTTCCTCCTTCGCTCGCGGATATTCCACGCGATCACAACTACTCTGCCGATATCCTTACCCAATATTGAGGATTTTTGGCAGACGGTGGAATACGATTGCCGCGTTGAGCCCCCGGTTATGCGAGCAACCGTCAACAATCAAGAAGTTCAGTTCTCTTCTGAACAAATCCGGGCGGCTTTACGTTTCGGGAATGAGACCAGGGATGACCCGACGGACTTTGTGGCTCCTTTCCGAGATGGAGCGTTTTTACGAATGGGCTATTCGGGCCCGTTGGGCGATACACAAAGAAGGAAGGGTTTCCTACTCGATCAGTGGCGCTTCCTCATGCACGTAATGATTGTCTGCATGTCAGGGAGGAAGGCGGGTACTGACGGGATGGGTGCGACCATGCAGTCGGCGATGACTGCTCTGACTTATAACAAACGTTATAGCTTCAGTCAGATGGTCTTCTATGAGATCGATAAACAAAGACGGGCAGTGCGCGTGAGAGGTTCATTATGTATCCAAGATTCATCCAGATGATCTTGAACCATGTGGCTCCAAATCTACCTCAGCGCCGCCCGATCAGATACGTGGAGAGTGTGAACAAACGTATCTTCGCTCAGTGCAGGACGTCGAGCGCGAGGAGCAAACCTGAGCTCCGTCCCAGGCATACTCCACTCTTTGGGTATTTAATCAACCCGGAGCATGTTCCTGCCAATGGGGACGAGTTCAGAGATCCTCAACCACAACAGGCGGGAGCACCTCAAGCTGTACCTGCTGCGCCTGTTGTGTCAGCTGAAGAAGAAGTAGACCTTGACGCTGCTTTTGGCGGCCAAGGATTCTTTGACATGGATAGTATGCATCCAGCAGAAGAGATTCAGGTCTCGGCTGCAAGAGTTTCAACTGTGGAAGTGACTAGGGCAGCTACAACGGTGGCTGACTCCGATTTTGATGATGTAATGGATGAGGCAAGAAGGATGTTGGTGACACAAGAAAGAACGGTTGGGAAAAGGAAGAGAACTGCTGATGATGATATTGAGGCAGACTATGAAGAAGAAGTTCAGCAATTGATTTGCAGATCTAGAAGAGAACGTGCAGGTATGGGTTCAGGAGCTGGAGAGACTTCAAGGATAGTACGTTTTGCTCCACCCGCCTTGTCCGGTATGACTCTTATTCCTTCTTCACTTCCGTTTACAAGTTCAAGCGCCACGGATGTACCCATGGTGGCTACAACACCATCTGTTGGCCTCCCGTCTATCACACTCCAGCTGACGACTCCAGATATTGTATCGTTGCCGCCTCCAACGCTTACTCCGTCGAAGGTTGTTGCACAGGTTATTGAGTCGACAGTGGTTCACACTGCAGGGTTGTCGGTCACGATACCACCTGCGGTTACGTCCACAACTACTTCTGATGTCCCGGTTACATTTGAAATCCCACCTCAGTTCGATCATGATTTATCACATATGAGGTTCGATTTCGATGCAACCTTATCAGACTCGGAAAGAATAGCGGCACTTGAACGGGTCGTGGCTGAGCAATCAAGGATAAATCTTATCCAGACCCAGGCTATTCAGCGCCTAGTAGCAGAAAATCAACTACAGTCGTCCCTCCTGGTTGAACATGGAAAAATTATAGATGCTATGAAGGAGTTCTTGGCATCTCAGGGGGAGACGAGCTGTAAAGGCGACGAGCTCAGGACAAAGAAGAAGAATGACAGAGACGATGATCCCAATGCATCGAAAGGTGCAGGTGGTGAGTTGCCAAGAACTACTCAAGCTCTTGGGACTTCCACAGCTCAGGGGGAGTCTGCAGGTGAAGCTGGCAGTTCTGGTGGTGATGAGGTGGTGATGGTAGATGACGAGGAGATGGGAGATGATGTAATTGATGCCTTGAAGGAATTAGATGATGATATGTTAGATGATGAGTTTATGTGTGAAGATGATGTTCTACTAGTCGAAGAGATTGAAAAGATTGGTGCTGAAATAGTGATTGAAGATGATGTTGAAGAGGGTGAGATAGTTGATGTGAATGTTGAACACGAGATCCCTGAAGTTGAAAAGTCGAATGTATGTGAAGATACAGAAGTTGATGATACAGAATGGGAGGAGCAGCCTAGATGGAAGGAAGGCTATGCTCATTGGTTTAACAAAACGAAGAAGCCAGTGGTACCTACAATGTTCAAGAAAAGTTATAATATTAAAGGGTACGCTGAGTCAAAGAAAGGCATAATCTGTTGGTTATATGATGAACAGTTAAAGTTGTTTGTGGTGAAACGTTTTGATGGTATTCAGTACTTTAAGAGGACGTTGAGGTCTCTCAATACATTGCCTGAATGTGAGGTGAAGGATTTGGCTAGATTGGGGTTGATTAATAGAAGCGACGACAACATGGCGAGAGTTATTGGGAAGATCGTGTGGAAAGAAAGTATTAAAGAAAAGAAGTTTGAGTTATTAAAGCCACAGAAGGGAAAGCTAGTGGAAGATAAGGAAAGAGGAATGAGAGCAGATGGCAAGCCATGGATGGTAATGAAGTACAAACCGATCCGATGCATTAAGGAGGTTCCAATGAAGACTATGCCTCAAGATGTGTTGAAGAATCTTAAATGGTGGTATGTGGATTGCCAGACTGCTGAAGCCGTGATGGAAGACGAAGACGAACAAGAAGTGCTAAGAGTGTATGATCCGATGCATCTTGTTAATTTATCGAAAGCTGATCTGCAGGTGTTAAATGAAAAGAAGATATTTTATATTCCTGCTTGGAAAGACGAAGCAAGGAAATATCAGCGAGTAGTCACGGTATGCGTGAGAGAAGGAGTACATGCATGAAGACCAAGAGATTGAAGATTACAAGACACGTGCTTAAAGATCAAGACATGAAGCTACTGCCAAGGGGGAGTCTGTTGGTGCATAATGTCAGTAGTTCATAGTCGTGTGTCTGTAATCGAGTCTGAAATGATTAATTATGTTTTATATGTCTTAAGCGAAGTTACTAACAAGTTCGCTGTTTAGGCAAACTTGTTAGTCAAGCGAAGTTATGGACAACTTCGCCTGAACATGCCAGGCGAAGTTGTCGTGTATTTATATTCCTAGGTTACGGTCTGTTTATAGTTTGATCGAGTTGTTTATCGAGTTGATCAGTGAGTCGAGAGACGTGTATTCAGTGATTATATCACGTGTTCGGTTATAATATAACGTGTGTTCGTTTATACGTATCGTGTGTTTGTTTGATTCGTGTTCTACACTCGTAACGACCTACGCAGGGATTCCGCACCTGTGTAGATTGAGATATCCCGTGCAGATCCGTCCAGGGAACCTACATTTATATAACCTCAACTTCGGCTTGGTTTGGGAGAGGTTTTCCAGAACGTGTAGTTGTGATTTGAGATCACATGTTTAAGTGTTGCAATACAACGTGTTTATTAGTATTGTAACGTGTGTTTGTGTTTCGGTTTAACGTATTTCATAACTTACGCTCGTATCGTATTACGTGGGGATTCCGCACCCTCGTGTTACGAGATACTCCTGTGTAGATCCGGCAGGGAACCAACAATTGGTATCAGAGCATTTGCTCGTGATTGTGTGGTTCGGGATTATCACACGAGTGTTAAGATCGTTCCATTCGACTATTCGCGGAACGAGTTTACGTTGAAATACTTAGTTTTTGTGTGTTACCCATCTCCCACCATCAAAAATAACCCATTACACCTTCGCATACCTCGCAATACGTCAAATTAAAACCTGCAAAATCCTTGTGTTCATCAGGCGAAGTTGTCGTCACTGTTCGTAGGGTTTAAGCGAACTTATAAGGTCAAGCGAAGTTATCAATCAAGCGAAGTTGAAAGTTAAGCAAAGTTATAGATCAAGCGAAGTTAAGAGTATAGCAAAGTTGATTTCAAGCGAAGTTATATTAACTTCGCCTACTGATCACTGTTCAAAAAAAAATTTCAGGAGTAATTAGTCCCTAATATAGCGCTCACTTCGCTTAGTTTCAGGAGTAATTAGTCATGTTACCAGACATGACAATTCCTTCAAACGATTAGCGTGTTCTAAGTGATCAGCACATAACATTCCTATCTTTCATAGCTCAATTTCCAGTCTCTGAACTTAATTACTCGAATAAAAGTGCTCTAGCACAAGAATTTTAAATTCCGACCATATCATCTGAGTAATAATTTTCTAATTATAATTTTGTGCCATCGTGTTCCATCACGATACAACATAATCTACCAACATATCTGTAGCATATTTCACTACACAATGTTCTAGACTCTTACCAATATCCTTAACCATTTCGATCTTTTCTATCCACTCGCTAATCCATTCCTCCCTTTACCATCAGTAAACTATCAATAATTTCCCTAACACAACCAACAACATATCCTTCATACCGGATCTAATTCATCACGACTACTATTCATGTTTAGTTTATAACTAATGCTTGTAGTCATAATAATATTCGGTGGGACATTATCATCCTTAGTAATACCACTAAGAATTGAAATATTCATAATCATGTGATTGCTCGATCTATAATTCTGCGATCACATTCGCATCAACACTAGCAGTGATCTGTGATACGACATTCGGTATCATCATCTGCTATCTTTGAGCAATCGACTGAATCATATCAATCTCCATCATTGGAGTTACTCTTTTTATGTCATTCTGCCGTACTCATCCCGTACGCAGTAATCAATACTAATCTCACCGTATAACTCGTTACCAGCTCAATCATAACAGCAGGTACACATACACACCAAATATTATCATACAAATTACACATACCAGTATCTAGTATATATATATGTCCCACAATATAATAACATACGGACTTAACCTGACGTCGGTTAACGTTTAAATATGTTTCATAACCCTTGTCACCAACTGACATATAGATCTTTCTCAACAAAGATCAATGTTTAATATGCTTGATTTCAATATCCTTCTGCATGTCAGCATAACCGATACATGCTTACCGTGAGCACCAAACGATTACGTACCACGGAGTTATAATATCTGTGTCTATTTGTATATCCGGCATACACGGTATACCACCTACGAACGAACAACCAACTAGGCTATAATGATTCCAACACCTCTTTGTGTATGGGTAATCATTCTATTCGAGTATACATGGGTATGGGCCTTTAACGGATGTAAGGATAACATAGGGAGTCGCAAGGTTCAAGGTGATCGCGCAACATGGGTTGCCTTCAAATATTATTAATTACTATTATGGGAAACTCTATCACTTGCTCAGTCAATGTCCTCAGGCGTTTTAGGTTTGCTAAAATCAGTAATTCTCGATCTGGAGGTGGTATGACTCATATGTTTGAGAGTGAGAAATACACATATATATTTCTATATATATTATTTTTATCTGCTCATTTACTATCAAATTTATTATTATTATTATTTTATTTTATTTATTTATTTATTTATTTATCTTAATGGAATAAGAATGGGTTCAGGTACAGGTCCATCCGTACGTGAGGGTCGGCGGTTCGGGTGAACATATGGGGTTATTAGGATATACGGTACCGGTGTTGGTAGGGTAAGGGATTTATCAATTTTGGTTGGGAGTGACGGTTACTAGATATTTCTGGTTAACGTCAAACAGGAGATCTAACTTGGTACTATCATAACTATAGCCCGATAAGTCATGCTTTCATCAACCGATGCTCTAGGAATTTCGGCATCCTCGGTACCTTTATTATTTCATCCCCCGGTTCCTTATCCGGGTCTTATTTCTCAATACTTGTACCCACAAGATATGCACATATATATATATATACACATTAGCACGCATAATAATATTATATACTTTACACATATGTTGCCATTTTTACCTATTAATGTTCCCCGTGACTTCCCCTGAATTCCTTCGTACGGACAAGTCTGTTATAATGTTCCAGACCATAATAACTCACTTGTCCATCCAAGTTCATCCAGATCCCGTCACTATATATTATTTGTTGATATTCAGATCCTATAATACTTGAGCTACTGGTTATATTTTAGATATCTTTTAAAGACATCCTAATTCTTTATAACCAATGGCTCTGATACCAAGTTCTGTAACACCCCGAAACCGCTGCGGAAACGTAAACGGGATGCAACAGACACATCTGATATCAACCACATTGTTTATAAAGAAAACTGAATGCATTAATATACTTCAAAATTACATTATCTCGTATTTCATTACCGTCTAGGTGATACACACATCATACAATACGATACATAATTCTATTTAGTATAATGTATCCTAACATCCCGCACGCAAATCTTACACACATCAAGCACTTAGCACGTAAGCAATCACTTCATCTTAGTTGTACCTGAAAAGCATGTGAGAAAACGGGTCAACTACGAATAGTTGGTGAGTTTCACAATTCGAGTAAACCATGATAAATCATTATCAAAATATAATATTATCGATGTAATTATGCTGAGCCCACAAGTGAAACCTCTGACTATCCACACACAACCCCGTGGCATACTCCGCCCACGAACCTGCCCCAAACCGCTATGTCTAACATTACATAGCAAAATATATATATAACACCCAAAATAGACATGTGCAACTGGCTGGGAAACATCAGCAAATCCATGTCGGACCAGTTGGGTTTGTCAGACCAATAGTACTATCCACACTCTACCGGCTTTCAGTTAATCACTCGTGTTCCGGGGCCTTAGAATGTTAGCAACTCAGACAATTACCATCTTAGTACATTTCCGTACGATTCCCGTACAATAAAATATATATAAACCCACGCAAATCCATGCGTTCAGTATGTACTTAAACATTTCAGTAGTAACATGCTTCCGCCCCGGGAAAATATTTGAAAACAATTCAGAAAAAGGGCTCGTGAAACTCACATTAGCACATGCAAGCAGGAAACAACAATCATTATCAGTTAACACGTCCAATCTGTAATATGATCCCTACGATCGTTACTATACACTCATTATTAATATAACTTTAACCAAGTTAACCGGTACATCTGGAGACACTGTTAACCCAGCACTGTACCCGTTCCGGGGGCAATGTTAATCCAGAAACACTTCTCCGGATTCAGATTGCGATATCGTTTAGAGTTCCATGGTCACAATTACTATTAGTCGATTTTCTCGTTTTGCGTGCCTAGCACGGTTATCCGTTTTTACGTTTCAAAAATGAGTTTGGTCACACACGACCCGAAAGTAGTGGTTGACTGATAATTTAATTAAAGTTGTGAATTTAGAGCTCGGTTTAGACGCCCCGTTTGGCCGCTGGACCCGTTTCCGTCTTTAGCGCACCGGAACTGTTAAATCGTTTAAAATTACCCAAATCATCCGAATTATTTTCGGATGATTTATTTTTACTTGTTTAACTCAGTTATATGAAAATAATTCATTTTTAGGGTTCTTATACACCAGTCAGCTCGCTTAGGCGAACTTTACCGGTTTACGCGTTTTAAACTTTAAAAGTTTGTTTTTGCACAAATAATTATCCGTTTAATCTCGGATCTTGAAATTTTTCAAAAATCACTTTTTGACAGTGGGTAATTTTATAAAAATATTTCCAGAATTAATTTCTATATTTAAAATTTATTTATCTATTTTTAATCAACATTTAAACACTAAATATGTCGTAAATACCAAACGATCTTAGAAAAATCCCAAATTTTTCCTGGATGTCCCCTGCCATCCATATAGTCCCCTGTAATTTTTCCAGAACCAAAATCTTCTTTTACATGCCATTTTCACTAAAACCGAGCTAGAAAACCCTAGAACTCGTTTAACCGAAAAGCCTACTTAGACTTCTCCAACTGACCTAAATTTTTTTGTGTGACTTATACATGTTATAAAAAGCTTATCTGCAATTTTCCAGAATTTTTCATGATATTTAACTATTTTTCACCATTTTTGGCCAAAACCGAGCATTAAATTCACCAAATATTCATCCTTTATCCAAAACTTACCAAAATTTCACAGAACTCTTATTTTCATGTATCTAACACCTCTGTAAACTTTTATGACCTAACACTAAACACATCACAATCTGTCCAAATCTCCAAAACCGAACATAAACCGAATATACCTTTCGTTTTCCGCCACTACAAGCTACAAACTCGTCTTTCCGCCTTATCTACCACTAAATACAGAACCTACAACCAACATACCACAATACCAAGCAAGTTACACTCACGATCAAGCCTCTTACACTATAGTTTCGGTTATTGCTTTAAAAACAAAGATTTAACCGTAAAAATTCGTTCTCGGTTCGTTTAACTCCTTTCTTGGACCAAGATCCCTTGTATAACCCGTATACATCACTTGATCATGCAAGAATCGGTTTTCATCTTTGAAACCTCATTTTCTTGCAAACAAACTCAAGAAACGAAGATGGAAACGTGATTAACCCGATTCTTTACCTTGTTTTCTTGCTACAAACTCTCGGTTTTAGATCATCAAGTGGAGAGGAAGATGGAATGTTGAATGTTTGTGTTGAGAAAAATAAAATAATAAGGATAAGAGGTATTCCCCATCCGATCGGAATAAGTGGGGGGTGGGGTGGGACCCACCTCTCCATTCCTATCCACACATTTGGATTCTCGTAATCCGGATAATGTTTTGGATAATCTGGTTCAGTTCGTTTTTCGGTTAAATGTTTAATTCGGCTTAAAACGAGGCTAAAACGGTCGTTTTTCGGCTTAAAAATGAAATTTATATAAAACCGATTTAAAAACTTTAAAAACTTAAACCATGACTTTTATTAACTTAAAACATCATATTGTTAATTATCGCGCATCTTTTTCGGCTTGATCGATCATCTCTTGCTTGGTTTGGTATTGAAGGTTTCGTTTAATGTACCGACGTACCATTAAATCGAAATTCTTTTTCTGTGCCGTACTTTACTTATCCCGAAGCATTAATGCTTCGTAACATCACTAAATATTATAGATATCGTCTATAATTGAACCCTCGATTCGTTCGGGTTTCAATAACTATCGATCGATTGATCGCATATTCAATACGATGAATTATATATTCACGTACAATCAATACAGTGAACCATGTATTCTTGTATAATTACTGTGCTAACTCATGTACCCGACATTAAATATAACGTAACTATTGTCTACCGGCTAAGGTATACCTGGTTTCGTCGGAATCGTTACATTCTCCCCCCGTTAAGAAATTTCGTCCTCGAAATTTTACACGCCCACTATCCCCTTCCCGAGAGAAAGGTGGGGGTTTTTCCTTCAGAATTCACCCTCGCGTTACCAGGTATAATCTGGTCCTCGCTGTGAATTCCACTTAATCTTAATCAATAAAGCTTGGTATGTCCAAACTGTTTAGTTTTCCCGTCTACTAA
Source organism: Bidens hawaiensis (assembly GCF_021521415.1). NCBI lineage: Eukaryota > Viridiplantae > Streptophyta > Magnoliopsida > Asterales > Asteraceae > Bidens > Bidens hawaiensis. The sequence continues at coordinate 95,499 of NW_027493589.1, read as the reverse complement.
CTCTACGAAATTATTTATGATATCAGGCATGACTTCTATGAGTACCTCCATTACTGGTACTTTCGTTGTCTCGTCACTTAGGTACTTTTCAATCCGTATACATGGCAAAACATCATGTATAGTACTTAGCCCCTGGAGTACTTTAATCGACAAACTAAATGACCAATCATAGAGATAGTCTCATGAGGTCCAATATATTAAGGAGCTATTTTCGGTTTTGCCAAACCTCATATCACCTCTCTAAGGTGATGCCTTAAAAATGTCTTGTCACCTCTTTCCAGTGACAATGGTTTCCTTTGAATGTTGGCATAAATCCTTCTCATCTTAAATATTATAAATCTGATTGGTTGTTTCCCGAATCAATTCAAATCTTATGGCTTGATTGACGCCCATTTTCAATTTAACAAATTGGTGATAATTACTTCGCCCAAAGAAAGCTTCAAGCTCTCGATGCTTCCTTCCCCGCCTTCCAATAATGGAAGTAGGATGACTATTTCGATCTGAGATCATTGAAAATGGTACTCCACGACGAGATACCCTTTCACCATCAGGAATTTGGGCGAGAATTCCTTGTGGTAATCGTTATGGATTGGGATGAAATGCGAGGATTGGTTAATCGATCCGCGATTACCCAATTTACATCATGCCTTTGATATATCTTGGGAATTTGCGTCCCGAAATCCATTGTAATTTATTCCCACTATCATTGGCGAATTTTCTGTCGTTGTGGCGTTCCCTAAGGTTTTCGGTGTGCAGCCTTATCTCTTGCATAACTCAAATATTCACCAACATACGTAACCATATCTTTCTCCACACTCGGCCATTAATAAATTCCTTTCAGATATTCGTATCATCAATAGTCTAATCCGATCCCGGATGTATGGAATATTTCAATCTATGCGCTTCGTCCATGATTAATTCACGAAGGTCATGGAGGGTCGGGATCCAAACCCGATTTTTGAAATAGAGAATTTCGTCCACGCGCTGTTCGAAATTCTTCTCATTGCCGTAAAGTCCTTCCTTTTCCAAATGTTCCTCTTTCAACGCCTCACGTTGAGCGACTCGAATCAGGTCAGAAAGGTTCGACTGGACTATCATCCCTAGCGCTTTCACTCGCAATGGCCTAACCCGATCTTTCCTACTCAAGGCATCGGCTACGACGTTAGCCTTTGTTGGTGCATAATGTCAGTAGTTCATAGTCTAGTGTCTGTAATCGAGTCTGTAATGTTAATTATGTTTTATATATGTCTTAAGCAAAGTTACTGACAAGTTCGCTGTTTAGGCGAACTTGTTAGTCAAGCGAAGTTATGGACAACTTCGCCTGAATATGCCAGGCGAAGTTGTCGTGTATTTATATACCTAGGTTACGGCTTGGTTTGGGATGAGTTCCAATCAGTTGTTCGTGTTAGTTTGTTCGAGTTGTTACGAGAGCTGTAACGTGTGTCTGTAATAGTGATATCGTATCACGTGTTTGAGTTATTATATAACGTGTGTTCGGTTCGTGTGTTCGGGTGATTCGTGTTCTATACTCGTAACGATCTACGCAGGGATTCCGCACCTGAGTAGATCGAGATATCTCGTGCGATCCATCCAGGGAACCTACAATTGGTATCAGAGCATTTGCTCGATTGTGTGGTTCGGGATATTCATGTGGGTGTAGAAATCGTCCCGTTTCGACTATTCGCGGGACGTGTTTTCTGTGTTTTTGAGTCAATCTTACCTCCTACCATCGTATTCAAGCCTTTGCACCGTCAAAAACCTCGTAAAATCCAGATTTCAGATCTGCAAAAACGTCCGTGTTCATCAGGCGAAGTTGCCGTCAGGATACGTAGGGTTTCGGCGAAGATATAAGGTTAAGCGAAGTTATCCACAACTTCGCCTACCTTCTCAAGTTCGCCTAACTCAGCGAAGTTCTCTACAACTCCGCCTACCTCCTAAGTTCGCTTACCTTAAGCGAAGTTAATCATCTGCGAAGTTCTTCAGCGAAGTTAATCAGCGGCGAAGTTAAGGCTTAAGCGAAGTTATCCGTAACTTCGCCTACAGTACTTTTCAGAAATTTTTTTGATTTTTTTCGGGTTTCTTTGTTTTCGAGAAAGATGTCGTCAATTAACATCTCTGAGTTAGTGAAGATGGAAGTAGAAGCAGGGTCAGCTACTAAGGCCCCAAGGTTGCTGAAGGGAACCGATTTCGTTGCATGGAAGGATCGGTTCATACAATATGTCAAATACCAGGATGCGAAGATGTGGGTATGCATCCAGGATGGTTATATTCCACCAGTTATGGAGTATGAAGGTCGTGATCAAATCAAAAAGTATAGCAAAATGAAAAGAAGATATTTTATATTCCTGCTTGGAAAGACGAAGCGAGGAAATATCAGCGAGTAGTCACGGTATGTGTGAGAGAAGGAGTACATGCATGAAGACAAAGAGATTGAAGGTTACAAGACACGTGCTTGAAGATCAAGACATGAAGCTACTGCCAAGGGGGAGTCTGTTGGTGCATAATGTCAGTAGTTCATAGTCTAGTGTCTGTAATGTTAATTATGTTTTATATATGTCTTAAGCGAAGTTACTGAAAAGTTCGCTGTTTAGGCGAACTTGTTAGTCAAGCGAAGTTATGGACAACTTCGCCTGAATATGCCAGGCGAAGTTGTCGTGTATTTATATACCTAGGTTACGGCTTGGTTTGGGATGAGTTCCAATCAGTTGTTCGTGTTAGTTTGTTCGAGTTGTTACGAGAGCTGTAACGTGTGTCTGTAATAGTGATATCGTATCACGTGTTTGAGTTATTATATAACGTGTGTTCGGTTCGTGTGTTCGGGTGATTCGTGTTCTATACTCGTAACGATCTACGCAGGGATTCCGCACCTGAGTAGATCGAGATATCTCGTGCGATCCATCCAGGGAACCTACAATTGGTATCAGAGCATTTGCTCGATTGTGTGGTTCGGGATATTCACGTGGGTGTAGAAATCGTCCCGTTTCGACTATTCGCGGGACGTGTTTTCTGTGTTTTTGAGTCAATCTAACCTCCTACCATCGTATTCAAGCCTTTGCACCGTCAAAAACCTCGTAAAATCCAGATTTCAGATCTGCAAAAACGTCCGTGTTCATCAGGCGAAGTTGCCGTCAGGATACGTAGGGTTTCGGCGAAGATATAAGGTTAAGCGAAGTTATCCACAACTTCGCCTACCTTCTCAAGTTCGCCTAACTCAGCGAAGTTCTCTACAACTCCGCCTACCTCCTAAGTTCGCTTACCTTAAGCGAAGTTAATCATCTGCGAAGTTCTTCAGCGAAGTTAATCAGCGGTGAAATTAAGGCTTAAGCGAAGTTATCCGTAACTTCGCCTACAGTACTTTTCAGAAAATTTTTTGATTTTTTTCGGGTTTCTTTGTTTTCGAGAAAGATGTCGTCAATTAACATCTCTGAGTTAGTAAAGATGGAAGTAGAAGCAGGGTCAGCTACTAAGGCCCCAAGGTTGCTGAAGGGAACCGATTTCGTTGCATGGAAGGATCGGTTCATACAATATGTCAAATACCAGGATGCGAAGATGTGGGTATGCATCCAGGATGGTTATATTCCACCAGTTATGGAGTATGAAGGTCGTGATCAAATCAAAAAGTATAGCAAAATGAAAAGAAGATATTTTATATTCCTGCTTGTAAAGACGAAGCGAGGAAATATCAGCGAGTAGTCACGGTATGTGTGAGAGAAGGAGTACATGCATGAAGACAAAGAGATTGAAGGTTACAAGACACGTGCTTGAAGATCAAGACATGAAGCTACTGCCAAGGGGGAGTCTGTTGGTGCATAATGTCAGTAGTTCATAGTCTAGTGTCTGTAATCGAGTCTGTAATGTTAATTATGTTTTATATATGTCTTAAGCGAAGTTACTGACAAGTTCGCTGTTTAGGCGAACTTGTTAGTCAAGCGAAGTTATGGACAACTTCGCCTGAATATGCCAGGCGAAGTTGTCGTGTATTTATATACCTAGGTTACGGCTTGGTTTGGGATGAGTTCAATCAGTTGTTCGTGTTAGTTTGTTCAAGTTGTTACGAGAGCTGTAACGTGTGTCTGTAATAGTGATATCGTATCACGTGTTTGAGTTATTATATAACGTGTGTTCGGTTCGTGTGTTCGTGTGATTCGTGTTCTATACTCGTAACGATCTACGCAGGGATTTCGCACCTGAGTAGATCGAGATATCTCGTGCGATCCATCCAGGGAATCTACAGCCTTGCCGGGGTGATAACGGATGTCACAGTCATAATCGTTTAACAACTCGACCCATCTTCATTGCCCCATATTCAGTTCTTTCTGATCGAATATGTGCTGCAAACTTTTATGATCGGCGAAGATGGTGCACTTCGTACCGTAGAGATAATGTCTCCAGATTTTAAGTGCGAAGATAACCGCTCCCAGTTCTAAGTCGTGAGTAGTGTAATTTTTCTCGTGTACTTTTAACTGTCGGGAAGCATAGGCTATAACCTTATTATTCTTCATCAACACGCATCCTTACCCTCTACGCGATGCGTCACAATACGCGACAAAACCATCGTCTCCGTCGGGGAGACTTAAAATCGGCGCTTGGCACAATTTTAATGGTTTCCATCTTATTTGGATCTTTGTGAAAGCCTTGTTGCTTTACAACATGACCAAGGGATTATGCCTTCTTTATTCAAAATCACATTTTGAAAACTTCGCGTACAACTCCTCTTTCATAAACACTTCCACAATTTTCCTTACACGTCGTTCGTGCTCTTCTTTACGTTGCAAATATATCAAAATATCATCAATGAATGCTATGACAAATTTGTCAAAATAAAGTTTACAGACTCGGTTCATGAGTTCCATGAATGCTGCCGGCGCATTTGTTAGCCCGAAAGGCATAACTAAGAATTCATAATGGCCGTAGCGAGTCCGAAACGCTGTTGTTGCAACGTCCTCTTCGTGGATTTTTTTCATTTGGTGATAACTATATCTAAGATCAATTTCCTAAAAATAAATCGCCCTTTTGCAGTTGGTTAAACAGATCATTTACTTCGAAGAAGTGAATACCTATTCTTGATCGTCACTTTATTCAATTCTCCCTAATCAATACATATCCTAACACTTCCGTCCTTCATTTCCCAAATAACACTGGTGCACCCCATGGTGACTAACTAGGTCGTATAAGACCTTCTCCAATAACTCTTGCATTTCAGTTGGTGCAAGTCGGCAAGATGCTTTAGCAACAGGACCAACTTAAGGCTTTAAATCGATTCTGAATTCGACCTGTCCGGTTGGCGGTAATCCAGGAAGTTCTTCTGGGAAAACTTGTGGAAATTCGCGTACCATCGGGATATCTTCTATATGTTTTCTTTCGAATACTTTGGCAATCGCGTTTGTTAAATACACCACGTCTTCTTGTCGTAAATATTATAACATCTCAAGATGAGATTAGAGTGGTAACATAATACCGTACACTTTTCTCTGTATCTAGTCGCTTCATCGTCCGAAAGAGAGCTTCTAATCATCTTTTTTTTTCATATTTGATTTCAGCTTCATGTTGAATTAGCCAATCCATGTTAACTATTACGTCAAAACTTCTTAACTTTACTGGTCATAGGTCAATAAGGAAAGGTTAATCGTTCAGAATAATAGGACAATTCCGAACAATTTAGTTAACCATTAGGGATTTACCGTTAGCGATTCTACAGTATAGGATTCTATAATTTCACTAATCGGTATCTTTCCAAATGATAGGAGGTTAACAGGAACTAACTTCTATCGACGACCGTAAAAATATCACTGAAGTCTATTGATTTAAAACTACAACGTACTTAATACCACCTTTGGATCATGACGTGCTTTATTCGAATTACTCACAAAAGCACAGCTCCTTGCTTGATCAGAGGTTGATGCTTGTCATGAGGTTCGTCTTCCAACGACACCTTGGTTCAACTTTGGGAAATTTCTCTTGAAACGTTCTGTACTGCCACATTCATAGCAAGTACAACTGTTTGGTATAATTTGGTTTCTTTGGATGGATTGTTATTGAAGTTGTTGGGTTCGGAGTGGTTGTACACGAATGGTTTGGGGTCGCCGGTTCACATGGCTTCAATTGGTTCTACAATTGGGGCATTACGTCCATCTTTACCACACCTGTGGCCTACTATCACTCGACATTCTTCTTCCTGCCGATAACCATATTTTCCACATTTAGGAAAGGACCCTTCATGCGGTTTTTGTTTTCACACCAGAACTAGTCTTAGTATAATTCTGGGTTGTAGGACATACCTACTTATTCAAAAGCCCATCTTGCCCTATACCTTTATCATTTCCTTTCTTTAACACTCGACGTCTCACCTAACGTCCTTCCAGTCCGCTTCCCATAGAGTCAAATATATCAATGCTGGCTTGTGACACAACCCTTCCAAAGGTTGTATATTTTACAGGATTGACTATACTCCTTATCAATGGAGTTAGTCCCCAATATAGCGCTCACTTCGCTTAGTTTCAGGAGTAATTAGTTGTAACGATTCCGGCAAATCCAGGTATACCCTAGCCGGTATATACTATTTACGTGTCATTTAATATTGATTATATGAGTTATAGTACGTTTATACGAGTATATATGATTCATAGTACGAATCATACTCGATTATATAGTGAATTGTATTGGAATTACAATTAACCAATGAACGATTATTGAAACCCGAACGAATCGGGAATTACATTATAGACGAAGTATATAATGTTTAGTGATATTTACGAAGTATTAATGCTTCGGGATAAGTAAATTATAGCACAGAAAAAGGATTTCGATTTATTAGTACGTCGGTACGATAAACGAAACCTTTAACATCAAACCAAGCAAACGACGATCGATCAAACCGAAAAAGATGCACAAATACCGACAATATGATGTTTTATTGTTATGGTTTGAGTTTTTAAAGTTTTTAAATCAGTTTTATGTAAATTTTATTTTAACCCGAAAAACGACCATTTTAGGCTCGTTTTAAGCCGAATTACGAGTTTAAACGAGAAACGAACTGAACCAGACTATCCACAACATTATCCGGATTGTGTAATCCAAATGTGTGGCCATGGTTTGAGATGTGGGCCCCCCCCCACACCACCATATGGCCGGCCTCACACACACACACTTTATACATTTCATTTCCTTTTTTCTAACATCAAACTCTCCCAAAACTCTCTCAAACCTTCAAGTGTGCATCCAACTCCATCATTTTTAACCAAGAATTGAAGGTATAACATATGTTTTGAAGCTTGAATCTTGTTTTCTAACTTCATGATCTTGAGAAAAGGAGGTTTCAAATGTAAAAATGGGTGAAAACCCGAGTTGAAACCGATTCTCGCATGATCAAGTGATGTATACAAGTTATACAAAGGATCTTGATCCAAGTGATGAGTTAAAAGAGTTTATAACGAATTTTTACGGTTAAAATCTTGTTAAAATGAGTTTCCAAGTGAAAGATGGGTGAAAACCCGAGATGAAACCGACTCTTGCATGATCAAGAGATGTATACAAGTTATACAAGGGATCTTGGTCCAAGAAATGAGTAAAAAGAGTCGGGGATGGATTTCTACGGTTAAAACCTTAGTTTTTATATCAAAACCGACACTATGGAAGAAATGGTTTGATTGTTGGTGTAACTTGCTTGGTATAGTGTTATTGTGCTTGTAAGTGTTGTATCTAGTGGCTAGCAAAGGCTAGAAACCCGGATCTTTGCGATCTAACGCTAGAAAACACAAGATAGTTCGGTTTTCGTGTGATTTAGTGAGTTTGGACAGATTGTAGTGTACTTAGAGTCGGGTCACGAAATATCACAGAGATGATCTACACATGAAAATATGAGATCTGTGAATTTTTGGTAATTTTTGGATAAAAGATGAATATTTGGTGAATTTAATGCTCGGTTTTGGCCAAAAATGGTGAAAAATAGTTAAACTTGATGAAAAATTCTGAAAAATTTAGGATAAGCTTTTTATAACATATAAAAGTCACACACAAAATTTGAGCTCAGTTGGAAAAGTCTAAAGGGGCTCTTCGGTAAAACAAGTTCTAGGGCTTTCTAGCTCGGTTTTTGTGAAAATGGCTTGAAATAAGAGTTTTGGGTTCTGGAAAAATTCCAGGGAGTCATGAGAATGGCAAGGATCATCCCGGAAAAATTTGGGATTTTTCTAAAGTCTTTTGGTATTTTTGACATATTTAGTGTTTTAATAAGGTTTAAAAATAGATAAATAAATGTAAATATAAGAAAATAAATCTGGAAAATTTTTATAAAGTTTCTTACTATCAAAATAAGTGTTGTGCAAAATATCAAGACCCGAGACTAAACGGGTAATTATTTGTGCTAAAAAGAACATAAAAACAAATTTCTAAAGCTTAAAACGTGTAAACCGGCAAAACTCGCATAAGCGAGCTGACTGGTATATAAAAACCTAAAAATTGACCATTTTCATAAAACTAAGTAAATTAAGTAAAAATAAATCATCCGAAAATAATTCGGATGATTTGGGTAATTTTACCCGATTTTACTGTTTCCGGCACCTAAATGACGGAAACGGGCCCCGCGGCCAAACGGGGTGTCCAAACCGAGCTCTAATTTCATCACTTTAACTAAATTAACAGTCAAACACCATTTTTGGGTTAAGTGTGAATAAACTCATTTTTGAAACTAAAAACGGATGACCGTGCTAGGCACGCAAATCAAGGAAAACATAAAAATGATAATTTTGACCGTCCAACTCTAAGTAATGGCACAATCTGAGTCCTAAGGAGTGTCACGGGGTTAACATTGTCCCCGGATCGAGTACAGTACTGGGTTAACAATGTCCCCAGATGTGCCGATTAACACGGATTTAATTTATGGGAATTATATAGTAACGACTAGATATTATATTACAGATCCAGGCACGTAGCTGTTCATTGTATTACCCACCGACTCACAAAAAGGTGAGTTTTCACGAGCCCCTTTTACTGAACTGTTTTAAATATTTTCCCGGGGCGGAAAACATGTCTTTGTTAAAATATTTAAGTACATACCGATCGTATGGAAACACTTGTATATTTATATATATATATGGTTTGATGCATAGAATATATAAAATGTTTATCGTGTGGAATTGTTCTGGGGTAACATAGTTCCCAGGGGTTATTATTGTTCTGGGGTAACATAGTTCCCAGAGGTTATTATTGTTCTGGGGTAACGTAGTTCCCAGAGGTTATTATTGTTCTGGGGTAACATAGTTCCCAGAGGTTATTATTGTTCTGGGGTAACATAGTTCCCAGGGGTTATTATTGTTATGGGGTAACGTAGTTCCCAGAGGTTATTATTGTTCTGGGGTAACATAGTTCCCAGCATAATTTCATTGCTAATAAATGGTTATTAAAATGATCTGTCAGTGTTTATTTAAATTAGTGAAACTCACCAACTATTCGTAGTTGACCCGTTTTCTTACATGTTTTCTAGGTATGCCCAAGTTGGAATGATTGATATGTGCTTAACTATCTGTGCTACCTGTTGGAAGCTTGCTGCTCTATATTTTGTAATGAATATATTAATGTCTTATCGGTAAAATATGTGTGTAACACCTAGACAGTAACGAAACTCGCAACAATGTAATATGTTATAAATTAATGTAGTGGTATTTTCTTTATAAGCAATGCTGTTGATATCAGATGTGTCTGTTGCATCCCGTGTACGTTTCCGCTGCGGTTACGGGGTGTTGCAGAACTTGGTATCAGAGCCATTGGTTATAAAGAATTAGGATGTCTGAAAGAGATACCTAAAATATAACCAGTAGCTCAAGTATTATAGGATCTTAATATCAACTAATAATTTATTGTGACGGGATCTGGATGAACTTGGATGGACAAGTGAGTTATTATGGTCCGGAACATAATAACAGACTTGTCTGCACGGGAGAATTCAGGGGAAGTCACGAGGAACTTTAAATAGGTAAAATTGGCAACATATGTGTAAATATATGATAATATTATTATGTGGTAAAGTTGTATAAATAAGTATGTATTAATTTGATTATGAATTACACTATGGAAAGAACTATATGCTTGTTAACTTGTGTGCAGGTAAAAATGTCAAGCCCGCATAGCTTATCTGTAGAGGAGGATCCGGAGGAGGTTAGCCCCGGAAACTCCGGGAGCTTACACGTGTCATCTGACTCCGAGCCTAGCGAGGCGAGTCACAGGAGCTCGAGCTAGTCCTCCCCGGCCCGGATCGTCAGATCCCCTACTCCCCTCGCACCGCAGGCCACCTCTGTCCCTCCGGGATTTGGTCCCCGCCTTACGGCGCGGATCAGCATTCCGCGTGTCCCACCGACCTCTCCCCCACCCCGACCTGCTACTCGTCGGGGAGAGTCCTCATCCCAGCCCGAGCCGATGGCTCTACCTGTCTGGGGCCTTCCCAGACAGGAGCGGGAGGCGGTAGCCTGGCTACGAGTGCTCACAGAGCAAGTAAATGAGCACTCAGCCGCCCTGACCGTGGGGGTACAGAGACGAGTGCACCTTGGTGACCGCATACTGGATTGCCAGTATGCAATCGACCGGTTGACCAGGGAGTGCTCGTACTCCCTATTGATGGTTTAGCGGTTAGAGGCGTGGCTCCGGGGGGTGATGGCAGTAGTGGTGGCGTTGGCGGCAGTGATGATGTGGTGGGCGTACCACCGTGTTTAGTAGTTATGCATGGATGGGAATAGACAGGGACCACTTTTTGATACTCCATGTAAGTAGTTAGTGGTGATACTAACACGGAGTGAATCTTGTTTAGTTATGATACAACCACTGGCCCATAAGGGGTCTCTTTTGGGGCATATCACTATAGATACTTTTGGGTATCATTCAAGCACTGACCCCTTTACGGGTTATGTCGAGATGATACCGACATAGGGCCCTTGTATTAAAACTTAGTTATGTAATGTTGACTGGAAAGTATGTAACCTGATGTTTGTGTAATATGTATCAATGTTTACTAATGAATGAAATATGTATTGTGTTTTATAATTTGAGATGGTATTGATTATATGTATTTCTTGATGTTGTGTAGAATGGCACCGAAACGATCAACAAAAACATCGGAAGTAGATGTGAGCCGTTTGATTGCTCAACAGTTGGAGGCGGCGATACCGGATATAGTATCGCGCATCGCCGCCAGTATTAATAACTCGACCAATCCAACCCCTCCGAGCAATCAAACGCCCATAAATAATGACGGGGAACAAAATGCTAATCCTCCAAGGAATGATAACACTATTCCGAGTAATGACGCACCGCCTAGGGTGGTCGTTACTGACAGCAATGGCCCTATACCTACGGTAGAGACAAACCGTACTGAACCAATTCGTGCATCCAGGGGATGTTCGATCAAGGATTTTATGTTGTGCAAGCCATTAGAGTTTAGCGGGTCTGAAGGACCGAATGGGTTAGTTAAATGGATAGAGAAAATAGAATCAGTGGTGAATATTAGCAACTGTCCCGAGGATTGTGTCGTTAAGTACGCCACTTGTACTTTCACCGACCATGCCTTGACATGGTGGAACACCATAGTACAGACTCGAGGTCAGGCGGCGACAAACCGCATGACCTGGACAGAGCTTAAGGCTCTCGTTTTGGAACATTTCTGCCCAAAGAATGAAATACAGAAACTGGAAAATGAGTTGTGGAACCTGGAAATGCAGGGGGCGGATCATTTGGGATATACAAACCGGTTCAATGAGCTGTCACGATTAGTACCATGGTTGGTCACCCCAGAGGCAAAAAGGGTGGAGCGTTATATTTGAGGACTAACTCCAGTAGTGAGGAGTATAGTTAACGCGGGGGGACACCAAACGTATGAGGGTGCAGTGACACAGGCCGGTATTGTCACGTATGATTTCTTAAGGAGTGGATCACTAAAGGTGACAGGAGAGTCTGCTGGGGGAAAGCGAGGTACGAATGACAATAGGATCCGGGAGAAGCAGCAAGGTAAACGAGCTAGGCCCGCTGCCCAGAGCTATGCCATGACTGGTTCAGGCGGAAGGCAAGAACCGCAGAAAGGAACGTTTCCTAAGTGCGGGAAATGTGGTTACCACCATGGTGGCGTGTGCAAAGAGGTGGTGTGCCACCGGTGCTGCAGGATTGGGCACACAGCACCAAAATGTAGGACAAACCTGAACAACCTAAATCGACAACCGCAACCAATTCGTGCTCAACCGTTTAGGACCCAACCAGCCCTGCAGCAAAACCCGCAAGGAAACCAAATGGTGACCACTAGCCGTGCCTGCTACGCATGCGGCAGCACGGGTCACTTCAAAAGAAACTGCCCGAAACTGAACCAAGGAGGAAACGGGAGACAACCCACGGGTCAGGCATCGTCGTCCAACCCGGCGAGAAGCCGAGCTTTCGTGATAGGGGCGAGCGAAGCACGCCAGGACCCCAGCGTAGTGACAGGTACATTCCTTGTTTCTGACCATTACGCTTCAGTATTATTTGATACGGGTGCTGATAGAAGTTTTGTCTCCGTTAAATTCCTATTAATAGCAAACATGCCGGTTAGTGAATCCATAGAACCCTATACCGTAGAAGTCGCTAACGGTAAGACCATGATAGTCAATCAAATCGTTCGGAATTGTCCTTTTATTCTAAACGAACAATCCTTTCTGATTGACTTGTTACCGGTAGAACTGGGTAGTTTTGATGTGATAGTGGGAATGGATTGGTTAGCACGCAACAAGGTAGAAATAAATTGTGAAAAGAAAGTCGTCAAGATCCGGGTGTCGGATGACGAGGAGGTATTAGTGCAGGGAGAAAAATCCGGCACCATGATACCATTTATATCCCACCTCAAGGTGTTGAAATATATACGTCAGGGATGTGTGGCGTACCTAGCGAGCCTGACGGCCGCTGATTCTGAGGAAAACGGGTGGACGATATTCCCGTGGTACGCGAATTTCCACAAGTTTTTCCAGAGGAACTTCCTGGATTACCGCCAACCCGACAGGTCGAATTCAGAATCGATCTGTTACCACAAGCTGGCCCTGTTGCTAAGGCCCCTTACAGACTTGCACCGTCCGAGATGCAAGAATTATCCAACCAGTTGCAGGAATTGTTGGATAAGGGATTTATTCGTCCCAGCTATTCCCCGTGGGGTGCACCTGTACTATTTGTGAAAAAGAAGGACAGAAGCCTTCGAATGTGCATTGACTACAGGGAATTGAACAAGTTAACCATCAAAAATAGGTATCCTCTTCCCCGAATCGATGATTTGTTCGACCAACTACAAGGTGCGAGCTATTTCTCAAAGATTGATCTTAGATCGGGATACCACCAAGTTAAAGTTCAGGAGGAGGATATCCCAAAAACCGCGTTTCGGACTCGCTACGGCCACTATGAATTTTTAGTTATGCCTTTTGGACTAACAAATGCGCCAGCGGTGTTCATGGATCTCATGAACCGAGTCTGTAAACCCTATCTTGACAAATTCGTCATCGTGTTTATTGACGATATTTTGATATACTCGAAGAGTAAAGAAGAACACGAGCGACATTTGAGGTTAATTTTGGAACTTTTGGATCAGGAGAAGTTGTATGCGAAATTCTCCAAATGTAACTTCTGGTTACAAGAAGTGCAATTCCTTGGTCACATTATAAATCATCAAGGAATACACGTCGATCCAAGTAAGATTGAAGCAATTAAGAATTGGCAAGCACCTAAATCTCCAAAGGAAATCCGCCAATTCTTAGGCTTAGCTGGGTACTATCGTCGATTTATTGAGAATTTTTCCAGCATTGCCCAACCTTTAACCCTGCTGACCCAAAAGGATCGAAGGTATGATTGGGGTGAAGAGCAGGAAGCGGCGTTTCAAACGCTAAAGCAAAGATTGTGCCAAGCGCCAATCTTAAGTCTCCCCGACGGAGACGATGGATTTGTTGTATATTGTGACGCATCCCGTAAAGGGTTAGGATGCGTGTTGATGCAAAATAAAAAGGTCATAGCCTATGCGTCTCGACAGTTAAAAGTTCATGAGAAAAACTACACTACTCATGACTTGGAACTGGGAGCAGTCATCTTTGCACTTAAAATCTTGAGACACTATCTCTACGGTACAAAGTGCACCATCTTCACTGATCATAAAAGTTTGCAACACATATTCGATCAGAAAGAACTGAATATGAGGCAACGAAGATGGGTTGAATTGCTGAGTGACTATGACTGTGACATTCGATATCACCCCGGCAAGGCTAACGTCGTAGCCGATGCCTTGAGTAGGAAGGATCGGGTTAAACCATTGCGAGTGCGGGCGTTGGGGATGATTGTCCGGTCAAACCTTTCAGATTTGATCCGAGTCGCTCAACGCGAGGCGTTGAAAGAGGACCAATTGGATAAAGAAGGACTTTACGGGAATGAGAAGAATTTCGAACAGCGTGTGGACGAAATTCTCTATTTCAAAAATCGGATTTGGATCCCGACCCTCCATGACCTTCGTGATTTGATCATGGATGAAGAGCATAAATCGAAATATTCCATACATCCGGGATCAGATAAAATGTACAAGGATGTGAAAGAATTTTACTGGTGGCCAGGTATGAAAAAGAATATAGCCACATACGTCGGCAAGTGTACAACGTGTGCGAGAGTTAAGGCGGAGCACCAGAAACCCTCGGAAATGCTACAACAGCCGGAAATTCCCGAATGGAAGTGGGAGCAGATCACAATGGATTTTGTGACACATCTCCCCAAGACACCCCGAGGTCATGATGCGATTTGGGTAATCGTGGATCGATTAACCAAATCGGCACATTTTATTCCGATTAGGAATACTTTTAACACTGAGAGACTTGCGCAGATTTATATAAATGAAATAGTGTCTCGTCATGGCATCCCCATCTCGATCATCTCCGATAGGGATAGCCATTTCACCTCCAAACTTTGGCAAGCTGTCCAAGAAGCATTGGGAACACATATTGACCTAAGCACAGCTTACCACCCTCAGACCGATGGTCAGTCTGAGAGGACCATTCAAACTTTGGAGGATTTGCTTCGTGCTTGCGTACTGGACTTTAAGGGAAATTGGGATCAACATCTCCCACTCGTTGAATTTTCCTATAATAACAGTTATCACAGCAGTATAAAGGCAGCACCTTATGAAGCATTGTATGGGCGGAAGTGCCGATCACCACTTTGCTGGTCTGAAGTGGGTGACTCGCAGGTCATTAGATCGGATCTGGTCCAGGAGACGACCAGCAAGATTCTTGAAATTAAGAACAACCTGAAAGCCGCGCGGGATCGGCAGAAGAGTTATGCCGATAACCGTCGAAAACCGTTGTCATTTGAGAAGGGGGAAAAGGTATATTTGAAAGTATCACCGTGGAAGGGTGTGGTTAGATTTGGAAAGGCGGGGAAGTTGGCCCCTAGATATATTGGACCATTCATTATTACTGCGAAAATCGGTCCTGTAGCATACCGATTAGAACTGCCTGAGGAACTAAGTGCAGTTCATAACGTGTTTCATGTGTCAAATTTGAAAAGATGTCTGGCGGATGAGACATCGGTGTTACCCTTAGAGGGTGTTCAAATAAGTGATAGGCTCAACTTCGTAGAGGAGCCCATCGAAATAGTGGACGGTAAGATCAAGCAACTTAGACACAATAAGATCTCGTTGGTCAAAGTTAGATGGAATTCGCAACGAGGCCCAGAATTTACTTGGGAACGAAAGGATGAATTTCGGAAGAAATACCCCCACCTATTTCCTCAAAAGGAAGTAGTTGACATGTAAAATTTCGAGGACGAAATTTTTATAACGGGGGGAGAATGTAACGATTCCGGCAAATCCAGGTATACCCTAGCCGGTATATACTATTTACGTGTCATTTAATATTGATTATATGAGTTATAGTACGTTTATACGAGTATATATGATTCATAGTACGAATCATACTCGATTATATAGTGAATCGTATTGGAATTACAATTAACCAATGAACGATTATTGAAACCCGAACGAATCGGGAATTACATTATAGACGAAGTATATAATGTTTAGTGATATTTACGAAGTATTAATGCTTCGGGATAAGTAAATTATAGCACAGAAAAAGGATTTCGATTTATTAGTACGTCGGTACGATAAACGAAACCTTTAACATCAAACCAAGCAAGCGACGATCGATCAAACCGAAAAAGATGCACAAATACCGACAATATGATGTTTTATTGTTATGGTTTGAGTTTTTAAAGTTTTTAAATCAGTTTTATGTAAATTTTATTTTAACCCGAAAAACGACCATTTTAGGCTCGTTTTAAGCCGAATTACGAGTTTAAACGAGAAACGAACTGAACCAGACTATCCACAACATTATCCGGATTGTGTAATCCAAATGTGTGGCCATGGTTTGAGATGTGGGCCCCCCCCCACACCACCATATGGCCGGCCTCACACACACACACTTTATACATTTCATTTCCTTTTTTCTAACATCAAACTCTCCCAAAACTCTCTCAAACCTTCAAGTGTGCATCCAACTCCATCATTTTTAACCAAGAATTGAAGGTATAACATATGTTTTGAAGCTTGAATCTTGTTTTCTAACTTCATGATCTTGAGAAAAGGAGGTTTCAAATGTAAAAAATGGTGAAAACCCGAGTTGAAATCGATTCTCGCATGATCAAGTGATGTATACAAGTTATACAAAGGATCTTGATCCAAGTGATGAGTTAAAAGAGTTTATAACGAATTTTTACGGTTAAAATCTTGTTAAAATGAGTTTCCAAGTGAAAGATGGGTGAAAACCCGAGATGAAACCGACTCTTGCATGATCAAGAGATGTATACAAGTTATACAAGGGATCTTGGTCCAAGAAATGAGTAAAAAGAGTCGGGGATGGATTTCTACGGTTAAAACCTTTGTTTTTATATCAAAACCGACACTATGGAAGAAATGGTTTGATTGTTGGTGTAACTTGCTTGGTATAGTGTTATTGTGCTTGTAAGTGTTGTATCTAGTGGCTAGCAAAGGCTAGAAACCCGGATCTTTGCGATCTAACGCTAGAAAACACAAGATAGTTCGGTTTTCGTGTGATTTAGTGAGTTTGGACAGATTGTAGTGTACTTAGAGTCGGGTCACGAAATTTCACAGAGATGATCTACACATGAAAATATGAGATCTGTGAATTTTTGGTAATTTTTGGATAAAAGATGAATATTTGGTGAATTTAATGCTCGGTTTTGGCCAAAAATGGTGAAAAATAGCTAAACTTGATGAAAAATTCTGAAACATTTAGGATAAGCTTTTTATAACATATAAAAGTCACACACAAAATTTGAGCTCAGTTGGAAAAGTCTAAAGGGGCTTTTCGGTAAAACGAGTTCTAGGGCTTTCTAGCTCGGTTTTTGTGAAAATGGCTTGAAATAAGAGTTTTGGGTTCTGGAAAAAGTCCAGGGAGTCATGAGAATGGCAAGGATCATCCCGGAAAAATTTGGGATTTTTCTAAAGTCTTTTGGTATTTTTGACATATTTAGTGTTTTAATAAGGTTTAAAAATAGATAAATAAATGTAAATATAAGAAAATAAATCTGGAAAATTTTTATAAAGTTTCTTACTGTCAAAATAAGTGTTGTGCAAAATTTCAAGACCCGAGACTAAACGGGTAATTATTTGTGCTAAAAAGAACATAAAAACAAATTTCTAAAGCTTAAAACGTGTAAACCGGCAAAACTCGCATAAGCGAGCTGACTGGTATATAAAAACCTAAAAATTGACAATTTTCATAAAACTAAGTAAATTAAGTAAAAAAAAATCATCCGAAAATAATTCGGATGATTTGGGTAATTTTACCCGATTTTACTGTTTCCGGCACCTAAATGACGGAAACGGGCCCCGCGGCCAAACGGGGTGTCCAAACCGAGCTCTAATTTCATCACTTTAACTAAATTAACAGTCAAACACCATTTTTGGGTTAAGTGTGAATAAACTCATTTTTGAAACTAAAAACGGATGACCGTGCTAGGCACGCAAATCAAGGAAAACATAAAAATGATAATTTTGACCGTCCGACTCTAAGTAATGGCACAATCTGAGTCCTTAGGAGTGTCACGGGGTTAACATTGTCCCCGGATCAAGTACAGTACTGGGTTAACAATGTCCCCAGATGTGCCGATTAACACGGATTTAATTTATGGGAATTATATAGTAACGACTAGATATTATATTACAGATCCAGGCACGTAGCTGTTCATTATATTACCCACCGACTCACAAAAAGGTGAGTTTTCACGAGCCCCTTTTACTGAACTGTTTTAAATATTTTCCCGGGGCGAAAAACATGTCTTTGTTAAAATATTTAAGTACATACCGATCGTATGGAAACAC
This sequence comes from Bidens hawaiensis, assembly GCF_021521415.1. NCBI lineage: Eukaryota > Viridiplantae > Streptophyta > Magnoliopsida > Asterales > Asteraceae > Bidens > Bidens hawaiensis. Next base: position 77,129 of record NW_027493589.1, on the reverse strand, counting down.
TTGTGTATTTATATATATATGGTTTGATGCATAGAATATATAAAATGTTTATCGTGTGGAATTGTTCTGGGGTAACATAGTTCCCAGGGGTTATTATTGTTCTGGGGTAACGTAGTTCCCAGAGGTTATTATTGTTCTGGGGTAACATAGTTCCCAGAGGTTATTATTGTTCTGGGGTAACATAGTTCCCAGAGGTTATTATTGTTCTGGGGTAACATAGTTCCCAGGGGTTATTATTGTTCTGGGGTAACGTAGTTCCCAGAGGTTATTATTGTTCTGGGGTAACATAGTTCCCAGCATAATTTCATTGCTAATAAATGGTTATTAAAATGATCTGTCAGTGTTTATTTAAATTAGTGAAACTCACCAACTATTCGTAGTTGACCCGTTTTCTTACATGTTTTCTAGGTATGCCCAAGTTGGAATGATTGATATGTGCTTAACTATCTGTGCTACCTGTTGGAAGCTTGCTGCTCTATATTTTGTAATGAATATATTAATGTCTTATCGGTAAAATATGTGTGTAACACCTAGACAGTAACGAAACTCGCAACAATGTAATATGTTATAAATTAATGTAGTGGTATTTTCTTTATAAGCAATGCTGTTGATATCAGATGTGTCTGTTGCATCCCGTGTACGTTTCCGCTGCGGTTACGGGGTGTTACATTAGTCATGTTACCAGACATGACAATTCCTTCAAACGATTAGCGTGTTCTAAGTGATCAGCACATAACATTCCTATCTTTCATAGCTCAATTTCCAGTCTCTGAACTTAATTACTCGAATAAAAGTGCTCTAGCACAAGAATTTTAAATTCCGACCATATCATCTGAGTAATAATTTTCTAATTATAATTTTGTGCCATCGTGTTCCATCACGATACAACATAATCTACCAACATATCTGTAGCATATTTCACTACACAATGTTCTAGACTCTTACCAATATCCTTAACCATTTCGATCTTTTCTATCCACTCGCTAATCCATTCCTCCCTTTACCATCAGTAAACTATCAATAATTTCCCTAACACAACCAACAACATATCCTTCATACCGGATCTAATTCATCACGACTACTATTCATGTTTAGTTTATAACTAATGCTTGTAGTCATAATAATATTCGGTGGGACATTATCACCCTTAGTAATACCACTAAGAATTGAAATATTCATAATCATGTGATTGCTCGATCTATAATTCTGCGATCACAATCGCATCAACACTAGCAGTGATCTGTGATACGACATTCGGTATCATCATCTGCTATCTTTGAGCAATCGATTGAATCATATCAATCTCCATCATTGGAGTTACTCTTTTTATGTCATTCTGCCGTACTCATCCCGTACGCAGTAATCAATACTAATCTCACCGTATAACTCGTTACCAGCTCAATCATAACAGCAGGTACACATACACACCAAATATTATCATACAAATTACACATACCAGTATCTAGTATATATATATGTCCCACAATATAATAACATACGGACTTAACCTGACGTCGGTTAACGTTTAAATATGTTTCATAACCCTTGTCACCAACTGACATATAGATCTTTCTCAACAAAGATCAATGTTTAATATGCTTGATTTCAATATCCTTCTGCATGTCAGCATAACCGATACATGCTTACCGTGAGCACCAAACGATTACGTACCACGGAGTTATAATATCTGTGTCTATTTGTATATCCGGCATACACGGTATACCACCTACGAACGAACAACCAACTAGGCTATAATGATTCCAACACCTCTTTGTGTATGGGTAATCATTCTATTCGAGTATACATGGGTATGGGCCTCCAACGGATGTAAGGATAACATAGGGAGTTGCAAGGTTCAAGGTGATCGCGCAACATGGGTTGCCTTCAAATATTATTAATTACTATTATGGGAAACTCTATCACTTGCTCAGTCAATGTCCTCAGGCGTTCTAGGTTTGCTAAAATCAGTAATTCTCGATCTGGAGGTGGTATGACTCATATGTTTGAGAGTGAGAAATACACATATATATTTCTATATATATTATTTTTATCTGCTCATTTACTATCAAATTTATTATTATTATTATTTTATTTTATTTATTTATTTATTTATTTATTTATCTTAATGGAATAAGAATGGGTTCAGGTACAGGTCCATCCGTACGTGAGGGTCGGCGGTTCGGGTGAACATATGGGGTTATTAGGATATACGGTACCGGTGTTGGTAGGGTAAGGGATTTATCAATTTTGGTTGGGAGTGACGGTTACTAGATATTTCTGGTTAACGTCAAACAGGAGATCTAACTTGGTACTATCATAACTATAGCCTGATAAGTCAGGCTTATCATCAACCGATGCTCTAGGAATTTCGGCATCCTCGGTACCTTTATTATTTCATCCCCCGGTTCCTTATCCGGGTCTTATTTCTCAATACTTGTACCCACAAGATATGCACATATATATATACACATTAGCACGTATAAATAATATTATATACTTTACACATATGTTGCCATTTTTACCTATTAATGTTCCCCGTGACTTCCCCTGAATTCCCTCGTGTGGACAAGTCTGTTATTATGTTCCGGACCATAATAACTCACTTGTCCATCCAAGTTCATCCAGATCCCGTCACTATATATTATTTGTTGATATTCAGATCCTGTAATACTTGAGCTACTGGTTATATTTTAGGTATCTTTTAAAGACATCCTAATTCTTTATAACCAATGGTTCTGATACCAAGTTCTGTAACACCCCGAAACCGCAGCGGAAACGTAAACGGGATGCAACAGACACATCTGATATCAACCACATTGTTTATAAAGAAAACTGAATGCATTAATATACTTCAAAATTACATTATCTCGTATTTCATTACCGTCTAGGTGATACACACATCATACAATACGATACATAATTCTATTTATTATAATGTATCCTAACATCCCGCACGCAAATCTTACACACATCAAGATCTTACCACGTAAGCAATCACTTCATCTTAGTTGTACCTGAAAAGCATGTGAGAAAACGGGTCAACTACGAATAGTTGGTGAGTTTCACAATTCGAGTAAACCATGATAAATCATTATCAAAATATAATATTATCGATGTAATTATGCTGAGCCCACAAGTGAAACCTCTGACTATCCACACACAACCCCGTGGCATACTCCGCCCACGAACCTGCCCCAAACCGCTATGTCTAACATTACATAGCAAAATATATATATAACACCCAAAATAGACATGTGCAACTGGCTGGGAAACATCAGAAAATCCATGCCGGACCAGTTGGGTTTGTCAGACCAATAGTACTATCCACACTCTACCGGCTTTCAGTTAATCACTCGTGTTCCGGGGCCTTAGAATGTTAGCAACTCAGACAATTACCATCTTAGTACATTTCCGTACGATTCCCGTACAATAAAATATATATAAACCCACGCAAATCCATGCGTTCAGTATTTACTTAAACATTTCAGTAGTAACATGCTTCCGCCCCGGGAAAATATTTGAAAACAATTCAGAAAAAGGGGCTCGTGAAACTCACCTTAGCACATGCAAGCAGGAAACAACAATCATTATCAGTTAACACGTCCAATCTGTAATATGATCCCTACGATCGTTACTATACACTCATTATTAATATAACTTTAACCAAGTTAACCGGTACATCTGGGGACACTGTTAACCCAGCACTGTACCCGTTCCGGGGGCAATGTTAATCCAGAAACACTTCTCCGGATTCAGATTGTGATATCGTTTAGAGTTCCATGGTCACAATTACTATTAGTCGATTTTCTCGTTTTGCGTGCCTAGCACGGTTATCCGTTTTTACGTTTCAAAAATGAGTTTGGTCACACACGACCCGAAAGTAGTGGTTGACTGATAATTTAATTAAAGTTGTGAATTTAGAGCTCGGTTTAGACGCCCCGTTTGGCCGCGGGACCCGTTTCCGTCTTTAGCGCACCGGAACTGTTAAATCGTTTAAAATTACCCAAATCATCCGAATTATTTTCGGATGATTTATTTTTACTTGTTTAACTCAGTTATATGAAAATAGTTCATTTTTAGGGTTCTTATACACCAGTCAGCTCGCTTAGGCGAACTTTACCGATTTACGCGTTTTAAACTTTAAAATTTTGTTTTTGCACAAATAATTATCCGTTTAATCTCGGATCTTGAAATTTTGCACAAATCACTTTTTGACAGTGGGGAATTTTATAAAAATATTTCCAGAATTAATTTCTATATTTAAAATTTATTTATCTATTTTTAATCACCATTTAAACACTAAATATGTCGTAAATACCAAACGATCTTAGAAAAATCCCAAATTTTTCCTGGATGTCCCCTGCCATCCATATATTCCTCTGTAATTTTTCCAGAACCAAAATCTTCTTTTACATGCCATTTTCACTAAAACCGAGCTAGAAAACCCTAGAACTCGTTTAACCGAAAAGCCTACTTAGACTTCTCCAACTGACCTAAAATATTTTTTGTGACTTATACATGTTATAAAAAGCTTATCTGCAATTTTCCAGAATTTTTCATGATATTTAACTATTTTTCACCATTTTTGGCCAAAACCGAGCATTAAATTCACCAAATATTCATCCTTTATCCAAAAATTACCAACATTTCACAGAACTCTTATTTTCATGTATCTAACACCTCTGTAAAATTTCATGACCTAACTCTAAACACATCACAATCTGTCCAAATCTCCAAAACCGAACATAAACCGAATATACCTTTCGTTTTCCGCCACTACAAGCTACAAACTCGTCTTTCCGCCTTATCTACCACTAAATACAGAACCTACAACCAACATACCACAATACCAAGCAAGTTACACTCACGATCAAGCCTCTTACACTATAGTTTCGGTTATTGCTTTAAAAACAAAGATTTAACCGTAAAAATTCGTTCTCGGTTCGTTTAACTCCTTTCTTGGACCAAGATTCCTTGTATAACCCGTATACATCACTTGATCATGCAAGAATCGGTTTTCATCTTTGAAACCTCATTTTCTTGCAAACAAACTCAAGAAACGAAGATGGAAACGTGATTAACCCGATTTTTTACCTCGTTTTCTTGCTACAAACTCTCGGTTTTAGATCATCAAGTGGAGAGGAAGATGGAATGTTGAATGTTTGTGTTGAGAAAAGGAAAATAATAAGGATAAGGGGTATTCCCCATCAGATCGGAATAAGTGGGGGGTGGGGTGGGACCCACCTCTCCATTCCTATCCACACATTTGGATTCTCGTAATCCGGATAATGTTTTGGATAATCTGGTTCAGTTCGTTTTTCGGTTAAATGTTTAATTCGGCTTAAAACGAGGCTAAAACGGTCGTTTTTCGGCTTAAAAATGAAATTTATATAAAATCGATTTAAAAACTTTAAAAACTTAAACCATGACTTTTATTAACTTAAAACATCATATTGTTAATTATCGCGCATCTTTTTCGGCTTGATCGATCATCTCTTGCTTGGTTTGGTATTGAAGGTTTCGTTTAATGTACCGACGTACTATTAAATCGAAATTCTTTTTCTGTGCCGTACTTTACTTATCCCGAAGCATTAATGCTTCGTAACATCACTAAATATTATAGATATCGTCTATAATTGAACCCTCGATTCGTTCGGGTTTCAATAACTATCGATCGATTGATCGCATATTCAATACGATGAATTATATATTCACGTACAATCAATACAGTGAACCATGTATTCTCGTATAATTACTGTGGTAACTCATGTACCCGACATTAAATATAACGTAACTATTGTCTACCGGCTAAGGTATACCTGGTTTCGTCGGAATCGTTACAAAAGAGTTTGCCAATATTTATTTGGAAACAGCAGTCAATAAATTACGAAATTTTGAACTTAACATGGTTCGGAAGGAGACACCAACTGATCAGGTTCAGGATCCGGGAATGTATGGTGCGAAAGTCACTCCAAGTTCAAGTTCAAAATCAGAATCCTCTGCCTACTACTCAAAGGGAGACTCAAACTCAAACTCAACTCGAGATGGTCATGTGATTCTCAACATGGATGGCGATGTATGTATCGTAGCTGGAGGAAGTAATTCTTCAAAACCTCAAGCCACAACTGGAAATTTCTCGTCAAATGTTCCAACCAACAACTACTCACAGATGCCCATGAGTGTTAAATCAGCTGAGCAGCAGTTTGCCCTCTATGCATCCTTCATTGCATCTTATGAGAACTATATCAAAGGTAAAATAGTCGACCCTGCAACTTTGGATGAAGACTATGATCAGATCGATGCTGATGATTTGGAAGAGATGGATCTGCAATGGCAGATGGCTATGATAGTAAGAAGGGTTAAGAGATTCATGAAGAAAACGGGTAGAAAGTTCGTTGGAGAAAGACCAGGGTTTGACAAATCAAAGGTTAGATGTTACAACTGTCAACAAAATGGTCACTTTGCCAAGGAATGTACAAATGAGAGAGTCGAACGTAGTCAGAACAGGCCTGCACAACAGAATGGGGGAGGTAGTGAGAATAGGGCTATGGTATCTAGACAGAATGGTGGATACAACTGGAATCTACAAGTTGAGGAAGTGTTCGAACAGGCTAATTTGGTAAACATCGAAACTGGAGGGAGCGAGAGAGAGACGGGAGAAAATCAAGCATATATGGCAGAAGTGAATGATCAGCTCTCTGAGGTAAGTTCTGAACTTCATTGTATGCAATGTGAGAATCTGTCTGAAAAATTGAAAACAATAACTGATTAGTTTGTTAGTTTGGACGCACAATTTAAAACGTTAAAAGAAGATCATCACTACACTAAAACTAGAGAAAACAGTTACTCGGTAAAAATAAAAGCTAGTGAAAAGGATATCAGAAGTCATAAAGCCAGTTTAGCTGATAAAATACAAGTAATTGATCTTAGTTATGAAGTGTTAGAAGAAAAAACCAAACTAATTGCTGAAAGAGATAAACAGATAGCTGATTACCAGGTAAAAGTGGTGGAACTAAACAGAAAAATTGAACAATTTAGAAATTCCTCAGCAATGCTTGATCACATCATAAGTGTTCAACGTTCCCCAGTTAACAAAGGGGGAATTGGATTTTCTGAAGTTCCACCACCGTATAACAATAACTATACTTATAATCGTAGTAATCAGAAATCTGCTGATGTTAAGATTAGTCAGACAGTTCCAGTCAAAATTTCGACTAAAGAACCTGAAGTTAATAAGAGCGAAATGAGTAAGCCAATCTCTAATGTTGAGATTTCTGTTCCTAGCTCTGTCTCATCAAATTCGGACAAGACATCCTAATCGGGTGAGATAAAAGAAGAGGTAGTGTTACTAAAACGTGGGGAGGAACATAAGCCAAATAAAAAGAATTCTTCCCTAAACCCGTTCGTTCCACCATATGTTAGACAAACGGGTAGTAATGCAACCTCGATCTGCAACAACTGTTGAGACGAAAGTTGAACACAGAAGTTGTTTTAGATGCAATCAAATAGGACACCTTATTGCTGATTGTCCTCTAAACCAGAGAAAACTTAGAGGTATGAGACCTCCGAAAAATCAGAATAAAACGAATATTAATTATGATACTGGTAAGAATGTGAACACACCAAAATTCAGACATTGGAATAATCCAAGATTTCAAAGAAATCGATCTCAGTTTTTTCCAGTTAACAATTATAATTCTGTTAATACACTAAGGTTTGGATGGCCTCATAGTCAATCCTCAAGAAGGTTTCCTTTCAGAACTTACAGAAATCATCCTCAAACTGACTTTGGGCAACCAAAGTACGGGATGCCGTTTAACAGATTTAATCGACCAAGACCAGTAGGTCTTGGGTCCCTTGATTAATCTTTTTCTTTAACTGTGCAGGAACAGTTGAACAGGGCAATAAACAATCTGTGGGTTGTAGACAGTGGTTGTTCCCGGCACATGACTGGTAACAAGAATTTGTTACGTGAATGGAAACATGTTCAAGGAGGAATGGTTAGTTTCGCTGGAGAGAGTGGAGGTAGAATCACTGGTATGGGAACTGTGACAAATGGAAAAATGAAGTTAGAGAAGGTGAATTTCGTTGAAGAGTTGAAGCATAACTTGTTAAGTGTGTCTCAGATTTGTGACAAAGAATACACGGTACATTTTACTAAAAATGAGGCAATCGTTCTTTATCCGGGATTCAAGATACCAGAGGCATGGGTGGTGATGAAAGCTCCAAGAGAAAAGAACACGTATGTAATGGATATGAGGTCAACTGAAATGACAACAGAAGAGTCATGTCTGTTGTCAAAGGCAACTGAGTCTGAGTCCGAGTTATGGCATCGAAGAATGGGGCATATACATCTTCGCAAAATGAATTACATTGTCAAGAATGGGCTGGTGCTTGGTGTTCCCTTGAAGAATTTTAACTTTGAAGATCAATGCTTGTCGTGCAAGAAGGGAAAACAACACAAGAAAACTCATCACTCCAAGAAGGTTAACTCTATCGTCAGTACCCTAGACCTACTTCACATGGATCTTTTTGGTCCCGTGAATGTAAAGAGTCTAGGTGGGACGTCATACTGCTTGGTAGTAACCGATGATTACTCTCAATACTCTTGGGTATACTTTCTGAAGGCAAAAGATGAGACAGTTCAGTTGGTAATTAACTTGATTACCAAGGTTGAAAATATTGTTGGGAGAAAGGTTAAGTACATCAGGAGTGATAATGGTACAGAGTTCAAGAACTACCAAATGGAGATGTTCTGCTTACAGAAAGGGATAGACCATCAGTACAGCGCCCCGTATACTCCGCAACAAAATGGGGTGGCTGAGAGGAAGAATAGAACGCTAATTGAAGGAACCAGAACCATGCTGGCTGATGCTAAACTTCCCGTGGTGTTCTGGGCTGAAGCTGTTGCCACAGCCTGTTATATCCTTAATCGTGTTTTAACTGTTAAAAGATTGAATAAAACTTGTTATGAACTTATGCATGGTAGAAAGCCAAACTTGAATGGTCTCGAACCTTTCGGGTCCCCATGTACGATATTAAAGACAAACTCAAAATTTGGTGAGAAAACCGACGAAGGTATTTTAGTCGGATATGTTGTTGGTACACCCAACAGAAGAGTCTTTAATTTATCGTACAACAAGTTTGAGGTGGTATGTAACACGGACATTACAAGTTACAAATCACCAAAACCTAGCATGGGACCCGCTGAAGCTTTCGACTATGATAAACTTTTCAAATCTTTTAATATGCCTTACTTGGATTTTGCAGAAGTTGATGAGAAAATTGCTTCACAGATTCTGTATGACGAGGAGGAAAATGTTGTGCAACATCCGCGATACGATGAAAGTCAACCTTCTTCGTCAAGTGCCGTTGATACTTTTGCTGCCCCTACTGAAGAAGAATTCTACAATCCATTTCACTCTCAACAACAATCACCCATTGATGAACTCTCTTCGAATTTAGAAAACAATCTGGAAGTCGGTCCGGTTCAGACTACTGCAATTCACAAAAATCACCCTTTAGAGAATGTACTAGGTAATCTGTCTGACGGTGTTCAAACAAGAAGAAGTTTGGATGAACACACATGTGTTTACGCAAGCATTAAAAACACGGGTATCCTAAATGAATGCTTGTACACCTGCTTCATCAGCCAGATTGAACCAAAGAATTATCAAATGGCCTTAAAGGATAGCTCGTGGGTCGAAGACATGCAAGAAGAGTTAGCTCAGTTCGAGAAGATGGAGGTGTGGAAATTAGTTGAAAAACCAAAGAATGTACATGCTATTGGTACAAAGTGGGTTTTTAAATGTAAGAGAGATGAGAAAGGGATAATCATACGGAACAAGGCAAGGTTAGTAGTAAAAGGGTTTAATCAGCAAGAAGGAATCGACTACAACGAAGTGTTTGCTCCTGTGGCAAGATTGGAGGCAATTCGTCTATTTTTGGCATTTGCTGCACACAAAGAGATGAAAGTATTCCAGTTAGATGTGAAGAGTGCCTTCCTTAATGGAAAAGTTGATGAGGTGGTGTACGTTGAACAACCTCCAGGTTTCCCTGACCCAAATTTTCCTGATCATGTGTACAAACTGAGTAAAGCCTTATATGGGCTACATCAGGCACCTCGTGCCTGGTATGCAACTCTGTCCGATTATTTGCTTGAGAATGGGTTCGAAAGAGGAAAGATCGATAGCACACTATTTGTCAAGAGAAAAGGGGGAGATCTTCTACTCGTTCAAGTATATGTGGACGACATCATTTTTGCTGCATCAAGAGTCGCCATGTGTCAGGAATTTGAATCCGTCATGAAAAAGAGGTTTGAAATGAGCGCCATGGGCGAATTAACTTTCTTTTTGGGATTGCAGGTTGATCAGAAGAAAGATGGGATGTTCATTCATCAAACAAAATATGTCCATGACGTACTCAAACGCTTCAAGATGGAGGACAGCACTTCATTTGATACTCCAGTTTACGTCAATCACAAACTGGGTGCAGATTCTGACAGTGATGAAGACGTGGATCCCACCCAATATTGGGCAACCATAAGTTCCTTAATGTATTTAACTGCATCTAGACCTGATATTTTGTTTGCAGTTTGTCTTTGTGCTCGGTTTCAGGCAAGCCCGAAGGAATCTCACATGAAGGGAGTGAAAAGGATCTTGCGTTATCTCAAAGGCAAGCCTAAGTTGGGATTGTGGTACACGAAAGGGGGAGAACTGGATTTGGTCGCTTACACAGATTCTGACTATGGAGGTTGCAATCAGAACAGGAAGTCAACAACCGGTGGATGTCAGTTTCTGGGAGGAAGATTGGTGTCGTGGTAGTGCAAGAAGCAGACCTCAGTAGCCATTTCCACCTGTGAGGCAGAGTACATGGCAGCATCAAACTGCTGCTCCCAGGTTTTTTGGATACAACAGCAATTGCGCGATTACGGTCTGAATTTCACTCAAACTCCTATTTGCATTGATAACACTGCTGCAATCTCAGTAACTAACAATCCCGTCAAACACAGCAAAACCAAACATATTGACATTCGTCATCATTTTATACGGGATTGTGCTGAGAAGAAATTAATTGTGCTTGAAAAGGTCGATTCGTTGGATAATCTCGCCGATCTTTTTATTAAAGCGTTTGACCGATCCCGTTTTCAAAATCTTGTTGAACTTAATGGGATGATCAATCCCGAGTAACCTGGTTTTTCGTTTTAAAAAAACATCTTTATCGCTTAGAATTATCGTGACAACTGCCCAAATCCGACCCGACCCAGGTACCCGTTTCCGGACCCGATTTTAAGATTTAAAATTTGATTTTAATCTTAATAAATTTATCATATATATATATATATATATATATATATATTACTAATAATAATAATGATAATAATAATAATTCCTTTCCGCCGTCCCGCCCCTTTTTCTCTCTTGTCGCCGTCCCGCCCCTTTTTCTCTCTTGTCGCCGTCCCGCCCCTCTGCTTAACCCTTAAGCCTTGAACCCTTTTTTTCTCTTAACTCTTTGCTTGTCCTTTGGTTCTTCCCGCCTAAGGATGTCTGCGCAGCTCCACGCGCCAGACTCCTTACAAGGAAGCCTGCGTGAAGACCAGCTGTTCCTGCGATACGCGAGACGAACTCTTCCCGCGGCGCGCAAAGGATTGTAGTTCTTCCCGCGGCGCGCAAAGGATTGTAGCTCTTCCCGCGGCGCGCAAAGGATTGTAGCTCTTCCCGCGGCGCGCTAAGGATTGTAGCTCTTCCCGCGGCGCGCAAAGGATTGTAGTTCTTCCCGCGGCGCGCTAAGGATTTAAGTTCTTCCCGCGGCGCGCTAAGGATTGTTCTGTCTGCCTTCGCCCTCGCGCGCTCAAGCCTTCTCGCGCTAGACACTTAAGTCTTTTCTCCAGTTTAAGCCAGCCTGTATGCTTTTGAAATATCTTATCTTCTGTGCTATACCTGCCAAGGTATGGGCACAGTAGGCCAGATCTGACATCTGTCCGAAAAGTCACTTTCGGCGCAGCTTGCTTACCAACCCTCTTGGTTGTCAGAAAAAGTAACTGGCATAATCTTTTAAAATCTTCTTTTCCATGTCTTGAACAGTACTTTGACTGACCCCTCCCATGCTATGATCAGTAACCTGTCAGCCTTTCCCCATCCCCTGCAGCTGCCACCATATCTTTTGCTTGTGATATCTTTTGCTTTTGATATCTTTTGCTTTGATTTGAGAAGATCTTTTTCCCCAATTCAAGGGATGTGTTCCCTAGGGTTTTCCTATAAATAAAACTAATTTCTTGGATAATTAATCACTACACTCAAACACTTAAAACACTCCCCAAAATCTTTCTCCCTTACTCTCAGCCGAAGATCCTCAGCAACGCCTCCACTCCCCTCTTTGCAATCCGTCTTCTCTTCTTTTCTGCCCAGAAATCTCGGTAAATATATAATATATAATTTGTTTTTAAATAATTTGTTTAAGTAACTTGCATATATTCAAGACATAAAAACCAATCGTTAAACCAATAACCTCTTATTTATAGGTTAACTTTCGCTTGTTTAAAAGTTGGTTCTTACGTTATCTTTCAACACACCTCTTACAAGTGAGTAATCTCGTACCTAATCCCCTTTTATTTTTAACGTTTTGGGATGTTCATGTGTTCGTACAACTTGAGTCTTAAACTTGTTTATGAAATTATGTGCGCAAAACCCATGTGTTATGGACGTTTACTAGTGTTGTATATTTGTATGTGTTGATCATTAACCGCTTTGATCGGCCTATTCCGAAGTTTTCATGGATCCATTAGATAAACACGGGAGACCTATCGTTACGATTTTCTTGTTTTGTTTGCACATACACGAATGATTATTTGTTTTTGCTCGATTTGGAGCACGCTATGAACTATGAGCTATGATCTATTTAGGCTTGATCACAATCTGTTTACACACTATGTTGAACACCAGTTATACACATGTTGCGCGCAGTGCTTTGTTATTATCTATTTATATCTATTAAACTTGATTTCTCACCGACACGCAAGTGTTGACATTTTATTTTAACACATGTTCAGGTTTGCTGTAGCTGCTTTTGGAAACTCGAGGACACGTAGGATGTTTTCTTTTACTTTGGACCTAGTTTAAAATATAACAAGACAAATTTATGTATTTAAATATTATGAGTTTTGATATGTGATTTATGTTACTTTATGGTGTGTTATGCGCATGCGCAATGAAATGTATTTATTAAATATGGACACCCAAATAGTGTCACGAGTAATGAAACAATTCGTAGCGCCCCGATGTATAATCCGCCATCGGTCGGGGTGTTACAGATTGGTATCAGAGCTCCGTGACTTTAGGATTAGGTGGTTAGACGTAACGACCTAGAATACCTAAGAGTCCCTTCTCGCGCATGAGAAAAATCTCATGATTGCGCGCTAATTGTTAATTACTCGATATTTATAAAATATGCTTACGCATACGCAGCACATGATTTCATGTTTTATCCGCGATCTTTCGATTTTTATTGTTAAATTTTAATTCGTTTCTTTACTTACATATTCGTTTGTTGTTGGGACTTAACATTGAAAATCCGAAAAGTCATGGTGATACATGAATAGTTGATTTTCAATCCCCATTAACTTTATGTTCTAAAATTGAAGGTTTGAAAAGTCATGGTGATACATGAATTGTCAACCTCCAATACTCATTTACTCGTATATTTTAAATTGAAGATTTGAAAAGTCATGGTGATACATGAATTGTCAACCTCCAATACTCATTTACTCGTATATTTTAAATTGAAGATTTGAAAAGTCATGGTGATGCATGAATTGTCGATTTTCAATTCGAATCCATTACCTGTATTAAGTTTGCATTTAAATTCATATTTTACTTCAAAATTTGATAGCATTTAACTCCGCGAAACAAGCTTTACAATGATATACTTTGCGCTAAAACGATTTCCCATACCAAGATATTAACAAAAACTAAAACTTTTATAGAATGCCTCCGCTATCAGCTCGCCGTCATCAGAGGAGAGAAGCCTCGCGCAGAAGTATGCAGCGTCGTTCCCAGGAAATGGCCGCCGCAATAGCCCAAGCCTTAAATCAAAATAATACCAACCCCTCCGGATACAATATTAAGTCCTTTAATGCGGGTAACCCTCCGAAATTCACAGGGCTCGAAGGAGCCACCGTAATGCTCCAATGGCTCGAGAAAATTGAGAACACCTTCCTCCATACCCATTGCCCTCCAGACCGACGAACCTTATACGCCTCAAGTGTCCTGGAATCAAGGGCGCTTACATGGTGGAACGGAGTAGCTCACGCGCATGGCGCAGAGGCTGCTTCTAGCATGCTCTGGGAGGAATTCAAGGATCTTTTGACTCGAGAATTCTGCCCTCCCAACGAAGTAAAGCGCCTTGAGGAGGAATTTTGGAACTTGAAACAGTCCAGTGGCGAAGCGCGCGAGTACGCTACGCGCTTTCACGAACTAAGTTTGCTTGTCCCACACCTAGTTACCCCTTCCCGCCGCGCCATCGAAAAGTTTCTTGGGGGTCTCCCCATGGAAATTCAAGATTCTGTATGGGCCAGGAACCCAGTAACCCTCTCTGACGCCATCGAGTTGGCCGCTGTGCTCAGCGACAACCATGTCAGGGCAGGAACCCTGTTCCTGCGGGGAGCCGAGAAGACCAAACTCACCAAGACTGTCCCAGAACCAACAGAAACCAAGCCAGAACCCTCAAACCGTAACAACCTCAAACGCAGGCACAAACCCAATCATCAAGCCTACGCGCTTACCAACCCGCTCATTGTCCAGCAACCCGCCTACCAACCTCCAGTACACGCTCCTAACCCACTGTCAACCTACCCAACACCCCCTGTAGTCCATAACTATGCCTTAACCAATTCCGCGCTCCCTGCCCCGTCAACTAAAAAACCTTACACAGGAAACCAACCCTTTTGCCCAACCTGTAAACTTCATCACCCAACTCAAGCCCCGTGTCGACAATGCAACCGATGTGGCCGTATTGGTCACACTGCTGAGTACTGTAGAGTCCTTCCCGCCAACCCAATCGCGCAAACACCACCAACCTACCCGCAAAACCCACAATCAACATACCATAATCCATGACCCAGGTCGTGCTATAACTGCGGTGACCCCAGTCATTTCCGGAACGCGTGCCCGAGACTGCAAGTACAAATTACGCAAGCTAATCCGGTTAACCAAATTTCAAACCAAGTGGCGCGCGGACGAGCTTTTAATATAACCGCGCACCAAGCGCAAGCGAATAATGACGTGGTTAATGGTACATTTTTACTTAACGGACAATATGCATCTATACTTTTTGATACTGGCGCCGATAGGAGTTTTATTTCTCGCGCATTTGAACAAAAACTTGCGCGACCGCGAATAAACTTAAACGAAAACTTTACAGTTGAAATGGCTAACGGTGAAACAATTATAATAAACTCCGTGATCAAAGATTGCACGCTTAACCTTAATGAACACGATTTTCTAATCAACCTCATTCCCATGCCTCTTGGAAGTTTTGATGTTATTATTGGTATGGACTGGCTCTCGCAAAATCGCGCCGAAATAATCTGCGCCAAGAAATTGATTCGCATTTCTCGGGAAAATGGTCAAGATCTTCATATCTACGGCGAGAAACCATCTAACGGTCTTAAACTTATGTCATGCACTGAAGCCCGAAGACTTTTACGAAAGGAATGTGTCGCGTTCTTAGCTCATGTGGTCAAACCCGATGAAGGAGAGAAGAAACTTCATGAAATCCCCATCGTGCGTGACTTTCCTGAAGTCTTTCCCGAAGATCTTTCTGGTTTACCTCCCGCTCGGGAAGTCGAGTTTCGCGTTGATCTTGTTCCTGGTGCATCCCCCGTAGCCAAATCTCCTTATCGACTTGCACCCACTGAAATGCAAGAATTAGCAAGTCAACTTCAAGAGTTGACCGATAAAGGATTCATTCGCCCTAGCTCTTCGCCGTGGGGTGCTCCGGTTTTGTTCGTTAAAAAGAAAGACGGTTCGTTTCGCATGTGTATCGATTACCGCGAGCTGAACAAGCTCACCATTAAGAACCGGTACCCCTTACCGCGTATTGACGACCTCTTTGACCAACTCCAAGGTGCCTCTTGTTTCTCCAAAATCGATCTCCGTTCTGGCTATCACCAGTTGCGTATCCGCGAAGAAGATATTCCCAAAACTGCCTTTCGAACCCGCTACGGTCATTTTGAATTCCTGGTCATGCCCTTCGGTTTAACCAACGCACCCGCTGTCTTCATGGATCTAATGAACCGGGTGTGCAGGCCTTTCTTGGACCAATTCGTGATCATGTTTATCGATGACGTTCTGGTATATTCCAAAACCAAGGCCGAGCATGAACAACATCTTCTGTTGGTGTTGCAAAAGCTTCGATCCGAACAACTCTATGCCAAACTCTCCAAGTGTGAGTTTTGGACTGACGAAGTACAGTTTCTTGGTCATGTTGTAAACAAGATGGGTATTCATGTCGACCCATCCAAAATTGAAGCAATCAAGCACTGGATTACACCGACCACTCCTACCGAAATCCGTTCCTTTTTGGGCTTAGCTGGTTACTACCGGCGATTCATTTCGAACTTCTCAAAAATCGCCTTGCCTTTAACAGCTTTAACGCACAAAGGCAAACCGTATATTTGGGGCTCGAAGCAAGAAGAAGCCTTTCAAACGCTCAAGCGAAAGTTGTGCGAAGCTCCTGTTCTAACGTTACCAGAGGGTACTGACGACCTTGTCGTTTATTGTGATGCCTCCAACCAAGGTCTCGGTTGTGTACTTATGCAACGAGGCAAGGTTATCGCTTACGCGTCAAGGCAACTCAAAATTCATGAAAAGAATTATACGACTCACGACCTCGAACTTGGCGCAGTTGTATTTGCCTTAAAAATCTGGAGACACTACCTCTATGGTACTAAGTGCATCATTTACACCGACCATAAAAGCCTTCAGCACATTTTTGATCAAAAGGAACTTAACATGAGACAACGCCGATGGAACGAACTCATCAGCGATTACGATTGTGAGATCCGATATCACCCTGGAAAGGCTAATGTGGTAGCCGATGCGCTCAGCCGCAAACCCAGTCAACTCAACTGTATTTTGCCGCGCACGCAGCTTCACTTCTCGCCGATCCAAAGCAATCTTGAATCGCGCATTCGCGACGCGCAGCGCGCATCGATCAGCAAAGGCAACCTACGCGCCGAGTTAGCGTGTGGTGCGGAAGCGCATCTAGTCCCTAACCTGAATGGAACTCTCTGTTATCTCAATCGCATCTGGATTCCCAATGATGAGATTCTTCGCACTGTCATACTGAGTGAAGCGCACAAAACTCGGTATTCCATTCATCCTGGCGCTGACAAAATGTACAAAGATTTGCGCCTTACTTATTGGTGGCCCGGTATGAAAAAGGATATTGCTGTGTTCATAGCTAAATGCCTAACTTGTTCTAAGGTAAAAGCTGAACATCAACGCCCATCTGGTTTGCTCGAACAACCAGAAATTCCTACGTGGAAATGGGAAAGTATAGCAATGGACTTTATCACCAAGTTACCCTCGACCGCAAGCAAACATGATAGCATTTGGGTAATAGTGGATCGATTGACCAAGTCTGCCCACTTTCTGCCCATTCGTGAAACCTACCGTGTTGAACAACTTGCACATCTATATGTGAAAGAAATTGTCTGCCGTCATGGTACTCCCTTGAGCATAATATCCGATCGCGATGGCCGTTTTATATCTCGCTTTTGGAAATCTCTCCAATCTGCGTTAGGAACTCGTTTGGACATGAGTACTGCATATCATCCTCAGACTGACGGACAGTCTGAGCGAACCATCCAAACCCTTGAGGATATGCTTCGATCTTGTGTTCTTGATTTTGGAGGTAATTGGGATTCACACCTACCTCTGATCGAGTTCTCTTATAATAACAACTATCATTCCAGCATCGGTATGGCCCCATTTGAAGCACTTTACGGTCGAAAGTGCCGCTCACCGATTTGTTGGAACGAAGTGGGTGAAGTTCAAATCACAGGACCCGAACTAGTTCAAGAGACAACTGATAAAATCGCCAAGGTCCGTGATCATCTGCTGACTGCCAGAAGCCGACAGAAGAGTTACGCAGATCGCAGGCGGAAGCCTCTCGAATTTCTAGTTGGTGATCTTGTTCTCCTCAAAGTGTCGCCCTGGAAGGGTGTTGTCCGCTTTGGGAAGAAAGGTAAGCTTGCACCTCGTTATGTTGTTTCGTTCAAGATTCTAAATAAATTTGATTTAAAATTTGATTTTAATCTAAATAAATTTATCAAATATATATATATATATATATATATATATATATATATTACTAATAATAATAATGATAATAATAATAATAATTCCTTTCCGCCGTCCCGCCCCTTTTTCTCTCTTGTCGCCGTCCCGCCCCTTTTTCTCTCTTGTCGCCGTCCCGCCCCTCTGCTTAACCCTTAAGCCTTGAACCCTTTTTTTCTCTTAACTCTTTATTTGTCCTTTGGTTCTTCCCGCCTAAGGATGTCTGCGCAGCTCCACGCGCCAGACTCCTTACAAGGAAGCCTGCGTGAAGACCAGCTGTTCCTGCGATACGCGAGACGAACTCTTCCCGTGGCGCGCAAAGGATTGTAGTTCTTCCCGCGGCGCGCAAAGGATTGTAGCTCTTCCCGCGGCGCGCAAAGGATTGTAGCTCTTCCCGCGACGCGCTAAGGATTGTAGCTCTTCCCGCGGCGCGCAAAGGATTGTAGTTCTTCCCGCGGCGCGCTAAGGATTTAAGTTCTTCCCGCGGCGCGCTAAGGATTGTTCTGTCTGCCTTCGCCCTCGCGCGCTCAAGCCTTCTCGCGCTAGACACTTAAGTCTTTTCTCCAGTTTAAGCCAGCCTGTATGCTTTTGAAATATCTTATCTTCTGTGCTATACCTGCCAAGGTATGGGCACAGTAGGCCAGATCTGACATCTGTCCGAAAAGTCACTTTCGGCGCAGCTTGCTTACCAACCCTCTTGGTTGTCAGAAAAAGTAACTGGCATAATCTTTTAAAATCTTCTTTTCCATGTCTTGAACAGTACTTTGACTGACCCCTCCCATGCTATGATCAGTAACCTGTCAGCCTTTCCCCATCCCCTGCAGCTGCCACCATATCTTTTGCTTGTGATATCTTTTGCTTTTGATATCTTTTGCTTTGATTTGAGAAGATCTTTTTCCCCAATTCAAGGGATGTGTTCCCTAGGGTTTTCCTATAAATAAAACTAATTTCTTGGATAATTAATCACTACACTCAAACACTTAAAACACTCCCCAAAATCTTTCTCCCTTACTCTCAGCCGAAGATCCTCAGCAACGCCTCCACTCCCCTCTTTGCAATCCGTCTTCTCTTCTTTTCTGCCCAGAAATCTCGGTAAATATATAATATATAATTTGTTTTTAAATAATTTGTTTAAGTAACTTGCTTATATTCAAGACATAAAAACCAATCGTTAAACCAATAACCTCTTATTTATAGGTTAACTTTCGCTTGTTTAAAAGTTGGTTCTTACGTTATCTTTCAACACACCTCTTACAAGTGAGTAATCTCGTACCTAATCCCCTTTTATTTTTAACGTTTTGGGATGTTCATGTGTTCGTACAACTTGAGTCTTAAACTTGTTTATGAAATTATGTGCGCAAAACCCATGTGTTATGGACGTTTACTAGTGTTGTATATTTGTATGTGTTGATCATTAACCGCTTTGATCGGCCTATTCCGAAGTTTTCATGGATCCATTAGATAAACATGGGAGACCTATCGTTACGATTTTCTTGTTTTGTTTGCACATACACGAATGATTATTTGTTTTTGCTCGATTTGGAGCACGCTATGAACTATGAGCTATGATCTATTTAGGCTTGATCACAATCTGTTTACACACTATGTTGAACACCAGTTATACACATGTTGCGCGCAGTGCTTTGTTATTATCTATTTATATCAATTAAACTTGATTTCTCACCGACACGCAAGTGTTGCCGTTTTATTTTAACACATGTTCAGGTTTGCTATAGCTGCTTTTGGAAACTCGAGGACACGTAGGATGTTTTCTTTTACTTTGGACCTAGTTTAAAATATAACAAGACAAATTTATGTATTTGAATATTATGAGTTTTGATATGTGATTTATGTTACTTTATGGTGTGTTATGCGCATGCGCAATGAAATGTATTTATTAAATATGGACACCCAAATAGTGTCACGAGTAATGAAACAATTCGTAGCGCCCCGATGTATAATCCGCCATCGGTCGGGGTGTTACAATTATGTCGGTTGCTTCAGTTTGAAGGACATATCTTCGGATACGTTTGGTCCTTACTTCTACTAGTAGATTATGAGGATAGCCATTAACCAGATGACTGAAAGTGACCGAGGCGGTTTAAGATGTGTTTTTTTTCTTTCGCTGAAAAATAGTCGTTCATACTTAGTTAGAAGGACACATACTCGTATGTGGTCGGTCCAGCTGATCCATTGGATCTTCAGGATAGCCGTTTACCTGAAGACTTTGACTTGATCGGGGCGATAGAGTTTAAAATTTTTTTTAAGGGAGATGATATAATTTTTCAAGTCTATAACTTCATAATAAGTTTCAATACAATGTTTAAAAGAAAATTGATCCAACCTTGGAAAGTGATAGAAATACTGTTTCTGTGTGCTTAACTGGTGAAGTTATTAAGCCTAAAAGACTATAGAACAGCCATTGTATGTTATGGTAGCTTTTTATGGTGCGTAAAAGTAGAAGTGATACTAACTAAATCTCCTCGAATTAATATGGAGAATCATTCTGAATTGTGCATGTCTCCATATACATCTTTCCGAATGATAGGCAGAAATGTGATTACCCAGTCATACACGAGCCCGTGAGTGTTCTGATTCTCGAGAAGATGGTGTGTCAAGTACCTGCAGTGATCAAGATTTGGGACTTGCAGTAGTCTACTATTTGAAGCTGTATTGATATCTATTATTAAAAAAAAAAAAACAAAAAAAAAATTGTTGTTAAGCCTTCTGAAGCTTGTGTTGTTATAATTATCAATCAAGAGGCAAGAAAGAGAACGGGAAGAAGACTCTAAAGATCGATATCTACTTACTGTTTAATCAGACACTACGGGTCGAGGTCAACTCGGGGTGACTTGGGGAAAACCAAATACGCTTTGAGAATAGATAGGAGGCATCACAATCTCTCATGTGATGTCCATCTAAATTTTGAGCTTAATTGAACCTAAACCGTATCACAGAAGCGATGAAAACCATACTAAGTTGTATACCTGCTTACAACCTGTTTCTTTATGTCATAATACCGCTGAACATGGATCTATGTGACAGCCATTTAATTAGTATGATTCCTGTTCGGATCTTTTCTAAAACATGCTGGTCCCCGTCAAGACTTAAATTTGATCCCGTTTATTTAATTACTAAAATTTCCATTGCATATTTTGTTTAGTTGGTTTAAAACCCGGTTACTTAGTTCTTTGATCGTAACGTTTAAATCTTTAACGGAAGTTTTTAAAAGACAGTTGCAGATTGATTGATCAAATTTATAAGGTTGGTTTGTAATTTAAAATAGGCGAACTTGTAAAGAGGCGAAGTTGACCATGGTTGACCTTAAGCGAAGTTGAGGCTCATCAGTTGACCAGCGAAGTTGTCACTGGGGAGAAGTTAATCTTAACTTCGCCCTTGTACTTTCAAACATATATAAGGGTCAATCTGGTCAAACCCATTACTTATTATCAAACCTCGGCGAACTTATATCCTCTCATAAACCTCGGCGAACTTAATCCTCGAATCGAACTTTGATATTATTTGATTTCAATCCGTATTAAAGGTGTGTAGGCTCGGTTTGACATGTAATTCTTGTCAATGGTGTTAATCAGATATCGTTTTGGTCCGTTTTGTGACTTCGGTCATGCAACCCTTTAAACACCCGATAATCAATCTGTTTCTAAGTGTTCGTAACTCATTTGATCGTCTAGATCTCCCTAGTAACATCTTTACATGTTATCAATCACAAAAACACGAAACAAACCTTGATCGGATCTATGTTTATATGTCGTTTCAGATTCAGGCGAAGTTAGCATAAGGCGAAGTTGCTCTCAACTTCGCCCTAGGCATAACTTCGCCTGGTCTTTTTAATTAATTAATTATTCTGAGTTGTTCAGGGGCGAAGTTAGGATTAAGGCGAAGTTGTACTCAACTTCGCCATATGTCTAACTTCGCCTGCACATTAGAAGTTATCATAACTTCGCTCATGGTAAAAGGCGAAGTTATGATCTGCTTTGTTGTTTTTCTAACTTAGACCATTTGTTGTGCAGATATGGCTGCTGTAGCAGGAGCTGGTGGTGCTGGTGGTGACGAAGGTGGTGACAACAACCTACAGTTCTTTCCGGGTCACAACATGTACATTACTCTGGATCCGGATGCTAGTGGTGTCGATGATTATCGCGAGATCATCTCCTTCTTAGTTCGATCACGTGTTTTTCATGCTATTACTACAACTCTCCCCCATTTCTCTACCGAATATTGAAGATTTCTGGCGAACGGTAGAATATGACTGTAGAGTTGAGCCTCCGGTTATGCGCGCCACAGTAAACAATCAGGTGGTGCAGTTCTCAGCAAATCAGATCAGGGTTGCCTTGCAGTTCGGGGCTGAGACCACAGATGATCCAACCGACTTTCCGGCTCCATTCAGAGATGGTGCATTTTTACGTATGGGCTATTCGGGTCCATTGGGTGACACTCAGAGGTGAAAAGGATTTTTATTGGATCAGTGGCGCTTTCTGATGCACGTGATTATTGTGTGCATGTCGGGTCGTAAAGCTGGGACTGACGGTATGGGTGCAATGATGCAATCAGCAATGACAGCACTGACTTACAACAAGCCCTACAGCTTCAGTCAGATGGTGTTTTATGAAATCGATCGTCAGAGACGCGCAGTCGCTCGTGAAAGATTTTTAATGTACCCAAGATTCTTACAGATGATCTTGAATCATGTAGCTCCTACGCTACCTCAACGCCGTCCCATTCGTTATGTTGAGAGTGTAAGCAAGAGGATCTTTGCGCAATGCAGGTCGTCGAGTGCTCGCAGTAAACCAGAGCTTCGTCCGCGGCATACTCCATTATTTGGTTATTTGTTAAACCCTACTTATGTTGCTCCTCTTGGAGATGAATTTCGGGAACCGGCACCGCAACAGGATGATGTTCCTCAACCACCACCTGTGGTACAGCAAGCATTGCCTACTGATCCTGTTGTGGCACCGGAGGAACAGGTAGATCTTGAAGCTGCTTTTGGTGGCCAAGGGTTCTTTGATATGGAGCGAGTTGATCCTGCTGCAGAGATTCAAGTCTCAGTAGCAGAGGTTTCTGGTGTAAATGTATCGATGGTAGCTACGTCTGTAGCTGATTCTGAGAGAACCGACTCTGACTCCTCCGCTGATGATATTGCTGAAGCACGACAGATTCTGGTCACACAGGAAAGAATACATGGAAAAAGAAAGAAAGACTCGGATGACAGTGAATCTGACTTTGAGGAGGAGTTAGACCAGTTGATATGTAGATCGAAAAGGGTCAGAACTGGTGAGGGTTCGGGAGCTGGTGAAAGCTCAAGGGTGGTTCGTTTCTCTCCACCCGCGTTATCTGGTATGACTATGGTTCCTGCTTCGATGACTGTGACAGGACCGATCATCTCAAGTGCTCCCGTGATAACTACATCATCATCATTTGGCACTCCACCTACCACGTTTCAGTTTTCGACTCCTGAGATAGTTTCTTTGCCACCTCCTACTCTTACTCCATCGGAGGTTGTTGCAAGATTTGTTGAGTCGACATTAGTTTCTACTGCGGGGTTATCTGTCACAATACCACCCGCGGTTACTTTTCAGCCTGCTTCTGATACTCCTGCTAGTCTGGGAATACCTCCACCGTATGCTCAAAACGTTTCTCATATGCGTTTCGATTTTGATGCTACCTTGTCTGACTCTGAAAGGATAGCTGCACTTGAATGGGTAGTGGCTGAACAGTCTAGAATCAATCTGATCCAGACTCAGGCTATCAAGCGCCTTGTAGCAGAAAATCAGATCCAATCGTCCCTCCTGGTTGAGCACGGTAAACTTTTTAATGCTTTAAAGCAGTTCTTAGCATCTCAGGGGGAGACGAGCTGCAAGGGCGATGAGTTGAGAACAAAGAAGAGACATGATAGAGACGATGATCCCAATGCATCGGAATGTGAAGGTGGTGAGTTGCCAAGAACTGAACAAACTCTTGGGACTTCCACTTCTCAGGGGGAGTCAACTGGTGTGGCAGGAGGATCAGGGGGTGAAGATGTTGTGGTAGTGGATGATAAGGAAATGGTGGATGATGATGTTGTGGGTGATGACGATGTGTTACCTATTGAGGAGATTGAAAAGATAGGCGAACAGATTGTGATTGATAGTGAGATTGAAGAGGGAAAGATTGTGGATGACAGCGTAGAACATGATATCCCAGACGTTGATAAGGCAAATGTGGGTCAAGATATGGAAAGTGATGAGTCTGAATGGGAAGAGCAGCCGAGATGGAAAGAAGGCTACGCTCAGTGGTTTGTGAAGACAAAGAAGCCAGCGGTTCCAACCATGTTCAAGAAGAGTTACAATATCAAAGGGTATGCTGAATCAAAGAAGGGTATTATATGTTGGTTGTATGATGAGCAGTTGAGGTTAATTGTGATTAAACGTTTTGATGGGATTCAGTACTTTAAGAGGATGTTGAGATCTTTGAATACCTTGCCTGAGTGTGAGGTGAAGGATTTGGCTAAGTTGGGGTTAATTAATAGAAGTGATGATAATATGGCCAGAATTATTGGGAAGATTGTGTGGAAAGAAAGTATCAAAGAGAAAAAGTTTG
Source organism: Bidens hawaiensis (assembly GCF_021521415.1). Taxonomy (NCBI): domain Eukaryota; kingdom Viridiplantae; phylum Streptophyta; class Magnoliopsida; order Asterales; family Asteraceae; genus Bidens; species Bidens hawaiensis. Next base: position 52,194 of record NW_027493589.1, on the reverse strand, counting down.
AGTTGTTAAAGCCGCAGAAAGGGAAGCTGGTTGAAGATAAGGAAAGAGGAGTGAGAGCTGAAGGCAAACCTTGGATGGTAATGAAATATAAGCCGATTCGGTGTTTGAAAGAAGTGTCGATGAAGACAATGCCCAAGGATGTTTTAAAGAATCTAAAGTGGTGGTATGTCGATAGCCAAACAGCTGAAGCGGTTATGGAAGATGAAGATGAACAAGAAATGCTGAGAGTGTATGATCCCATGCACTTGGTAAATTTGTCTCAAGCTGACTTGCATGTGCTAAACGAGAAAAAGATATTCTATATTCCTGCATGGAAAGATGAAGCCAAGAAATATCAGAGAGTGGTGTCTGTTTGTGTCAGAGAGGGCGTTCATGCTTGAAGACTGGTGACACGAGATTTTTGGGATTACAAGACACGTGAATGAAGATTGAGATAGGAAGCTACTGCCAAGGGGGAGTCTGTTGGTGCATGATGTCAGTAGTTCAGTATCTATTGTTTTGTATGTGTCTGTAATCGAGTTAGATTGTTTGATTTGGTGTTAGATATTGTGTCACACAAGTTCGCCTGGGATGTAGGCGAACTTGTGGACAAGAGAAGTTAGGACAACTTCGCCTAACATGTTAGGCGAAGTTGTCGAGGTTTATATAACCTCAACTTCGGCTTGGTCTGGGTGAGGTTTTCCAGAACGTGTAGTTGTGATTGAGATCACGTGTTGAAGTGTTGCAATACAACATGTTTATTAGTATTGTAATGTGTGTTTGTGTTTCTGTTTAACGTATTTCATAACTTACGCTCGTATCGTATTACGTGGGGATTCCGCACCCTCGTGTTACGAGAAACTCCTGTGTAGATCCGGCAGGGAACCAACAGCCCCGCCTGATAGAGAAGTATAATTTAGAATCGACCTCATGCCAGGAACGTCACCAATAGCAAAATCTCCTTATCGTCTAGCACCTACGGAAATGAAAGCGTTAAAGAAACAGTTAGATGAACTTTTGGAGAAAGGATTCATACGACCGAGTTCGTCACCGTGGGGAGCTCCAATTATGTTTGTAAAGAAGAAGGACGGGTCAATGAGGATGTGTATAGATTACCGAGAGCTAAACAAGGTCACGATCAAGAACAAGTACCCGCTACCAAGGATTGATGATTTGTTTGATCAGCTTCAAGGAGCTTGTTGCTTTTCAAAGATTGACCTAAGGTCGGGTTACCATCAATTGAAAGTGCAAGAAGAAGATATTCCCAAGACAACCTTTAGAACCCGATACGGACATTATGAGTTCACTGTTATGCCTTTTGGACTCAGTAATGCTCCAGCAGCTTTCATGGACATGATGAATCGGATTTGCAAGCCATATTTGGACAAGTTTGTTATTGTCTTCATTGATAACATCCTTGTTTACTCAAAATCCAAAAACGATCATCAAGTTCACCTTAAGATCATACTTGAAACCTTAAGGAACGAGAAGTTATATGCCAAATACTCTAAGTGTGAATTTTGGTTGTCCGAAGTTCAATTTCTTGGTCATGTTATAAATGAAAAAGGGATTCAAGTAGACCCAGCAAAGATTGAAGCCATTACAAAATGGGAGAAACCGAAAACACCGACTCAAGTCCGAAGTTTTCTAGGCTTAGCCGGATATTACCGAAGATTTATTCAAGACTTTTCCCGAATAGTTGTTCCATTGACTTCACTCACAAGGAAGGCAATTAAGTTTGAATGGGGACCGAAGCAAGAAGAAGCATTTGAAACACTTAAACAAAAGTTAACCAATGCACCTATCCTGGCCTTGGCAGAAGGATTGGAAAACTTTACCATTTACTGTGATGCTTCACACACGGGAATGGGATGTGTTTTAATGCAAGGGAAGAAAGTGATTGCCTATGCTTCGAGACAATTGAAAGTTCATGAAAAGAATTATACCACCCATGATCTTGAACTTGGCGCTATAATTTTTGCATTAAAGTTATGGCGACATTACTTGTATGGTGTAAGGTTTACAATCTATACTGATCACAAGAGTTTAAAGCATATATTCGATCAGAAAGAACTGAATAAGAGGCAAAGGCATTGGATGGAAACGCCTAATGATTTTGATTGTGAGATGGTGTATCATGAAGGGAAAGCCAACGTTGTGGCTGACGCTTTAAGTAGAAAGGAACATGAAAAGCCAAAGAGAGTCTGAGCTCTTAGATTGGAACTCAAAATTGATTTAGCAAGTCAGATTAAAGAAGATCATAAATTGGCACTAGAAGAAGGAAACATTAAAGCCGAGAAAGAGAATGGCACAATCGATTAACTAATCAAAGGAAGTGACGAAATCCTTAGACTCGGTACAAGGATTTGGGTACCGATGATAGGAAACTTAAGAGATAAGATTCTTGAAGAAGCATACAAGACAAAGTACATGATGCGTCCGAGAAGTGACAAGATGTATCACAATTTAAAGAATGATTATTGGTGGATCGGTATGAAGTAAGATATTGCATTATATGTATCCAAATGCCTAACGTGTTCCAAAGTAACTCCCGAACACCAAAAGCCGTTAGGATTGCTTCAGCAACCAGAGATACCAATCTGGAAATGGGATATGATAACCATGGATTTCATTATGAAGTTACCAAAAACTTCTCGCCAAAATGATGCAATCTGGGTTATTGTAGATAGACTTACGAAGTCTGCTCATTTCATTCCAATTCAAGAAACTTTTAGTATGGATAAGTTAGCACATTTATACGTCGAAAAAGTAGTATCCTTGCATGGTGTGCCGCTATCCATTATTTCTGATAGAGATAGTCGATTCACTTCAAACTTCTTGTCAAGTTTTCAAAAATCCATGGGGACTAATTCCGAGTACACTTCTATGTTTACCAAGTCTGAAGGAAGGCCGAGTACACTGCGTACTCGGAGACTGAAGTTTAATGAAAAGCTTACCCGGAAGACTTGTTTTACACTTAGTATATTTTTTAATATGTAAATTGAGTATGTACTATCGGATAGGGTTTCTAGAAGGAATGACAGCCTGTCTTAGGTTGGCAGGCCTATAAATAGAATAATTAGGGCACGCCGCCAGAGACACACGGGACACACGGAACAGACGGGAATATACGAGTGGATAAGACCGACACATTAATTAAGAGAATATTGTGTGTTTGACGGCTGTCCTAGGATTCCTCCTAAATCCTAATCGATTATCCTTTTGTATGATTAACGTTATATAAATGGAAATCTTTTGAGTGAATCCTTCGTGTGTCTTCGTATATTGAATATTCATTGCAACCATATGTTTGTTATTGATTCCGCCTTTAACAAACGGTCATCTTTCTAAATATAGTAACCCGTCATTAACTCTCTTGTCAACACGATTAATTTTGTGTGAGTTATGACATGATTGATTAAGATCCGATTCGAAACGACCATCATATTTTGGGACCTGACAAGTGGTATCAGAGCTTGTTGCTGCTATTTTTAGAAAGATTGTTGCTGATTAAGTTTTGAAGAAGAATGACGTAAGCAGAGCACTGTTCGATTGATTTGTGACGTCAGAGGCTCTGTTCTTCATTTTTCTTCCAGATCTACAAGTTTTAGGTTTTTTCTTTTCCTTATTTCACTTAAAGCTTTGATTTTTATTGTTGAATCTTGTTCTATTCATCTCAGACACCTCAGATCTAAGAATTTATTCTCAGATCTGATTATTTTACTCTATTTTCGATAAAAGCTTAACTTTTGTTTTAAGAAAATGTCTGGATATGAGGAACAAAAGGTGTCTACTAATAAGATACCTAGATTGTATGGTCAGGAGAACTTTACCAAGTGGAAAGTGCTTTTTGAGGCTGCTGTTTGTTATAATGATGTGGATATGTGGAATTCTATCAAGAATGGACCACAAGCTGCGGTTGAAGAAGGTGCTAATGCAAACGCTATTGCTGCTGTTAGAGAGAGAATGAGAAAGGTTGATGACAGCGCATTGGCTATGCTCAAACTTGGTCTGTCTTGGGAAATCCTCACAAAGGTTGCACATCATCAAACTGCTAAGGCAATGTATGATGCAATCCTTGAGATGTATGAAGGGAACACTGAATTGAAGAACATTAAGAAGCAAAGACTGAAGCAACAGTTAGAAAGATTCAAGTATAGAGATGGTGAAAGGTTGAAGTCAATACTAGAACGTTTTCTGAGTATTGTGAATGAGTTGAGAACAACTGACTATGTAATGACTGACTTCGATTTAAATACAAAGTTGCTCAACTCAATGCCAAAAGAATGGTATACTGCTTGCAAATTCATCCTTTAAAAGCAAAATTTCAATGAATTGAAATTGGATGATGTAGTATGTTTTCTTCAAGCTGCTGAACTTGAAATGATTGAGAATGAAATGATCAAGGAAGATAAACCAAGTTTCAATGTGTCAAATGGTTTAATTGCTCCAATGGGGAATCTTACAACAAAGAATCAACAACAAATTCCCATCATTGAAGAACCAAGTGATCACAACAATGAGACTGCTAGGTCTTTCATTGGAGGTGGTTCAAGCAATCAAAGTGGTCAACAGAGATTTAATGTTCAATTGATTGATGATGATTCAGTTTCTGTGGGAAATGGAAATGCTCAAAGTGCTGGTGCAGGGCATGTTCAAGGGAGTGAGGCACAAGCCCTAATGTCTATGTTCACTGAGTCCTACAATGCATTTGTGGCCAAAAACATGATTCACACAAGTGTAGTGCAGGATGATTTGGAACAAATAGATGCTGATGACCTTGAAGACATGGATCTCAAATGGCAAGCTGCAATGTTGGCATTAAGAAGCAAGAGACTATACAACAGAACTGGTAGATCACTAGTTTCTGGTCCAAATGAGAGAATAGGATTTGATAAGTCCAAGGCTATCTGCTACAACTGTCAACAGCCTGGACACTTTGCAAGAGAGTGCAATTTGCCAAGGAACTTTCAAGTCAATCAGTTCCAACAGCCTAGAAACCAACAACAATACCAGCAGAATGTGCATAGAAACAACAAACAACAGAACTTCAACAATAACCAAGGATTCAATCCCAACAACAACAACTTCCATCCAAACAACAACTTCAATCCCAATTTTAATAACCACTATCAGCCTTAGATGAACAACCAGCAGGGAATGAATCAGAATCAAGTATATCAAATGAACAACAATCAGAATCAAGCTGTTCAAATCCCTGCAACTCAAAACATTCCAGCAAACCAAAATTAACCAAGAAATCAAGGCAATGTGGTAGTAACTACTCAGCATGAGGGAATCTTTGACTGGAGTAACCATGAGGAAGATATAGCAGATGATATCAGAAGAGCTAATGTGGCATTCATGGCCATAGACTCTGCATCTTCATCTAAGGTACATTCTGATCCTAATGCTGATTTACCTAAACTTGTCAATGAATTAAAAGAAAAGATTGGTAAGTTGGAAAGTGAGTGTTTTAAGAAGCAAAGCATTATCAATGCTTATGAGGCAAGTGAGATTGTTAGTGAGGAAAGAATGAAAAGTTTGGAAGAGGATTGTATGAATAGCTATAGAGCTCAGACAAGATTCACAACAGAAATCAGTGGGTTGAAGAAGATGGTGATTGATGAAAAGGTGCTGAATACAATGCTGCAAACTGAAAATGAATTCCTAAAGAACTTAGTTTCAACTGGAAACATTTGTGGAATTCTGAATAAAGTAAAAGAAGATGAAAAGTACAAGGCTGTTCCACCACCATTCAACAACAACTTTATGCCTAAAGTTGACAAAGAAAAGAGAAGTGCTTATCTACAACAATTCAAAGATGTGTTTAAAGACAAAGAAGATTGTAGGTTCCTGGACGGATCGTACACGGGATGTCGCTATCTGCGCAGGTGCGGAATCCTTGCGTAGGTAGATACGAGCGTAGAATACGTATATAACAAACACACGAGCAATAACCGAAACACGTTATATTGATAACCCGAACACGTGACACGAGGTCACTATTACAGACTCTGACACGTAACTCTCACTGAAACGAAAACCTAACCAATATCGCTAACTCACAAACTGTTACGGTGAACAGTTTATATAAACACGACAACTTCGCCTCAGGCGAAGTTGTCTATAACTTCGCTTGTTCAACAAGTTCGCCTGAGCGAACTTGTTAACAACTTCGCTTGTTCAACAAGTTCGCCTGAGCGAACTTGTTGACAACTTCGCTCGTTACATAAACATAAACATAATCAAAAACATAATTACATTACAGACTCGATTACAATCGTTAGACTATGAACTACTGACAAACATGTACCAACAGACTCCCCCTTGGCAGTAGCTTCATATCTTGATCTTCAAAGCTTGAGTCTTGTAATCTTGTATCTTTACGCGTGCGCTCCTTCTCTAACACATACCGACACCACCCTTTGATATTTCCTTGCTTGATCCTTCCAAGCAGGAATGTAGAAGATCTTCTTTTCGTTGAGCATCTTCAGATCAGCTTGCGATAGATTAACAAGATGCATCGGGTCGTAAACCCTAAGCACTTCTTGTTCATCCTCATCTTCCATTACCGCCTCCGCTGTTTCACAATCCACGAACCACCATTTTAGGTCTTTGAGCACGTCCTTGGGCATAAGCTTCATCGGTACTTCTTTAAGGCACCGGATCGGTTTATATTTCATAACCATCCAAGGCTTTCCATCAGCTCTCAAACCTCTATCCTTGTCTTCGACAAGTTTCCCCTTTTGTGGTTTCAGCAGCTCAAACTTCTTCTCCTTAATGCTCTCTTTCCATACGATCTTTCCGATGACTCTAGCCATGTTATTGTCACTTCGATTTATCAACCCCAATCTGGCTAAGTCTTTAACCTCACATTCAGGCAGTGTGTTTAATGATCTCAAAGTTCTCCTGAAGTACTGAATCCCGTCATATCTTTTGATCACGAAGAGCCGCAGCTGCTCATCATATATCCAGCTGATAATACCTTTCTTTGCTTCAGCGTATCCCTTAATATTGTAACTCTTTTTGAACATTTTAGGGACCGTCGGTTTCTTCGTCTTTACGAACCATTGAGCACAACCTTCCTTCCAATTCGGCTGCTCTTCCCATTCAGTATCTTCCACCACTGTCTCATCACCCATATCGGGCATCTCCACCTCTAGAATCTCGTGTTCAATATCTTCATCTACTATCTCCCCTTCTTCTATCACACTTTCAACAATAATTTGCTCACCGATCTTCTCAATCTCATCACTCGGCAGCACATCTTCTTCAAGCATAAAATCATCATCATCATCTAGCTCTTTCAACGCGTCGATTACATCATCAACATCATCATCATCACCAACTGCGCTTGTAGACTCCCCCTCAGCTGTGGAAGTACCAAGAGCTATAGAAGTTCTTGGCAGCTCACCACCTGCACCTTCCGGTGCATTGGGATCATCGTCATGATCTTCTCTCCGTTTTGTCCTCAACTCATCTCCCCTACAGCTCATCTCCCCCTGAGATGCCAAGAACGCTTTCATAGCGTCTATGATCTTCCCATGCTCGACCAGGAGGGAGGCTTGTAGTTGGTTAGCTTCCACTAGGCTTTGAATTGTCTTGGACTGCTCAGCTACGATCCGCTCTAGTGAAGCTATCCTTTCGGAGTCTGAAGTAGGCGTTGGAGTTGGCGGGACATCAGCAGCAGAAGTGACCGCAGGTGGTACACTTGGTAACCCTGCAGTAGTAGTGACCGTGGACTCAACAAATCGTGCTACTACCACCGATGGAGTAAGCGATTGAGGTGGTAGAGACACAATTGTTGGAGTCGACGTCTGGACGCCAGTAACCTGTGCTGTAGAAGGAATAAGAGACATACCAGACAAGCAGGTGGAGCAAAACGTACCAGCCTTGAAGTTTCTCCAGCTCCCGAACCCATACCTGTCCGTTCTCTTCTTGAACGTCTGAGCACTAGCTGAACTGCTTCTTCTTCATCATCTTCCTCGTCATCGTCATCAACCGTTCTCATCCTCTTCCCAATCGTTCTCTCCCTAGACACCATCAATCGTCTAGCTTCAGCAAATGTCTCATCAAGATCGGAGTCAGCTACCGAAGTAACTGCTCTAGTAACATCCATGGCCTGAGAACCCGAGACATCCATATCAAACATTCCTTGGCCGCTAAAAGCAGCATCAAGGTCGACGTCTTCAGCAGTAGTCACAGCAGGCGCAGCTGATACAGCATGAGATGCTGCCGCCTGTTGTGGTCTTGGGTCTCTGAACTCGTCCCCACCAGCAGGAACATACTCCTGGTTGACAAGATACCCGAACAGTGGAGTATGCCTGGGACCCAGCTCAGGCTTGCTTCGTGCGCTAGAAGTGCGACACTGAGCAAAGATACGCTTCGTCACACATTCAACGTATCTAATAGGGCGTCTCTGAGGTAGCAACGGAGCCACATGATTGAGAATCATTTGTAAGAATCGAGGATACATAACAAATCGCTCACGCGCCACAGCCCTCCTCTGACGATCAATCTCGTAAAATATCAGCTGACTAAATGAATATCTTCTGTTGTAAGTCAGGGCAGTCATGGCAAACTGCATCGTCGCGCCCATTCCATCAGTTCCTGCCTTCCTCCCAGACATGCACACGATCAAGATGTGCATTAGGAAGCGCCACTGATCTAACAAAAATCCTTTTCTCCTCTGCGTGTCCCCCAACGGACCTGAATAACCCATCCTGAGATATGCCCCATCACGAAAAGGAGCGACGAACTCCGTTGGGTCATCCCTCGTTTCTTCTCCGAACTGCAAAGCCAACCGTATATCTTCTGAAGAGAACTGCACAACATGACCATTTACGGTTGCTCGCATCACCGGGGGCTCAACCCGACAATCATACTCTACCGACCGCCAAAAGTCTTCAATGTTAGGTAGTGAAATAGGCAAGGTATTCGTGATTGCATGGAAGATCCTTGAGCGCAGGAGAAATGAGATTATTTCCCTGTAGTCCTCCACGCCACTTGCGTCTGGGTCTAACATGATGTACTGGTTATGCGCTGGAAAGAACTGTCTTTGATCATCACCGTCATCACCACCAGCACCGCCAACAGCAGCCATATCTGCACTAAACAAACCAAGTTAGATAGCTGTTAAGCAACTCACAAGTTCGCGTTATACCATGAGCGAAGTTGTGATTAAAACTGTATAGGCGAACTTAAAGGTGAGGCGAAGTTGGGAACAACTTCGCTTCATCTGTAAGTTCGTCTAATGTAACTGTTAAACAAATTGATTTAGGCGAAGTTGAAGATAACTTCGCCTTATCACAACATCGCCTCAGGCGAAGATAAGTGTTAAGCAAAATTAAGCTTCAGGCGAAGTTGTGGAAAACTTCGCCTCAAGCGAAATTAAGCCCCAGGCGAAGTTGCGGATAACTTCGCCTAAACCCTAACTTCCCCTAAACCCTAACGGCGACTGTCCAGATTCCAACACCGGAAATCCGGTGTTTTCGGCTAAGTACGACGATCAAGAACATCAATACACATGATATTAAGGATGTGAAGTTGAAAAGGATGTCCATGCACACGTTAACACAAGTTTTTAAGATTTCGGTTTCGAAGGTCCGACGACCAGAGGTCTCGAACCGGGTAAAAACGATCAAGAACGAACAATTTTGTGAGAGAAATTGACAACACATACCCTCAATGATAATAGAAACTAGAATCAAAGATCGAAATCGGAGATAAAAATCAAGTTCGCCGGAGCTCTCAATTTCGCCGAAAAACTCTCAAGTTCGCTGAAATATAATGAAGTTTACTGTTGAAAAGCACCTTATATAGGGTCAGAGTTGGTCAGGCGAAGTTACGGGTAACTTCGCCTAGGCGAAGTTAAGCACAAGTTCGCCTAATTCAACAACTTCGCCTATATTTTCAGAATCAACCCTTTAAGTTTGAACTTTTTGCAATTAACATTTGAAAGTTTCATAAAGAGTTAAACAAAAATGATCAAGTCTAAGTAACCAGATATACAATAATATAACTACAAAAATAGAAAAAAAACTTATAAAAATTTAACGAAATAAGGGATCAAATTTCAGTCTTGGTAGGGACAGCTATGTTTTAGAAAAGATCCTAACAGGAATCATACTAACTACGTGACTGTCACATAGATCCGTGTTTAGCTGTATTATGACATATAGAGACAGGTTGTAAGCAGGTAATATACTTAAGATGGTTTTCATCGTTTCTGTGATACGAGTTAGATTCAATTAATCCTTAAAATTTAAGTGGGCAACAACTCAGAAATATTGATGCCTCCTATCTATCCTCAAAGCGTATTTGGCTTTCCCCAAGTCACCCCGAATTGACTTCGACCCATAGTGTCTGATTAACTTGTATGTATTCTTCTTCTGGTTCCCGTTCTTCATCTTGCTCTAAGATAGAGAAGTCTTGAATTTATGATCACTAATATGTTACAATAACTCAAATTTTTTTTTTTTTTTTTTTTTTTTAGCATAGACTTCAAAGTAGAATTTTACTGCAAGTCCCGAATCTGGATCACTGCAGTGTCTTGAAACGCTTTCTTCACGGGAATCAGAACACACATGGGCTCGTGTATGACTGGGTAATCGCTTTTCTGCCTATCATTCGAAAAAAAATATATATGAAGACACGCAAAACTCTTAAGGAGTTTCCACGTAAAATCAAGTAAAATTAGTTTGTATCACATCTACTTTTACGCACCATAAAAAGTTACCATGACATACAATGATTGTCCTAAAGCCTTTTAAGCCTAATAACTTCACCAGTTAAGCACACACAATCAGTATATATATCATTTTCCAAGGTTAGATCAATTTTCTGTTAAACATAGCACATTTACTTCATACGAAGTAATAGACTTGAAAAGTAATTTCATTTCCCTAAAAAAAATTTTGACTTCAATCGCCCCGTTCACGTCAAAGTTTTCAGGTAAACGGCAATCCTGAAGATCCAATGGATCAACTGGACCGACCACATACAAGTATGTGTCCTTCTAACTATGTATGACCGACTAATTTTCAGCGATAGAAAGAAAACACATCATAAATTGCCCCGGTCACTTTCAGTCATCTGGTTAATGGCTATCCTCAAAATCTACAAGTAGAAGATGAGGACCAAAACATATCCTAAGACATGTCCTTCCAACTGAGATAACCGACATAATTTTAAGCGATTAGTGGCGTTTTTTTTTTTTTTTTTTTTTAAGACACAAAAGAAAAACATGGTTACTCGGGATTGATCATCCCGTTTAGCTCAATTAGGTTTTGAAATCTGGATTTATCAAACGCTTTTGTAAATAAATCAGCGAAATTCTCGAGCGTATCGACTTTTTCGATCTTAATCAGTTTCTTCTCAGCACAATCCCGTATGAAATGATGACGAATGTCAATATGTTAGGTTTTACTATGTTTCACGGGATTGTTAATTACTGAGATGGCTGCAGTGTTATCAATTAAAATAGGAGTGAGTAAGAAATTCAGACCATAGTCGCGCAATTGTTGCTGAATCCACAAAACCTGTGAACAGCAGTTGGATGCTGCCATATATTCAGCTTCACATGTTGAGATTGCAACTGACGTCTGTTTCTTGCACTGCCAGGAAACTAATCTTCCACCGAGAAACTGACATCCTCCTGTTGTCGACTTTCGACTCTGATTGCACCCTCCATAATCAGAATCAGTATAAGCAACCAGTTCCACGTCTCCTCCCTTCGGGTACCACAACCCTAGCTTCGGCTTGCCCTTGAGATACCGTAGTATCCTCTTTGCACCTTTCAAATGAGATTCTTTCGGATTTGCCTGAAAACGTGCACAAAGACAAACAGCAAACATTATATCAGGCCTAGAAGCAGTTAAATACATTAATGAACCTATTATCGCCCGATACAGAGTTGGGTCCACATCTGCGTCACCATCTGATTCAGCGCCCAATTTGTGATTGACGCAGATTGGAGTGTCATATGGAGAACTGTCCTCCATCTTGAATCGCTTGAGCACATCATGAACGTACTTCGTCTGATGAATGAACATCCCGTCCTTCTTCTGATCAACCTGCAATCCTAGAAAGAAAGTTAGTTCACCCATAGCACTCATTTCGAACCTTTTCTTCATGACATCCTCAAAATCTTGACACATGGAGACTCTTGATGCAGCAAATATGATGTCATCCACGTAGACTTGAACTAGTAGGAAGTCGCTTCCTTCTCTCTTCACGAACAGTGTGCTGTCAATTAAACCCCTTTCAAAACCATTCTCGAGCAAGTAGTCCGATAACGTTGAATACCAGGCACGAGGTGCCTGATGTAATCCATACAGCGCCTTGCTCAACTTGTAAACGTGATCTGGGAAGTCTGGGTCAGGAAAACCCGGAGGTTGCTCAACATACACAACCTCATCAACTTTCCCATTTAAAAACGCACTCTTCACATCTAGCTGAAACACCTTCATTCTCTTACATGCAGCAAACGCCAAAAACAATCTTATCGCTTCCAACCGTGCGACAGGAGCAAACACCTCATTGTAATCAATACCCTCTTGCTGATTAAACCCTTTAACAACCAGCCTTGCCTTGTTTCTAATGATAATCCCCTTTTCATCCCTCTTGCACTTAAACACCCATTTTGTGCCTATAGCATGCACATTCCTTGGTTTTTCAACCAAAGTCCAGACTTCCATCTTCTCGAATTGAGCCAACTCTTCTTGCATGGCCTCGACCCACGAGCTGTCCTTAAGAGCCATTTGATAATTTTTCGGTTCAATCTGGCTAATAAAGCAGGAGTACAAACATTCGTTCATTATAACCGTTTCTTTAATGCTTGTATAAACACAGGTGTGCTCATTCAAGCTACTTCTGGTTTGTACACAGGAGGACACATCACCTATAATATTCTCCAATGGGTGATCTTTGTGAATTCTCGTGGTCGGAACAGCACCGACATGCAAATTATCTTCCAAATTTGAAGAGATCTCATCAATGGTTGTTTCTGGCTGAGAGTGAAATGGATTGATAAACTCATCTTCAGGTAAGGCAGCAGGGGTATCAAAAGTGTTTGATGTGGAAGGTTGACTTTTCTCAATAAACTGTCGATGCAATAGATTCTCTTCCTCATCAAGTATCATCTTCGACGCAATTCTTTCTTCTTCTTCAGAAATTTCCAAATTAGGGATGTTAAATGACTTAAACAGCTTAACATAGTCGAAAAGCTCAGCAGGTCCATTGCTTGGTTTTGGCGATTGGTAACTAGTAATGTCGGTGTTACACACCACCTCCACCTTGCAAGTCGACGTATTGAAGACCCGTCTGTTGGGAGTCCCAACAACATAACCGACTAAGATTCCTTCATCGGCTACTTCACCAAATTTCGAATTAGTCTTCAAAATCGAACAAGGAGACCCGAATGGTTCAAGACCGCTCAAGTTGGGCTTCCTTCCATGCATAAGCTCGTAACAAGTTTTACCAAGTCTCTTAACGGTTAACACCCTATTCAGAACATAGCAGGCTGTAGCAACTGCTTCAGCCAGAATATCACAGGAAGTTTTGAATCTGCCAGCATAGTTCTGGCTCCTTCAATTAAAGTTCGGTTCTTCCTTTCAGCCACTCCATTCTGTTGCGGAGTATACGGAGCGCTGTATTGATGTTCAATTCCTTTCTGAAGACAGAAGATTTCCATTTCAAAGTTCTTGAACTCTGTTCCATTATCACTTCTGATGTATTTAACTGATTTACTCATGACGTTCTCAACTTTTGTAATTAGATTCTTCACCATTTGAGCCGTCTCATCTTTCGATTTCAGAAAATATACCCACGAATATCGCGAGTAGTCATCAGTGATCACCAAGAAGTAAGAAGTACCTCCTTGACTTTTTACATTCACGGGACCGAAGAGATCCATGTGAAGTAGTTCTAGAGTACCGGCAATAGAGTTGACCTTCTTGGTGAGATGGGATTTCTTGTGTTGCTTTCCCTTCTTGCATGCTATACATTTGTCTTCAAAGTTAAAACTTTTTAAGGAAACGCCCATCACAAGCCCATTCTTGACAATGAAGTTCATCTTCCGAAGATGAATGTGCCCCATTCTCCTGTGCCACAATTCAGATTCTGATTCGCTTGCCTTCGTCATTAAACACGATTCTCCCGTGGCCATTTCAGTATACCTCATATCCATCACATATGTATTTGTTTCACGTGGAGCTTTCATTACTATCCACTCGTCTGGTATCTGGAAACCAGGCTTCAACACGATCGCTTCATTCTTCGTAAAATGGACAGTGTAATCTTTATCACAAATCTGCGACACACTCAGCAGATTGTGCTTCAATTCCTCCACAAAATTCACATTCTCAAGTGTCATCCTTCCATTTGACACTGTACCTCTACCAGTAATTCTTCCTCCGCTTTCACCAGCAAAACTAACTCTCGCTCCCTGAACAGGTTTTAAGTCTTGCAACAAGTGTTTGTTGCCCGTCATGTGCCGGGAACAGCCGCTATCTACAATCCAAAGACTGTGGGCAGCCCTGTTCAACTGTTCCTGCACAATAAAACAGAGAATTAAAATCTTGGGACCCAAGACCAATTGGTCTTGGATCGATACGTCCCGTACCCTGGCTTTCCAAAGTTAGCATCAGGATAATTCCTGTAAGTCCTGTTAGGAAATCTCCTTGAAGATTGAGTGTGATGCCTTCCAAACCTATGTGAATTGAAAGTGTTATATCTTGTGGTTTGGTTGAAAAACTGAGGTTTGTTTTTATGAAAACTTGAATTAGTTACATTTTGGCATTTTGAAAAGTTTTCATTTTTAGCAGTATCAAACTGATGCTTATTCTCAGTTTTATTTGGCCTCACACCTCTGTATCTCGGCGTCAGAGGGCAATCTGCAACAAGATGTCCTAATTTATTACATCTAAAGCAACACCTACTCTCCATTTTCTTTTCAAATGTTGGTTTGGATGTAGAGGCAGTTTTACCAGCCGTTCGTCTCACATAAGGTGGGACATACGGGTTGAGTGGAGTACTCTTTTTAGAAGATTTATTTTTATCTCCACCAGTGGGTAACACTACCTTCTCTTTCGTCTTACCTGATTCGGACAACTTATCCGAATTCGATGAGACTGGACTCGTAACAGAAATATTTACACTAGAAACAGGCGAACTCGTTTCGCCATTACTAACAGTTGGTTCTTTACATGTAACCTTGATTGGAACTGTCTGAGGAACTTCAAAATCCACAGATTTCTGAATACTAGGGTTGAAAGTGTAGTTGTGGTTATAAGGTGGTGGCACCTCGTGATAACCAATTCCTCCCCTCTTTGCAGAGGTACCTTGATCACTAACGAGGTGATCTAGAATAGCTGAGGAATTTCGGAACTGCTCGAGTTTTCGGTTCAGTTCCACCACTTTCACCTGGTGGTCAGCAATCTGCTTTTCTCGTTCAGCAATAAGTTTAGTCTTTTCTTCTAAAACCTCATAACTTAGGTCAATTACATCAATTTTTTCAGCAAGTTTAGTTTTTAAGCTTTTGACATCTTTTTCACATGCTTTTATTTTAACTTTGTAACTGTTTTCTCTTGCCTTAGTAAAATGATGATCTTCTTTAAGTGTTTTTAATTCAGCATCTAAACGAACATACTGATCAGTTATGGTAGCAAGTTGCTCAGACAAATTCTCACATTTTGTACAAACAAGTTTAGAACTTACCTCGGAGGGTTGACCATCGTTATCTGCCATGAAAGCTTTCTCCTTACCAGTAGCTTTCTCCTCTCCAGTCATCTTCTCACAATCTTCATTTTCTACCTTAGCCATATTCGCCTGCTCACCAGTTTCATTCGCATGCAAGTTCCAGTTGTATTCACCGGCTTCTCTAGACAACATGGCATTGACATCTTTACTAATCCCAGTAGGCTGTGCAGACGGGCCTTGACCCCGTTCTACTCTCTCGTTTCTGCATTCTTTAGCAAAGTGCCCATACTGTTGACAGTTATAGCACCTCACTTTAGACTTGTCGAATCCGGGCCTACCACCAACAAACTTTCTCCCCGTCTTATTCATGAAACGCTTGACTCGCCTCACTATCATGGCCATTTGCCATTGCAAATCCATCTCCTCCAGATCATCAGCATCGATCTGGTCATAATCCTCATCCAAAACAGCAGGGTCCACAATCTTCCCTTGTATGTAGTTCTCATATGAAGCAATAAAAGATGCATAGACTGCAAACGGCTCTTCAGCAGATTTGACACTCATTGGCATCTTAGAATAGTTATTGCTTGAGGCACTGGGAGAGAAACTACAGTTGGATGTTTGAGGTTTCGAAGCACTTGAACCTCCAGCAGCAAAGCAAACATCACCGTTCATGTTTACTGAAACGTTTCCTTCATGAGAAGAGTTTGAACCTGACTCTCCTTTGGAGTAGTAAGCAGCAGATTCAGGCTTCGAACTTGAGCCTGAGTTAAGTTTGGCACCATACATACCAGGGTCTTGAAGCTGATCTGTTGGTGTCTCTTTACGAACCATATTAAGCTCAAAGGTTCTGAGCTTGTTTACTGCTGTCTCCAAATCACAATTAGGAAAGTCTCTGTCTTCCCTCATCAGAACTGTGTACATTTCCCACTTCGGTGGGAGAGCATCGAGAAGCTTTTCAACTATCTCCTCTTCTCTGTAAGCAATCGAATAGTTGTTTAGCTCTGTCATTAGGTGATAGTATCGAGTGATAATATCATCCAGAGATTCGTTCTTCAAATATTTGAAGACAGAGAACTGAGTCTTCAACAGTTTAATCTTCGAGGCACGAATACCCACGTTCCCTTCGAATCTATTTTCAAGAGCATCCCAAAGCTCTCGAGCCGATGTATACTTTCTGAAAGTATGAAGGATCTCCTGTGGAAGAGCCATAGTGATAGCTGCGTGAGCCTTGCTTTCGGCTTCGTACATCTTCTTCTCCTCTTCCTCCATCTTGCTGTACTTCTTAACCACATCCCGACCTTCGTACACCATTGTCGGTGGGATATATCCATCCTGGATGCACACCCACATCTTTGCATCCTGGTATTTAATATATTGAATGAATCTATCCTTCCATGCCACAAAGTCAGTTCCTTTTAACAGCCTTGGGGCCTTAGTGGCTGACCCCGCTTCGACTTCCATTTTCACCAATTCAGAGATGTTAATTTGCGACATCTTCTCAAAAACCCGAAAAATTCAAAAATTTGTCCAAACAGTACTAAAGGCGAAGTTAAGAATAACTTCGCTTAAGTGTTAACTTCGCTGGAAAAATTCATAAGTTCGTGTGACTCGGCGAAGTTGAGAATAACTTCGCTTAAGGTAAGCGAACTTATCAGGTAAGCGAAGTTGAGGATAACTTCGCTAAGGCGAACTTATGAGGCAGGCGAAGTTGTGAATAACTTCGCTGAACCATATATCTTCGCCGAAACCCTACTTTCAGTGACGGCAACTTCGCCTGAAGAACAGTAACTTCGCCCGATGAACACTGAAAATATTCAGATCTGTTTTCGACGATTCTGCAGTTTCCGATCATTGTAAAGGCTTGAAAATGACTGTATATAGTGATTAGAACTCAATACGAACAAAAACTCGTCCCGTGAATAGGTCAAACGAGACGTTTTCTACACCCGCGTGAAATCCCGAACCTCACAATCGAGCCGATGGCTCTGATACCAATTGTAGGTTCCTGGACGGATCATACACGGGATGTCGCTATCTGCGCAGGTGCGGAATCCCTGCGTAGGTAGATACGAGCGAAGAATACGTATATAACAAACACACGAGCAATAACCGAAACACGTTATATTGATAACCCGAACACGTGACACGAGGTCACTATTACAGACTCTGACACGTAACTCTCACTGAAACGAAAACCTAACCAATATCGCTAACTCACAAACTGTTACGGTGAACAGTTTATATAAACACGACAACTTCGCCTCAGGCGAAGTTGTCTATAACTTCGCTTGTTCAACAAGTTCGCCTGAGCGAACTTGTTAACAACTTCGCTTGTTCAACAAGTTCGCCTGAGCGAACTTGTTGACAACTTCGCTCGTTACATAAACATAAACATAATCAAAAACATAATTACATTACAGACTCGATTACAATCGTTAGACTATGAACTACTGACAAACATGTACCAACAAAGATGTTGCAGATTTGTACAAAAATGTTGAGGTGAGTGAAGATGGTGAATTTGTTATGAAGAAAGAAATGAAAGAGGAAAAGTCAATTGGAGTTCAAGTCTCTGAAGATGACTTTGATTCAGATGAATTAGATCAAGATGATCTAAGTGATTTGAGTGATCAAATCACTGAAAAAGAAATTCAAGCTGCTGAAAAAGGAAGAAAATATAAAAAGCCTGAATCTGTTGATCAACTTCACATGTATCCTCCAGTTACACATAAAATGAAAAGAATGAATGAGCAAATTAAGAGAGAACATGTTTCGTTTGACATTGGTAAAAAGAAGAATGTAAATTACAATGCTGTCAGACCTCCAAGAAAAAAGTTTTTGGAGAAGTTAGAAAAGAACAAGAAAAAGAAGGTAAATAAGAAAGAAATGGATATATAATATTTTACTCCTGTTTATCCTATCTTTTCAAGTGTTGAAGACTTTGATGTGAGAGAGGTAGAGACTGTTGAGGAATATGAAAGAAGGAAGTCAAGATATAGAGAGAATGAAGATGATCAACCACTAAACTTGAAAAAGGTTGTCTTTGTTAAAGGGAATGTGGAAAGAAATGACATCAGAATGGCTGAGTTTGTACCATTCTCAATTGATTATGACAATCTGAAAAACAAAAAGACAATTGGTGTAAGAGAGCCCAAACCAAGTGAACGATTCAGGAAACCACAAGAACATGAGATGTTCAAAAGAAAGGTGTGGTGTAGAAAGTGTGATGAATATGGACACCATACTGATTCATGTAATGAGAGACTCAAGTTTCAGCCATTCCATGTCCCAAATGGAACAAAGTTTGGTCAAAACTTTGTTTTGTACAAAGAGAAGTATGCAATGTATTTGGGAAAGGGAAATGTGAATAGAAAAGAGATAAGAGTTGAAGTGAAGGGTGAGACAAAGAAGAAGATGCATATGACTGAAAATGTGAAAAGAAGTAAATCACCTCAGAAGCAAAAGCAGGTGATAAAGGAAAACCAGTCATTGAAATTCACCAAGAATACTCATTCAGTCAAGTCTAATGAGTCACAAGAATCATCAGGCAGTGAGAATTCAAAAAGAAAAGCTGTATATCAAAGAAAGAAACAAGCTTCACTGGTGATGAAAAGTTCTTGTTGAAACATGGATATGAACCACAAGGTTTCACATGGAAACCTAGAACTGGAGCTAAAGTTGAAGCTGTAACTGATGTAAGAGACTTCTCAGAATCTAAGGACTATGTCTTACAAGAAAAGAGAACTGCCTCAGTTGAGCTTGACAATTCAGCTTCACTTGTCAAGACACCAAGAGAGTGTGGGTATGAAACTGACCATTCAGACAACTTGGAGATCACTCATGAAGATCCTGAACCTACTACACTCACTTCCCAAGCTGCCACTAAAATTGACACTGATAAGTTTCAAGTTGAAGAAGCTTGCATCTCATCACTAAACTAATCAAATTTCTCTTTGTGCTGGAACATGCCACTCCATTGAATGATATATGGTATATGGATAGTGGTTGTTCTTGGCACATGACTTGTGACAAGAGGTCACTTGTGAATTATGTAGAGAAGTATGAGGGTTCAGTTGCCTTTGGGAGTGATGAAAATGAAGGAAAGATTGTGGGTAAAGGGATATTGACAAATGGGAAGGTGTCTTTTGACAATGTCTTTCATGTTGAGGGACTACAATACAATTTGTTGAGTATATCTCAAATGTGTGATAAGGGTTACAAAGTCAGTTTTGATGATTCTCATTGTTTCATCTTAAAACCTGAGTTTGTGATCCCACCTGAGATGATTATGATGATGGCACCAAGAAATGGCAACTTGTATGAGTTGAATATGAAAGATGCTATTTCAAAAGGTGGTGCATGTTTGGTGTCCAAAGCCACTGAAAATGAGTCTAAATTGTGGCATAGGAAGTTGTGTCATGTGAACTTAAAGAATATGAATAGACTGGTCAAGGGTGAACATGTGATCGGTTTACCTACAAGAGAATTTAAGTCAGATGATCATTGTGACTCATGTCAGAAGGGAAAACAACACAAGTCTACTCATAAGACTAAGCTCATCAACTCAATTGATCAACCACTTGAGTTACTTCACATGGATCTTTTTGGTCCTGTGAGTGTACCAAGTATTGGAAAGAAAAGATACTGTTTGGTGATCATTGATGACTATTCAAGATATACTTGGGTTTATTTCCTAAGTACCAAAGATGAGACTGCTGAGTTGATTAAAGGATGTGTCACAATGATTGAAAACAAGCTGAATAAGAAAGTGAAGATGCTGAGAAGTGACAATGGTACTGAGTTCAAGAATGGAGTTATGGAAGAATTTTGTGGTATGAAAGGAATACTTCAACAATTTTCATCTCCAAGAACTCCTGAACAAAATGGTGTTGCAGAAAGGAGAAACAGAACACTAATAGAAGCTGCAAGAACCATGTTGGCTGATGCTAACTTACCTGTCACATTCTGGGCTGAAGCAATCAACACTACTTGTTATGTTCAGAACAGAGTGCTTGTGAACAAAAGGCATAATAAAACTCCATATGAGATTTTCAACAATAGAAAGCCTTACATCAAGTTCTTCAAGCCCTTTGGCTGCAAATGTTTCTTACTGAACACTAGAGACTATTTGAACAAGTTTCAAACTAAGTCACTAGACTGTTTCTTTGTTGGATATTCTACTCACTCAAAGGCTTACAGAGTTTATGTGAAAGATCACATGAGTGTAATAGAGTCATCTGACATTATTTTTAATGAGAATCAATTCAACACAGTTAGTGGTGCAACATGGCTGTTTGATCAAGAATACACTTTTGTGAATAGCTCCACAAACAATGACATTGAACAAAATCAGGAAATGACAAGTCAAGATAGTACTGATGTACAAAATGATCATGTTCATAATGGGAGTGACACAGGCAACAAAACAAATGATGAAGAAGCTGCAACAACAGCAAGATTTCAAGACTTATTTCAAAGTTTGAATCTGGGAAACAATGGTGCTTCCACTTCAAGACAAACCAATGATGAAGCACCAGAGTTTCATGATGCAGAAGCTGATTTGATCATTGAAGAACCTGAAATCAATGAAACAAATCTTGACAAAAATTTGTCTACAAATATGATAATACAAACTCCTACTGTTGAAAAGAATCATCCTGCTGGAAATATCATTGGTGACCTGCATGAAAGAGTAACAAGGAGTCATTCTGAGATAGCTAACATCTGTCTGTACTCTTGCTTTCTATCCCAATTAGAACCAAAGAATATTGCTCATGCTTTAAAAGACAATAGTTGGGTAGAGGCAATGCAAGAGGAATTGGCCCAGTTCAGAGATTTACATGTATGGGATCTTGTAGACAAGCCACATGACAGATATGCAATAGGAACCAAATGGGTGTTCAGAAATAAAAGGGATGAAAGGGGTTTGGTGATTAAGAACAAAGCAAGACTTGTAGCACTGGGATGTCTTCAAAAGGAAAGGATAGACTTTGAGGAAGTGTTTGCACCAGTTGCAAGACTGGAAGCCATAAGGATTTTTCTTGCATATGCTGCCTCAAAGAACATTAAAGTATTCCAGCTTAATGTCAAATCTGCATTCCTTAATGGAAAGATTGATGAAGAAGTGTATGTGACTCAACCACCAGGCTTTGAGGATCCCATGTATCCAAATAGGGTGTATAAGCTAAACAAAGCCCTTTATGGTTTACATCAGGCTCCTAGAGCATGGTATGATGAGTTATCAACTCATTTACTTGAAAATGGCTTCACAAGGGGAGCCATAGACAAGACACTCTTCTACAAAGACAAGGGTCAGATTTGCTGCTTGTACAAGTCTATGTTGATGATATCATCTTTGGATCTACAAATGAAAATATGTGTTTGGAGTTTGAAGGGGTGATGAAGTCCAAGTACAGCATGAGTTCCATGGGTGAAATGAATTTCTTTCTGGGACTACAAGTTCAACAAAAGGATGAAGGAATCTTCATTCACCAAGCTAAGTATGTGCAGGACATTCTAAATAAGTTCAACTGTCATGATTACAAGGCTGCATCAACTCCAATGGACACCAAAGAAAAGATGATAGCTGATGAAAAGGGGGAGCCAGTTGATGAACATGAATACAGAGCCAAGATTGGATCACTGATGTATCTGACTACAACAAGACCAGATATCATGTTTGCTGTGTGTGTATGTGCTAGGTTCCAATCAAATCCAAAAGTCTCCCACATGAATGCTGTGAAAAGAATATTCAGATATTTGAAGGGAAGACCAGACTTAGGGATTTGGTATCCTAAGAACCAATCCTTTGATCTGATTGCATACACAGACAGTGATTATGATGGATGCAATATGAGTAGAAAGTCAACATCAGGGGGATGCCAGTTTTTGGGTGAAAGGCTAGTGTCATGGCAATGCAAGAAACAGACCACTGTGTCAATCTCCACTGCAGAAGCTGAATATGTTGCTGCATTTGCCTGCTGTGCACAATTTCTCTGGATTCAGAATCAGATGCTGGACTATGGTTTGAACTTTCTAAACACCCCTATTCTGATTGATAATACTGCTGCATATTTTACTGTTAAGAATCCTGTGCAACATTCTAAGACTAAGCATATTGAAATCAGACATCATTTCATCAGAGATTGTAGTGAAAAGGGTTTGATTGAAATGCAAAGAGTTGATACAAGTGATAATCTGGCTGACCTATTCACCAAACCACTTGATAGAACTAGGTTCAACTTTCTGTTGAAAGCCCTGGGGATGATCAACTCTGATGAAATCTGATTAAGGATGTGTGCTTAGTTGTGTACCTCTATGTGTTACTTGAATATTTTAAAAGAGGTCACACATGCTGAATATGTTGCTAAATATGTTGTTGAATATGTTACTAAATATGTTGCTGAATATGTTACTGAATATGTTGATGAATATGCTGCTGAATAAGTTGTTTAATATGTTTTGATTATGTCACTGCTTTGATGTTAACTGATAGGTACTTGAGTGACTACTTGTGCAATTTGGTTGATTTTGATGATAATACTTGACTATCTTGTTAACTGATCTGATGTTATGATAAGTAATTAGATCTGTTTAGGTGAGATTAATTGCTTATATAATGTCATGAGTAATCACATGTTTATGATTACTTGAATATGATCCTAATCTGATCTTCTGAAGTTGTTAAGGTAGAATAGACATTGAATGAGATTACAGTCTGTTTTTCTTAATGATGATAGAATGATTAAGATTTGAGTATGAGATGCAACTGTTTGTGTCAAAATGTGTTTTATGTCAAAATTATGTGATTCAATGAAATTTTTAATGAATTTTGCATAAATACTAGATTTTGGTCAAAACATGATCAAGTTGATTAATGGTGTAGAGATATGATAAGATTATTCAGTTCAAGCTTTTAAGAAGCTTAAAAGAAGGATTTTTAAAGGGAAAGATCTCAAACAGTTGTTCTTGCTGAAAATTATGTCATTTGCCCAGTTGAAAGGACATGCACTTGTGTATGTTTGGTCCTTAAATCTCTATAGATTCAAAGGATAGCCATTGACCTGAAAACTGAATGCTTTTGGGGCAATTATGACTTGTTTCTTATTCCTTCACTTAAAACTATATCAATAACTCTGACTTTGACAGGACATATATTCACATGTATGTTTGGTCCTGTTGACCACTTTTGGTCAATACAGGATAGCCATTAACCTGACAATGAAGAGGTATTGGGGTGATTGAATATTAAACTGTATATTTGGGAAATGATAGTACATTGACTACTTAGCTGATCATATGGAATTAATAGGCTAAAAAGGCCTTAGTATAGTCATTAACATGTATGGTTACTTTCCCATGATGATGTAAAATCTAAGGTGATATAAGCATAATGAATATGCTAATCTTTATGTGGAGATGCATAGTTGTTTTGCATGTCTCAAGATAGATCTCTCCGAATGATATGGCAGAAAAGTGATTACCCAGTCATACACAAGCCTGTTGTTATTTGGTCAACCAAAATGAAACATTTTTTATATGACAAAGAACATGCTTTAAGAAAATTTGAGAAAATATCAAAAACAAGGGGAAGAATGAATAAATCAACCAAAGTTGATAAATGTTTTAAATATTTTATCAAACAAGAGGGTTACAACAAGAACTACAAAGATGTTGACAAAATCTGGCTCATCTTAAATGAAAGGCATGTTGCTAACTGTAAGTCCAACGTTCAACCTCTATATGTTTGAATATCAAAAGTTCAAAAATACAATAAGTTCTGTCATAAGAAACTATTTTTGACCAAATACAGGAGGTTGGAGTCAAATTGGGGTGATCTGGGGAAAGCCAAATAAGCTTTGAGAAGAGATATGAGGCATCATAGCACAGTGTTGACCATTATTGCATTATGCTCAAATTGAACCTAAATCATATCACCAAAGAGATGAAAATCATGCTAAGTTTATACCTGCTGTTAACCTATCTAAGTTGTCATAATAATGCTGAGAGTGAAGTAATGAGATAGCTACTTAGTCAATATGATCCCATTCCTGAGATCTTTTCAGTTTATAAAAGAAATTGTTTTGAAATGAAGTATAACTGAAATTTGATCTCTAAATGCACCATTTGCTCTTAAACTATGTTCTGAAATGATACATAACTTAGAAATATCTTTGAAAAGTGGTTTAAGTCAAAAAGTGTTGCATTTTGCCTAAAATAGGCTGAATATGTAAGTTCGAGTAAGGTTTGATGATTTCTAATCCTCTCGAGCACAAACTGTTTGAATATGTATTTTCGGGTAAGGTTATTGAATTATAACCTTTCCGAGTACAAAACAGTTGATTATGTCTGAATATGTAAGTTCGAGTAAGGTTGGATGATTTCCAACCTTCTCGAGCACAAACTGTTTGAATATGTATTTTCGGGTAAGGTTATTGAATTATAACCTTTCTGAGTACAGAACAGTTGATTATGTGTGAATATGTTGTTTCGGGTAAGGTTTGACAACTTTCAACCTTTCCGAGTAAGCTTAGTCATTTTTGACTAACATTATGATTTTCGGGCATGCTTTGAAATGTTTGCACTATTGCACTCACTTTCCGAGCAAGCTTGAAGTCTTGAGATGATTATGTGTTGAAATAGATAACTGTCAACAAGAAATTCTTGTTTCGAGTAAGCTATGCATGTTATATGTTAGCTTCAAGTAAGCTATGCATGTTATATGCTGATTGTGTTGTCAATCAAACTTTGTGCACTTGAGTGAGTGTACCGAGTAAGCTTTGAGTGAATATGCTGTTAGGAAAGACTTGTTAACCTTTCCGGGCACGCTTAAATGTTACTGTTTAAGTTTGTCATTTTCGGGTATGGTTTGATATGATAAGTTACCTCGTGCAAGGGCATACCTGATGTTTGAATGTGTTTATCCTAGCTAGCATTATGCTAACTTAGGATTTTCGAGCAAGCTCTATGAAATTTTAGACTATAGCACACTTAAATGTTTTTGTGTTTAATTTCATGTCGAGCATGCTCTTTGATATGTTTGTATATGATCCTTTGAAATTACAAGTGTTTTCGGGCAAACTTCGTTTACCGAGCACACTTTATATTTCGGGTACACTTGTGTTCCTTTAATATACTTGGTAATTTTCAAAACCCAACTTTACGAGTACACTGTCTGCTAGAATTTGGTTTCGAGCACACTTTATTAGCACAAGATTATTGTTCGAGCACACTTTACATTTGAAAGAATGCTCGAGCACAATTTTCATACAAGCATACTTGAATGAATGCATTGATTGCATATGTGAGTTAGTATGATGAAATTGTTTAGACTCATACTTGAATGAATACGTTGTTTGAATATGTGAGAAATTTTTGGGAGGATCTTAATTGATTCTTAGTAAGAATGTTTATTTGATAACTATATTTGAATCTGTAATGAATGTGAATGATGATGTTGAGAATGTGCTGACAGAAGAGTTGACTGAGATTGTAAATGAAGATATGAGTGTGGAGAATGTGAGTGTGGAGAATGCTACTGAGGAACTAGAACTCACTGAACCAATTGATGATCAAGAAGCTAGATCCAAGAGGGTAAAGCATGACTCTGAGTTGGAAGACTTATTTAGAGAAATTGATGAGTTTGAAAGTGATGAACAAGAGGATGAAGAACAAGTGATGAGAAGAAAAGAAAAGGGTAAAATGATAGCAGCAGAGGATGAGCCTGCTGTATATGTTGAGAAATATGTATCTTTTGTTGATACTGCTGCTGCTGCTGCTCTTGCTGAGAGAGAAAGACTGATTAAAGAATCAATGGAAAGGGAAGCAATTGCCCACTCCTTGACTGAAGAAGAGTTGGCACAGCAGGACATATTGATCAATGAAGCCAATGTAGCAAAAGAAATATTCCAAGATGTGGCAGATCAAGAGGTTATTGAAATTCTAGTAAATATGAACAAAACTCAAGAGTTTGATGACTCTTTGATAAAAGTGGTTAACAAGTTTCAAGAGCAACAAGAGCAGAATGCTGAACCATCAACCAATCTTAACACTGACATGATTATACCTGAAGAGATTGGGGAGTCAATTGCATCTGAAGCTGCTGAGAAATGGGTTGATCAAGTAAAAGAAGACATGAAAAAGAACCCTGCTAGTAAATGGGGAGAAAGAAGATATGAAAAGACCTATCAAAGAAGAAAGAAATCTGCTGAACAGACTGATAATGAACCAATCAGAGCAATCCCCTTGAAAACACTGAAACCAGGAGAAAAATTACCAGGGGTTCCTGATGTTGATGTCCCTGAGGTTGAGGTTCATGATATTGATATTGCTGAACCAGAGCATCCTGCCTCTGATGAACCAAAGATAGATGCCATGAATGATCTATCAGATGATGGGGAGGATGACTCTGAGGAGTCTGATGGAAAGGGTGATGATCACCCTGATCAAGGAGGTGAGAAAGTTGACACAAGCTCTAATGCTGAGACCCCTCAAGCTGAAATGACTTATATTCAAAGGGACATAATTGAAATAAATGCAGAGGAAGTCCTATAGAAGGTTGAGAAAAGAAAGAAAAACACTGAGCACTATAAAACCTTTTTGAAGGTTAGAGGGTATCCTGAAGCTGCTTTAGAAAGATACACTGCTGAACAAATTCAAGATCTTTATAACAGTGAGAAAGAGATAGTTGCAGAAAAATTTGTGAAACAAGATGATCAGATTGAATTGGAAGAATTAAAGAAAAAGTATGATGGAATGTGTGGTTATCTGATTGAGAAAGGCATAAAGCCTGAGGTTGTGAGAAACTTAAGCAAAGAAGCAGTTTTTGACCAATACTCCAAAATGAAAAAGAAAGAGATGAAAAGGGTCCAAACTGAGAGCTCAATTATGAAAGAAACTGATAATGAGCCACCTGTGAAAAGAAGAAGAATCAGGACTGTGAGGGAGAAAGAGAAGGAACTAGAGAAAATTGCTGAAACTCCTATTCCTCAGCCAGAACAGCCTGAGCCTGAGTCTGATGAAGAGAAGTTCTTGCCATGGGAGAATGAGGAAATGATAAACATCCTCAGGAACATAATGATACATCAAAGAGGCATGACTGAAGCTGATTTCAATGCCCTGGAAAAGGTTGATCTGAAAGACTTATTTTATATCCAGAAGGCAGAATGGGAAAAGGCCTTAAAGGAGGGTGAAAACCCTAGGTATTATGCAGATGGCATGTTTGTACCAGCCAGATCAGCAAACACAGTGGGAATGGCAAAGATGTTGAATGAGCTTCACAAGCATGGGGTGAATGTGAGAGAGCTTGAAAATTTACCAACTGAAATGGTGGAGGCCACATACAGAAAATTCTTTAATTTGGGTCCTGAAAAGCCAAGAAAGTCAATTCCTATTAGACCTCCATTTCATCAGAGATTCCCTAGAGGAAGAGGTCATGGTGGAAGAGGTGAATCAAGTAGCTCAGTGCAACAAAGAACAAGACCATAGTCTGGTGTGGATCTACCAAGAGAGCTTTACTATGATTCAGTTACTGATTCTTTGAAAGTCATAATGGAAAGTAGGCAGTTAAGGGAGATTGTTGTAAGAAGTGATTTCAGAGAATACAAAGAAGAACAACTAAGAAGAATGGAGTCACTTCACTTATATGATTTCAGGGACAGAGACAGATCAGCAGGAAGACAAATGAATGATTTATCTAAGTATCTGCAAGAACAGGCGGCTGATGGCTTAAAATTTTTAAAAGAAAAGAGAAGTTGGAGACTGATCCAACTTCACAAGTCAAGGAGGTCAGAAAAACTGAAGAAAATGGACAGGGCTGAGCTGAACTTCCAGATGAGAGTCCGAGATCAAAATCCTCTGTCCAACATGGAGACTTGTATAAGCTTGGGAAGAAGGATGAGAAGGCCGAATTACACAGTGCAGAAAAATGGTGTAATTACAGAAGTTGAATACAGAGAAGACACTAGCCACTATGTGCTGAGGAATTCAGATGGGAAGGCATTGGCAACAATTAAGAAGGATGCAGATCTGACATGCCTACATAATGATGATCTTGCTGATATAAGAGACTTGGTAATACAAAAAGGACATACTCACTACCAAGTGCTCAATATATTCAGAGAAAGGGCAGCATCTGTGATCCAACTGAGAAGACAAGCAGCCTACAATGAGAGGAAAAGACAAATGAGATAGAATAGGCTTTGCTTTGTAATGTCTTCGGACAAACCTTTGATTAAGTAATTTTTTACTTATGTAATTCAATTATGAAATTTGATGTGTATTTTGCTAAGTGTAAGTAACCATAGAATGTTTTGGGTCAGCTGAGGTGTTCCAATCTAGGGGGAGATTGTTGGGTCAAGAGTTTGACCCAAATGAGGAGATTTGACCTAATTGAAGAATATTGAAGATTGGAATCTTCTCAACCTCCTCAGAAACTGCTAAGTATTGAACCCGGGTACACCTTGGACTTTCGAGTAAGCTTTTACTTAGCCGAGTACGAGATTTTGCCTTCCGGGCACGGTTTACTTCAAATAATCTTCTTAAGTGGATATCCGAGCAAGGTATGCTTTTTGGTGATTTCCGAGTAAGGTTCATCTATTTGGCATATCCGAGTAAGGTTCACTTTGTCAAGCAGGGTTGTTCTTCAAGACCAAGTATTTTACTCTTCCGAGTAAGGTATGGTCAACCAAGTCCAAGAAGCCAAGTAATTGGAAGACCGGGCAAGGTATTATTTAATAATTATGGTCCGAGTATACTTGATGAGTTGATGGAATATCTCTAAGTTATATCGAGTAAGGTTCTGCTCGAGTAAGGTATGTACTCCCGAGTATGCCTTATCAATAAGTTATTCAACTAACAAAAAGCCGAACAGGATCATAGAAGAACAAGGTTGCTCGTGAGGATTTGTCGAGCAAAGTTTGATAAGTCCAAGAAAATTGAAGTCTACTCGGTGAATATTTTACTTGGTAAAATATTCTCTAAGTAAAGTCTACCCGGAAACTGATTCCGAGTACACTTTTATGTTTACCAAGTCTGAATGAAGGCCGAGTGCACTGCGTACTCGGAGACTGAAGTTTAATGAAAAGCTTACCCGGAAGACTTGTTTTACACTTAGTATATTTTTGAATATGTAAATTGAGTATGTACTATCGGATAGGGTGTCTAGAAGGAATGACAGCCTGTCTTAGGTTGGCAGGCCTATAAATAGAATAATTAGGGCACGCCGCCAGAGACACACGGGACTCACGGAACAGACGGGAATATACGAGTGGATAAGACCGACACATTAATTAAGAGAATATTGTGTGTGTGACGGCTGTCCTAGGATTCCTCCTAAACCCTAATCGATTATCCTTTTGTATGATTAACGTTATATAAATGGAAATCTTTTGAGTGAATCCTTCGTGTGTCTTCGTATATTGAATATTCATTGCAACCATATGTTTGTTATTGATTCCGCCTTTAACAAACGGTCATCTTTCTAAATATAGTAACCCGTCATTAACTCTCTTGTCAACACGATTAATTTTGTGTGAGTTATGACATGATTGATTAAGATCCGATTCGAAACAACCATCATATTTTGGGACCTGACAAGTGGTATCAGAGCTTGTTGCTGCTATTTTTAGAAAGATTGTTGCAGATTAAGTTTTGAAGAAGAATGACGTAAGCAGAACACTGTTCGATTGATTTGTGACGTCAGAGGCTCTGTTCTTCATTTTTCTTCCAGATCTACAAGTTTTAGGTGTTTTCTTTTCCTTATTTCACTTAAAGCTTTGATTTTTATTGTTTAATCTTGTTCTATTCATCTGAACAAACTCTTGGGACTTCCACTTCTCAGGGGGAGTCAACTGGTGTGGCAGGAGGATCAGGGGGTGAAGATGTTGTGGTAGTGGATGATGAGGAAATGGTGGATGATAATGTTGTAGGTGATGACGATGTGTTACCTATTGAGGAGATTGAAAAGATAGGCGAACAGATTGTGATTGATAGTGAGATTGAAGAGGGAAAGATTGTGGATGACAGCGTAGAACATGATATCCCAGACGTTGATAAGGCAAATGTGGGTCAAGATATGGAAAGTGATGAGTCTGAATGGGAAGAGCAGCCAAGATGGAAAGAAGGCTACGCTCAGTGGTTTGTGAAGACAAAGAAGCCAGCGGTTCCAACCATGTTCAAGAAGAGTTACAATATCAAAGGGTATGCTGAATCAAAGAAGGGTATTATATGTTGGTTGTATGATGAGCAGTTGAGGTTAATTGTGATTAAACGTTTTGATGGGATTCAGTACTTTAAGAGGATGTTGAGATCTTTGAATACCTTGCCTGAGTGTGAGGTGAAGGATTTGGCTAAGTTGGGGTTAATTAATAGAAGTGATGATAATATGGCCAGAATTATTGGGAAGATTGTGTGGAAAGAAAGTATCAAAGAGAAAAAGTTTGAGTTGTTAAAGCCGCAGAAAGGGAAGCTGGTTGAAGATAAGGAAAGAGGAGTGAGAGCTGAAGGCAAACCTTGGATGGTAATGAAATATAAGCCGATTCGGTGTTTGAAAGAAGTGTCGATGAAGACAATGCCCAAGGATGTTTTAAAGAATCTAATGTGGTGGTATGTCGATAGCCAAACAGCTGAAGCGCTTATGGAAGATGAAAATGAACAAGAAATGTTGAGAGTGTATGATCCCATGCACTTGGTAAATTAGTCTCAAGCTGACTTGCAGGTGCTAAACGAGAAAAAGATATTCTATATTCCTGCATGGAAAGATGAAGCCAAGAAATATCAGAGAGTGGTGTCTGTTTGTGTCAGAGAGGGCGTTCATGCTTGAAGACTGGTGACACGATATTTTTGGGATTACAAGACACGTGAATGAAGATTGAGATATGAAGCTACTGCCAAGGGGGAGTCTGTTGGTGCATGATGTCAGTAGTTCAGTATCTAGTGTTATGTATGTGTCTGTAATCGAGTTAGATTGTTTGATTTGGTGTTAGATATTGTGTCACACAAGTTCGCCTGGGAAGTAGGCGAACTTGTGGACAAGAGAAGTTAGGACAACTTCGCCTAACATGTTAGGCGAAGTTGTCGAGGTTTATATAACCTCAACTTCGGTTTGGTCTGGGTGAGGTTTTCCAGAACGTGTAGTTGTGATTTGAGATCACGTGTTGAGGTGTTGTAATACAACATGTTTATTAGTATTGTAACGTGTGTTTGTGTTTCGGTTTAACGTATTTCATAACTTACGCTCGTATCGTATTACGTGGGGATTCCGCACCCTCGTGTTACGAGATACTCCTGTGTAGATCCGGCAGGGAACCAACAGCCCCGCCTGATAGAGAAGTATAATTTAGAATCGACCTCATGCCAGGAACGTCACCAATAGCAAAATCTCCTTATCGTCTAGCACCTACGGAAATGAAAGAGTTAAAGAAATAGTTAGATGAACTTTTGGAGAAAGGATTCATACGACCGAGTTCGTCACCGTGGGAAACTCCAATTATGTTTGTAAAGAAGAAGGACGGGTCAATGAGGATGTGTATAGATTACCGAGAGCTAAACAAGGTCACGATCAAGAACAAGTACCCGCTACCAAGGATTGATGATTTGTTTGATCAGCTTCAAGGAGCTTGTTGCTTTTCAAAGATTGACCTAAGGTCGGGTTACCATCAATTGAAAGTGCAAGAAGAAGATATTCCCAAGACAACCTTTAGAACCCGATACGGACATTATGAGTTCACTGTTATGCCTTTTGGACTCAGTAATGCTCCAGCAGCTTTCATGGACATGATGAATCGGATTTGCAAGCCATATTTGGACAAGTTTGTTATTGTCTTCATTCATAACATCCTTGTTTACTCAAAATCCAAAAACGATCATCAAGTTCACCTTAAGATCATACTTGAAACCTTAAGGAACGAGAAGTTATATGCCAAATACTCTAAGTGTGAATTTTGGTTGTCCGAAGTTCAATTTCTTGGTCATGTTATAAATGAAAAAGGGATTCAAGTAGACCCAGCAAAGATTGAAGCCATTACAAAATGGGAGAAACCGAAAACACCGACTCAAGTCCGAAGTTTTCTAGGCTTAGCCGGATATTACCGAAGATTTATCCAAGACTTTTCCCGAATAGTTGTTCCATTGACTTCACTCACAAGGAAGGCAATTAAGTTTGAATGGGGACCGAAGCAAGAAGAAGCATTTGAAACACTTAAACAAAAGTTAACCAATGCACCTATCCTGGCCTTGCCAGAAGGATTGGAAAACTTTACCATTTACTGTGATGCTTCACACACGGGAATGGGATGTGTTTTAATGCAAGGGAAGAAAGTGATTGCCTATGCTTCGAGACATATGAAAGTTCATGAAAAGAATTATACCACCCATGATCTTGAACTTGGCGCTATAATTTTTGCATTAAAGTTATGGCGACATTACTTGTATGGTGTAAGGTTTACAATCTATACTGATCACAAGAGTTTGAAGCATATATTCGATCAGAAAGAACTGAATAAGAGGCAAAGGCATTGGATGGAAACGCCTAATGATTTTGATTGTGAGATGGTGTATCATGAAGGGAAAGCCAACGTCATGGCTGACGCTTTAAGTAGAAAGGAACATGAAAAGCCAAAGAGAGTCTGAGCTCTTAGATTGGAATTGATTTAGCAAGTCAGATTAAAGAAGATCATAAATTGGCACTAGAAGAAGGAAACATTAAAGCCGAGAAAGAGAATGGCACAATCGATTAACTAATCAAAGGAAGTGACGAAATCCTTAGACTCGGTACAAGGATTTGGGTACCGATGATAGGAAACTTAAGAGATAAGATTCTTGAAGAAGCATACAAGACAAAGTACATGATGCATCCGAGAAGTGACAAGATGTATCACAATTTAAAGAATGATTATTGGTGGATCGGTATGAAGAAAGATATTGCATTATATGTATCCAAATGCCTAACGTGTTCCAAAGTAACACCCGAACACCAAAAGCCGTTAGGATTGCTTCAGCAACCAGAGATACCAATCTGGAAATGGGATATGATAACCATGGATTTCATTATGAAGTTACCAAAAACTTCTCGCCAAAATGATGCAATCTGGGTTATTGTAGATAGACTTACGAAGTCTGCTCATTTCATTCCAATTCAAGAAACTTTTAGTATGGATAAGTTAGCACATTTATACGTCGAAAAAGTAGTATCCTTTCATGGTGTGCCGCTATCCATTATTTCTGATAGAGATAGTCGATTCACTTCAAACTTCTTGTCAAGTTTTCAAAAATCCATGGGGACTAATTCCGAATACACTTCTATGTTTACCAAGTCTGAAGGAAGGCCGAGTACACTGCGTACTCGGAGACTGAAGTTTAATGAAAAGCTTACCCGGAAGACTTGTTTTACACTTAGTATATTTTTTAATATGTAAATTGAGTATGTACTATCGGATAGGGTTTCTAGAAGGAATGACAGCCTGTCTTAGGTTGGCAGGCCTATAAATAGAATAATTAGGGCACGCCGCCAGAGACACACGGGACACACGGAACAGACGGGAATATACGAGTGGATAAGACCGACACATTAATTAAGAGAATATTGTGTGTGTGACGGCTGTCCTAGGATTCCTCCTAAACCCTAATCGATTATCCTTTTGTATGATTAACGTTATATAAATGGAAATCTTTTGAGTGAATCCTTCGTGTGTCTTCGT
The DNA here is from genome assembly GCF_021521415.1 of Bidens hawaiensis. NCBI lineage: Eukaryota > Viridiplantae > Streptophyta > Magnoliopsida > Asterales > Asteraceae > Bidens > Bidens hawaiensis. The sequence continues at coordinate 17,815 of NW_027493589.1, read as the reverse complement.
ATATTGAATATTCATTGCAACCATATGTTTGTTATTGATTCCGCCTTTAACAAACGGTCATCTTTCTAAATATAGTAACCCGTCATTAACTCTCTTGTCAACACGATTAATTTTGTGTGAGTTATGACATGATTGATTAAGATCCGATTCGAAACGACCATCATATTTTGGGACCTGACAAGTGGTATCAGAGCTTGTTGCTGCTATTTTTAGAAAGATTGTTGCTGATTAAGTTTTGAAGAAGAATGACGTAAGCAGAGTACTGTTCGATTGATTTGTGATGTCAGAGGCTCTGTTCTTCATTTTTCTTCCAGATCTACAAGTTTTAGGTGTTTTCTTTTCCTTATTTCACTTAAAGCTTTGATTTTTATTGTTGAATCTTGTTCTATTCATCTCAGACACCTCAGATCTAAGAATTTATTCTCAGATCTGATTATTTTACTCTATTTTCGATAAAAGCTTAACTTTTGTTTTAAGAAAATGTCTGGATATGAGGAACAAGAGGTGTCTACTAATAAGATACCTAGATTGTATGGTCAGGAGAACTTTACCAAGTGGAAAGTGCTTTTTGAGGCTGCTGTTTGTTATAATGATGTGGATATGTGGAATTCTATCAAGAATGGACCACAAGCTGCGGTTGAAGAAGGTGCTAATGCAAACGCTATTGCTGCTGTTAGAGAGAGAATGAGAAAGGTTGATGACAGGGCATTGGCTATGCTCAAACTTGGTCTGTCATGGGAAATCCTCACAAAGGTTGCACATCATCAAACTGCTAAGGCAATGTATGATGCAATCCTTGAGATGTATGAAGGGAACACTGAATTGAAGAACATTAAGAAGCAAAGACTGAAGCAACAGTTAGAAAGATTCAAGTATAGAGATGGTGAAAGGTTGAAGTCAATACTAGAACGTTTTCTGAGTATTGTGAATGAGTTGAGAACAACTGATTATGTAATGACTGACTTTGATTTAAATACAAAGTTGCTCAACTCAATGCCAAAAGAATGGTATACTGCTTGCAAATTCATCCTTCAAAAGCAAAATTTCAATGAATTAAAATTGGATGATGTAGTATGTTTTCTTCAAGCTGTTGAACTTGAAATGATTGAGAATGAAATGATCAAGGAAGATAAACCAAGTTTCAATGTGTCAAATGCTTTAATTGCTCCAATGGGGAATCTTACAACAAAGAATTAACAACAAATTCCCATCATTGAAGAACCAAGTGATCACAACAATGAGACTGCTAGGTCTTTCATTGGAGGTGGTTCAAGCAATCAAAGTGGTCAACAGAGATTTAATGTTCAATTGATTGATGATGATTCAGTTTCTGTGGGAAATGGAAATGCTCAAAGTGCTGGTGCAGGGCATGTTCAAGGGAGTGAGGCACAAGCCCTAATGTCTATGTTCACTGAGTCCTACAATGCATTTGTGGCCAAAAACATGATTCACACAAATGTAGTGCAGGATGATTTGGAACAAATAGATGCTGATGACCTTGAAAACATGGATCTCAAATGGCAAGCTGCAATGTTGGCATTAAGAAGCAAGAGACTGTACAACAGAACTGGTAGATCACTAGTTTCTGGTCCAAATGAGAGAATAGGATTTGATAAGTCCAAGGCTATCTGCTACAACTGTCAACAGCCTGGACACTTTGCAAGAGAGTGCAATTTGCCAAGGAACTTTCAAGTCAATCAGTTCCAACAGCCTAGAAACCAACAACAATACCAGCAGAATGTGCATAGAAACAACAACCAGTAGAACTTCAACAATAACCAAGGATTCAATCCCAACAACAACAACTTCCATCCTAACAACAACTTCATCCCAATTTTAATAACATATCAGCCTCAGATGAACAACCAGCAAGGAATGAATCAGAATCAAGTATATCAAATGAACAACAATCAGAATCAAGCTGTTCAAATCCCTGCAACTCAAAACATTCCAGCAAACCAAAATCAACCAAGAAATCAAGGCAATGTGGCAGTAACTACTCAGCATGAGGGAAGCTTTGACTGGAGTAACCATGAGGAAGATATAGCAGATGATATCAGAAGAGCTAATGTGGCATTCATGGCCATAGACTCTGCATCTTCATCTAAGGTACATTCTGATCCTAATGTTGATTTACCTAAACTTGTCAATGAATTAAAAGAAAAGATTGGTAAGTTGGAAAGTGAGGGTTTTAAGAAGCAAAGCATTATCAATGCTTATGAGGCAAGTGAGATTGTTAGTGAGGAAAGAATGAAAAGTTTGGAAGAGGATTGTATGAATAGCTATAGAGCTCAGACAAGATTCACAACAGAAATCAGTGGGTTGAAGAAGATGGTGATTGATGAAAAGGTGCTGAATACAAAGCTGCAAACTGAAAATGAATTCCTAAAGAACTTAGTTTCAACTGGAAACATTTGTGGAATTCTGAATAAAGTAAAAGAAGATGAAAAGTACAAGGCTGTTCCACCACCATTCAACAACAACTTTATGCCTAAAGTTGACAAAGAAAAGAGAAGTGCTTATCTACAACAATTCAAAGATGTGTTTCAAGACAAAGAAGATGTTGCAGATTTGTACAAAAATGTTGAGGTGAGTGAAGATGGTGAATTTGTTATGAAGAAAGAAATGAAAGAGGAAAAGTCAATTGGAGTTCAAGTCTCTGAAGATGACTTTGATTCAGATGAATTAGATCAAGATGATCTAAGTGATTTGAGTGATCAAATCACTGAAAAAGAAATTCAAGCTGCTGAAAAAGGAAGAAAATATAAAAAGCCTGAATCTGTTGATCAACTTCACATGTATCCTCCAGTTACACATAAAATGAAAAGAATGAATGAGCAAATTAAGAGAGAACATGTTTCGTTTGACATTGGTAAAAAGAAGAATGTGAATTACAATGCTGTCAGACCTCCAAGCAAAAAGTTTTTGGAGAAGTTAGAAAAGAACAAGAAAAAGAAGGTAAATAAGAAAGAAATGGATATAGAATATTTTACTCCTATTTATCCTATCTTTTCAAGTGTTGAAGACTTTGATGTGGGAGAGGTAGAGACTGTTGAGGAATATGAAAGAAGGAAGTCAAGATATAGAGAGAATGAAGATGATCAACCACTAAACTTGAAAAAGGTTGTCTTTGTTAAAGGGAATGTGGAAAGAAATGACATCAGAATGGCTGAGTTTGTACCATTCTCAATTGATTATGACAATCTGAAAAACAAAAAGACAATTGGTGTAAGAGAGCCCAAACCAAGTGAACGATTCAGGAAACCACAAGAACATGAGATGTTCAAAAGAAAGGTGTGGTGTAGAATGTGTGATGAATATGGACACCATACTGATTCATGTAATGAGAGACTCAAGTTTCAGCCATTCCATGTCCCAAATGGAACAAAGTTTGGTCAAGACTTTGTTTTGTACAAAGAGATGTATGCAATGTATTTGGGAAAGGGAAATGTGAATAAAAAAGAGATAAGAGTTGAAGTGAAGGGTGAGACAAAGAAGAAGATGCATATGACTGAAAATGTGAAAAGAAGTAAATCACCTCAAAAGCAAAAGCATGTGATAAGGGAAAACCAGTCATTGAAATTCACCAAGAATACTCATTCAGTCAAGTCTGATGAGTCACAAGAATCATCAGGCAGTGAGAATTCAAAAAGAAAAGCTGTATATCAAAGAAAGAAACAAGCTGTACTCACTGGTGATGAAAAGTTCTTGTTAAAACATGGATATGAACCACAAGGTTTCACATTGAAACCTAGAACTGGAGCTAAAGTTGAAGCTGTAACTGATGTAAGAGACTTCTCAGAATCTAAGGACTATGTCTTACAAGAAAAGAGAACTGCCTCAGTTGAGCTTGACAATTCAGCTTCACTTGTCAAGACACCAAGAGAGTGTGGGTATGAAACTGACCATTCAGACAACTTGGAGATCACTCATGAAGATCCTGAACCTACTACACTCACTTCCCAAGATGCCACTAAAATTGACACTGATAAGTTGCAAGTTGAAGAAGCTTGCATCTCATCACTAAACTAATCAAATTTCTCTTTGTGCAGGAACAGGCCACTCCATTGAATAATATATGGTATATGGATAGTGGTTGTTCTAGGCACATGACTTGTGACAAGAGGTCACTTGTGAATTATGTAGAGAAGTATGAGGGTTCAGTTGCCTTTGGGAGTGATGAAAATGGAGGAAAGATTGTGGGTAAAGGGATATTGACAAATGGGAAGGTGTCTTTTGACAATGTCTTTCATGTTGAGGGACTACAATACAATTTGTTGAGTATATCTCAAATGTGTGATAAGGGTTACAAAGTCAGTTTTGATGATTCTCATTGTTTCATCTTAAAACCTGAGTTTGTGATCCCACCTGAGATGATTATGATAATGGCACCAAGAAATGGCAACTTGTATGAGTTGAATATGAAAGATGCTATTTCAAGAGGTGGTGCATGTTTTGTGTCCAAAGCCACTGAAAATGAGTCTAAATTGTGGCATAGGAAGTTGTGTCATGTGAACTTAAAGAATATGAATAGACTGGTCAAGGGTGAACATGTGATTGGTTTACCTACAAGAGAATTTAAGTCAGATGATCATTGTGACTCATGTCAGAAGGGAAAACAACACAAGTCTACTCATAAGACTAAGCTCATCAACTCAATTGATCAACCACTTGAGTTACTTCACATGGATCTTTTTGGTCCTGTGAGTGTACCAAGTATTGGAAAGAAAAGATACTGTTTGGTGATCATTGATGACTATTCAAGATATACTTGGGTTTATTTCCTAAGTACCAAAGATGAGACTGCTGAGTTGATTAAAGGATGTGTCACAATGATTGAAAACAAGCTGAATAAGAAAGTGAAGATGCTGAGAAGTGACAATGGTACTGAGTTCAAGAATGGAGTTATGGACGAATTTTGTGGTATGAAAGGAATACTTCAACAATTTTCAGCTCCAAGAACTCCTGAACAAAATGGTGTTGCAGAAAGAAGAAACAGAACACTAATAGAAGCTGCAAGAACCATGTTGGCTGATGCTAACTTACCTGTCATATTCTGGGCTGAAGCAATCAACACTGCTTGTTATGTTCAGAACAGAGTGCTTGTGAACAAAAGGCATGATAAAACTCCATATGAGATTTTCAACAATAGAAAGCCTTACATCAAGTTCTTCAAGCCCTTTGGCTGCAAATGTTTCTTACTGAACACTAGAGACTATTTGAACAAGTTTCAAACTAAGTCACTAGACTGTTTCTTTGTTGGATATTCTACTCACTCAAAGGCTTACAGAGTTTATGTGAAAGATCACATGAGTGTAATAGAGTCATCTGACATTATTTTTAATGAGAATCAATTCAACACAGTCAGTGGTGCAACATGGCTGTTTGATCATGAAAAATTGATAAAGTCATTCAAGATTTATTCTGAAGACTTTGATGAAACATTCTACAAGACCAGTGTACTTGAAGAAAATAAGAAGAAAGAACTGGACTTGGAATAATTGTGGAAAAAAGTTGCTAGAACAGAAAAAGAATACACTTTTGTGAATAGCTCCACAAACAATGACATTGAACAAGATCAGGAAATGGCAAGTCAAGATAGTACTGATGTACAAAATGATCATGTTCATAATGGGAGTGACACAGGCAACAAAACTAATGATGAAGAAGCTGCAACAACAGCAAGATTCCAAGACTTGTTTCAAAGTTTGAATCTGGGAAACAATGGTGCATCCACTTCAAGACAAACCAATGATGAAGCACCAGAGTTTCATGATGCAGAAGCTGATTTGATCATTGAAGAACCTGAAATCAATGAAACAAATCTTGACAAAAATTTGTCTACAAATATGATAATACAAACTCCTACTGTTAAAAAGAATCATCCTGCTGGAAATATCATTGGTGACCTGCATGAAAGAGTAACAAGGAGTCATTCTGAGATAGCTAACATCTGTCTGTACTCTTGCTTTCTATCCCAATTAGAACCAAAGAATATTGCTCAAGCTTTAAAAGACAATAGTTGGGTAGAGGCAATGCAAGAGGAATTGGCCCAGTTCAGAGATTTACATGTATGGGATCTTGTAGACAAGCCACATGACAGATATGCAATAGGAACCAAATGGGTGTTCAGAAATAAAAGGGATGAAAGGGGTTTGGTGATTAAGAACAAAGCAAGCCTTGTAGCACTGGGATGTCTTCAAAAGGAAGGGATAGACTTTGAGGAAGTGTTTGCACCAGTTGCAAGACTGGAAGCCATAAGGATTTTTCTTGCATATGCTGCCTCAAAGAACATTAAAGTATTCCAGCTTGATGTCAAATCTGCATTCCTTAATGGAAAGATTGATGAAGAAGTGTATGTGACTCAACCACCAGGCTTTGAGGATCCCATGTATCCAAACAGGGTGTATAAGCTAAACAAAGCCCTTTATGGTTTACATCAGGCTCCTAGAGCATGGTATGATGAGTTATCAACTCATTTACTTGAAAATGGCTTCACAAGGGGAGCCATAGACAAGACACTCTTCTACAAAAGACAAGGGTCAGATTTGCTGCTTGTACAAGTCTATGTTGATGATATCATCTTTGGATCTACAAATGAAAATATGTGTTTGGAGTTTGAAGGGGTGATGAAGTCCAAGTACAGCATGAGTTCCATGGGTGAAATGAATTTCTTTCTGGGACTACAAGTTCAACAAAAGGATGAAGGAATCTTCATTCACCAAGCTAAGTATGTGCAAGACATTCTAAATAAGTTCAACTGTCATGATTACAAGGCTGCATCAACTCCAATGGACACCAAAGAAAAGATGATAGCTGATGAAAAGGGGGAGCCAGTTGATGAACATGAATACAGAGCCAAGATTGGATCACTGATGTATCTGACTACAACAAGACCAGATATCATGTTTTTTGTGTGTGTATGTGCTAGGTTCCAATCAAATCCAAAAGTCTCCCACATGAATGCTGTGAAAAGAATATTCAGATATTTGAAGGGAAGACCAGACTTAGGGATTTGGTATCCTAAGAACCAATCCTTTGATCTGATTGCATACACAGACAGTGATTATGATGGATGCAATATGAGTAGAAAGTCAACATCAGGGGGATGTCAGTTTTTGGGTGAAAGGCTAGTGTCATGGCAATGCAAGAAACAGACCACTGTGTCAATCTCCACTGCAGAAGCTGAATATGTTGCTGCATCTGCCTGCTGTGCACAATTTCTCTGGATTCAGAATCAGATGCTGGACTATGGTTTGAACTTTCTAAACACCCCTATTCTGATTGATAATACTGCTGCATATTTTACTGTTAAGAATCCTGTGCAACATTCTAAGACTAAGCATATTGAAATCAGACATCATTTCATCAGAGATTGTAGTGAAAAGGGTTTGATTGAAATACAAAGAGTTGATACAAGTGATAATCTGGCTGACCTATTCACCAAACCACTTGATAGAACTAGGTTCAACTTTCTGTTGAAAGCCCTGGGGATGATCAACTCTGATGAAATCTGATTAAGGATGTGTGCTTAGTTGTGTACCTCTATGTGTTACTTGAATATTTTAAAAGAGGTCACACATGCTGAATATGTTGCTAAATATGTTGCTGAATATGTTACTAAATATGTTGCTGAATATGTTACTGAATATGTTGATGAATATGCTGCTGAATAAGTTGTTTAATATGTTTTGATTATGTCACTGCTTTGATATTAACTGATAAGTACTTGAGTGACTACTTGTGCAATTTGGTTGATTTTGATGATAATACTTGACTATCTTGTTAACTGATCTGATGTTATGATAAGTAATTAGATCTGTTTAGGTGAGATTAATTGCTTATATAATGTCATGAGTAATCACATGTTTATGATTACTTGAATATGATCCTAATCTGATCTCCTGAAGTTGTTAAGGTAGAATAGACATTGAATGAGATTACAGTCTGTTTTTCTTAATGATGATAGAATGATTAAGATTTGAGTATGAGATGCAACTGTTTGTGTCAAAATGTGTTTTATGTCAAAATTATGTGATTCAATGAAATTTTTAATGAATTTTGCATAAATACTAGATTTTGGTCAAAACATGATCAAGTTGATTAATGGTGTAGAGATATGATAAGATTATTCAGTTCAAGCTTTTAAGAAGCTTAAAAGAAGGATTTTTAAAGGGAAAGATCTCAAACAGTTGTTCTTGCTGAAAATTATGTCATTTGCCCAGTTGAAAGGACATGCACTTGTGTATGTTTGGTCCTTAAATCTCTATAGATTCAAAGGATAGCCATTGACCTGAAAACTGAATGCTTTTGGGGCAATTATGACTTGTTTCTTATTCCTTCACTTAAAACTATATCAATAACTCTGACTTTGACAGGACATATATTCACATGTATGTTTGGTCCTGTTGACCACTTTTGGTCAATACAGGATAGCCATTAACCTGACAATGAAGAGGTATTGGGGTGATTGAATATTAAACTGTATATTTGGGAAATGATAGTACATTGACTACTTAGCTGATCATATGGAATTAATAGGCTAAAAAGGCCTTAGTATAGTCATTAACATGTATGGTTACTTTCCCATGATGATGTAAAATCTAAGGTGATATAAACATAATGAATATGCTAATCTTTATGTGGAGATGCATAGTTGTTTTGCATGTCTCAAGATAGATCTCTCCGAATGATATGGCAGAAAAGTGATTACCCAGTCATACACAAGCCTGTTGTTATTTGGTCAACCAAAATGAAACATTTTTTATATGACAAAGAACATGCTTTAAGAAAATTTAAGAAAATATCAAAAACAAGGGGAAGAATGAATAAATCAACCAAAGTTGATAAATGTTTTAAATATTTTATCAAACAAGAGGGTTACAACAAGAACTACAAAGATGTTGACAAAATCTGTCTCATCTTAAATGAAAGGCATGTTGCTAACTGTAAGTCCAACGTTCAACCTCTATATGTTTGAATATCAAAAGTTCAAAAATACAATAAGTTCTGTCATAAGAAACTATTTTTGACCAAATACAGGAGGTTGGAGTCAAATTGGGGTGATCTGGGGAAAGCCAAATAAGCTTTGAGAAGAGATATGAGGCATCATAGCACAGTGTTGACCATTATTGCATTATGCTCAAATTGAACCTTAATCATATCACCAAAAAGATGAAAATCATGCTAAGTTTATACCTGCTGTTAACCTATCTAAGTTGTCATAATAATGCTGAGAGTGAAGTAATGAGATAGCTACTTAGTCAATATGATCCCATTACTGAGATCTTTTCAGTTTATAAAAGAAATTGTTTTGAAATGAAGTATAACTGAAATTTGATCTCTAAATGCACCATTTGCTCTTAAACTATGTTCTGAAATGATACATAACTTAGAAATATCTTTGAAAAGTGGTTTAAGTCAAAAAGTGTTGCATTTTGCCTAAAATAGGCTGAATATGTAAGTTCGAGTAAGGTTTGATGATTTCTAATCCTCTCGAGCACAAACTGTTTGAATATGTATTTTCTTTGATTTCATGTCGAGCATGCTCTTTGATATGTTTGTATATGATCCTTTGAAATTACAAGTGTTTTCGGGAAAACTTCTTTTACCGAGCACACTTTATATTTCGGGTACACTTGTGTTCCTTTAATATACTTGGTAATTTTCAAAACCCAACTTTACGAGTACACTGTCTGCTAGAATTTGGTTTCGAGCACACTTTATTAGCACAAAATTATTGTCCGAGCACACTTTACATTTGAAAGAATGCTCGAGCACAATTTTCATACAAGCATACTTGAATGAATGCATTGATTGAATATGTGAGTTAGTATGATGAAATTGTTTAGACTCATACTTGAATGAATACGTTGTTTGAATATGTGAGAAATTTTTGGGAGGATCTTAATTGATTCTTAGTAAGAATGTTTATTTGATAACTATATTTGATTATCTGTCTTGCGATTTATTTCTCAAGAAATCAAGTATTTCGGGTAAACTTTCTTCATTATATCTTAACTTTAAATTAATTTACTTGATCGAGCAAGGTTGGAAAAGAGAAGTATTCGGGCAAACTTTATATTCAAAATGAAAATCTTTTCGAATAAAGTTTGACAGAGTAAAGCTGTTAGTGGAAGAAGATCGAGTAGACTTTGGTTAAATTAAATTTTCGAGTAAGGTCTTATGATTTTAAATGAGATTAAATGTTTTTAATATATCAAGTGGATAATGTTACTGGTTGACAGCTAGTAATTCACAAGAAGACAAAAAGCATTTAAAACCCACTTTCAAAATGTATAAAAGAGGGACTTAGGCAAATTTCTTCTACATTATTTCTCTCTATCTCTCTCTCCTTCCGCTGCAAATCTCTCTTACTAAGAAAATTAACCGACTTATCGAATTCAAGATTAATCCAAACCCTAATTTTTATCAGCCACTTATTTCCAACTCGGTAAGCATGAAATTTTATGTTTTCCGATCACGATTAGATTGTGATTGTGACTTGATTATGTATTCGAGTACTAACACTCTGTTTATGTGTTTAGGTTATTAATTTGTCGAAGAACAGGTTCTTGAAGATTTTTATCTTTCTTCTTCATTTTTATAACTTGAAATTGTCTAAAGTTTTAAACTTTATGTCTAATTTCACTTTGAATATGTTTGTTTATGTTATACAGATATGGCAGACAACGAGCCGAAGTATGTGTTTGAGCCAAAGCACAATATGTGCGCACTACTTCAAGTAACACCAGAGAATGAACCGATGGCTCGGATGATCCTATGGATGGCACGGTCAAACATTAGCTTTGCACTAACTGAATGCCCGATTATCTACAGAAATCACTCTTTGGATTTCTGGAGATCCGCAGAGCTTGTTGAAGACGGTAATGAAAGACGAATCGAGGCGACCGTGGCCAGACAAGAGATTCGGATTACTGAAAGGATGATAAGAAGGTGTTTAAGACTGAATGACGATGATCACAATCACATCAGCTTCGATACAAAGCATCTGTTGAAGATTTTCAGAGAAACAATGAGGTATCAAGGAAATGTCCATGAGGGACAGTTTCAGAAGGGTTTATTTCCGATGCTGTACAGATTTCTGATTCACCACATTATTCATGGATTTGTTCCGAGAAAGGGATCCTGGACTCTGATGAGTCTTGATCTAGCAAATGCCACTGTTGGTACAATTTTTGATCTGCCATTTAATTTTTCCAAGATGATTTTTGATGGGCTAGTGGGGAATTTGAAGAAACCAGAAAGCAAAAGATTTTTACAGTACCCAAGATTTCTGCAGATCATTTTCAACAGCACTTTACAAGATTTACCAACAATTGGAACCACCCATAAACTGCAAGATCCTGATGCATACAAGAGAATAAAGAATCCTGGTGTTTCAAACAATTTTGATGCAAGTGTTCCACTGGAAATTCTGCCATGGTTATTAAACCATGATTTGGCTGTTATGCCTGTACCTGAGCTGAGCTCAGAGGAGGAAGAAGGGAGTGATGATGAGAGTGCTGGAGGAGACTCTGATGATGATGTAGATGGAAATGATGGGGGAGATGGTCTGGATATGGAGATTATGACACAAGTACAGGGGGAGCAACATGAAGAACTTGAACAACCTATCCCTACACTACCACAATCACCACCACATACTTCACCACATCAAACACCACCTCAGTCTTTCAACCTAGATTAACCAGAAACCTCCACACAACACACACAATCCCCATCCATCACTGAACAACCTACTTATGAACCATTTCCTACAACCCCACCCTCAAGCCAACAAGAAAACACACTTCAAAGAAATATTGAACTAATGTTGGAGAATGATGAGCTGAAGAGGAGAGTTGAGGAGATTAGGGATGAAAATGCTGAGTTGTGTAGAAAGAATGAAAAGCTAACAAATGAAAATGAACTATTATTGAAAAGGTTAGCTGATGCTGAATTGTTGATTCGAACCCTGGAGCAGGAGGTTGAGAAGACCTCAGCTGCCCCAAAACAGGGGGAGAATATTAATGATAATGATGTTGAAAGGGTTGACAGTATTGATGCTTTAAAAATAATAATGAACAATTATAATGAAAGTGATGAATCTGTAATGAATGTGAATGATGATGTTGAGAATGTGCTGACAGAAGAGTTGACTGAGATTGTAAATGAAGATATGAGTGTGGAGAATGTGAGTGTGGAGAATGCTACTGAGGAACTAGAACTCACTGAACCAATTGATGATCAAGAAGTTAGATCCAAGAGGGTAGAGCATGACTCTGAGTTGGAAGACTTATTTAGAGAAATTGATGAGTTTGAAAGTGATGAACAAGAGGATGAAGAACAAGTGATGAGAAGAAAAGAAAAGGGTAAAATGATAGCAGCAGAGGATGAGCCTGCTGTATATGTTGAGAAATATGTATCTTTTGTTGATACTGCTGCTGCTGCTGCTCTTGCTGAGAGAGAAAGACTGATTAAAGAATCAATGGAAAGGGAAGCAATTGCCCACTCCTTGACTGAAGAAGAGTTGGCACAGCAGGACATATTGATCAATGAAGCCAATGTAGCAAAAGAAATATTCCAAGATGTGGCAGATCAAGAGGTTATTGAAATTCTAGTAAATATGAACAAAACTCAAGAGTTTGATGACTCTTTGAGAAAAGTGGTTAACAAGTTTCAAGAGCAACAAGAGCAGAATGCTGAACCATCAACCAATCTTAACACTGACATGATTATACCTGAAGAGATTGGGGAGTCAATTGCATCTGAAGCTGCTGAGAAATGGGTTGATCAAGTAAAAGAAGACATGAAAAAGAACCCTGCTAGTAAATGGGGAGAAAGAAGATATGAAAAGACCTATCAAAGAAGAAAGAAATCTGCTGAACAGACTGATAATGAACCAATCAGAGCAATCCCCTTGAAAACACTGAAACCAGGAGAAAAATTACCAGGGGTTCCTGATGTTGATGTCCCTGAGGTTGAGGTTCATGATATTGATATTGCTGAACCAGAGCATCCTGCCTCTGATGAACCAAAGATAGATGCCATGAATGATCTATCAGATGATGGGGAGGATGACTCTGAGGAGTCTGATGGAAAGGGTGATGATCACCCTGATCAAGGAGGTGAGAAAGTTGACACAAGCTCTAATGCTGAGACCCCTCAAGCTGAAATGACTTATATTCAAAGGGACATAATTGAAATAAATGCAGAGGAAGTCCTATAGAAGGTTGAGAAAAGAAAGAAAAACACTGAGCACTATAAAACCTTTTTGAAGGTTAGAGGGTATCCTGAAGCTGCTTTAGAAAGATACACTGCTGAACAAATTCAAGATCTTTATAACAGTGAGAAAGAGATAGTTGCAGAAAAATTTGTGAAACAAGATGATCAGATTGAATTGGAAGAATTAAAGAAAAAGTATGATGGAATGTGTGGTTATCTGATTGAGAAAGGCATAAAGCCTGAGGTTGTGAGAAACTTAAGCAAAGAAGCAGTTTTTTGACCAATACTCCAAAATAAAAAAGAAAGAGATGAAAAGGGTCCAAACTGAGAGCTCAATTATGAAAGAAACTGATAATGAGCCACCTGTGAAAAGAAGAAGAATCAGGACTGTGAGGGAGAAAGAGAAGGAACTAGAGAAAATTGCTGAAACTCCTATTCCTCAGCCAGAACAGCCTGAGCCTGAGTCTGATGAAGAGAAGTTCTTGCCATGGGAGAATGAGGAAATGATAAACATCCTCAGGAACATAATGATACATCAAAGAGGCATGACTGAAGCTGATTTCAATGCCCTGGAAAAGGTTGATCTGAAAGACTTATTTTATATCCAGAAGGCAGAATGGGAAAAGGCCTTAAAAGAGGGTGAAAACCCTAGGTATTATGCAGATGGCAGGTTTGTACCAGCCAGATCAGCAAACACAGTGGGAATGGCAAAGATGTTGAATGAGCTTCACAAGCATGGGGTGAATGTGAGAGAGCTTGAAAATTTACCAACTGAAATGGTGGAGGCCACATACAGAAAATTCTTTAATTTGGGTCCTGAAAAGCCAAGAAAGTCAATTCCTATTAGACCTCCATTTCATCAGAGATTCCCTAGAGGAAGAGGTCATGGTGGAAGAGGTGAATCAAGTAGCTCAGTGCAACAAAGAACAAGACCACAGTCTGGTGTGGATCTACCAAGAGAGCTTTACTATGATTCAGTTACTGATTCTTTGAAAGTCATAATGGAAAGTAGGCAGTTAAGGGAGATTGTTGTAAGAAGTGATTTCAGAGGATACAAAGAAGAACAACTAAGAAGAATGGAGTCACTTCACTTATATGATTTCAGGGACAGAGACAGATCAGCAGGAAGACAAATGAATGATTTATCTAAGTATCTGCAAGAACAGGCGGCTGATAGCTTAAAATTTTTAAAAGAAAAGAGAAGTTGGAGACTGATCCAACTTCACAAGTCAAGGAGGTCAGAAAAACTGAAGAAAATGGACAGGGCTGAGCTGAACTTCCAGATGAGAGTCCGAGATCAAAATCCTCTGTCCAACATGGAGACTTGTATAAGCTTGGAAGAAGGATGAGAAGGCCGAATTACACAGTGCAGAAAAATGGTGTAATTACAGAAGTTGAATACAGAGAAGACACTGGCCACTATGTGCTGAGGAATTCAGATGGGAAGGCATTGGCAATAATTAAGAAGGATGCAGATCTGACATGCCTACATAATGATGATCTTGCTGATATAAGAGACTTGGTGATACAAGAAGGACATACTCACTACCAAGTGCTCAATATATTCAGAGAGAAGGGCAGCATCTGTGATCCAGCTGAGAAGACAAGCAGCCTACAAGGAGAGGAAAAGACAAATGAGATAGAATAGGCTTTGCTTTGTAATGTCTTCGGACAAACCTTTGATTAAGTAATTTTTTACTTATGTAATTCAATTATGAAATTTGATGTGTATTTTGCTAAGTGTAAGTAACCATAGAATGTTTTGGGTCAGCTGAGGTGTTCCAATCTAGGGGAGATTGTTGGGTCAAGAGTTTGACCCAAATGAGGAGATTTGACCTAATTGAAGAATATTGAAGATTGGAATTTTCTCAACCTCCTCAGAAACTGCTAAGTATTGAACCCGGGTACACCTTGGACTTTCGAGTAAGCTTTTACTTAGCCGAGTACGAGATTTTGCCTTCCGGGCACGGTTTACTTCAAATAATCTTCTTAAGTGGATATCCGAGCAAGGTATGCTTTTTGGTGATTTCCGAGTAAGGTTCATCTATTTGGCATATCCGAGTAAGGTTCACTTTGTCAAGCAGGGTTGTTCTTCAAGACCAAGTATTTTACTCTTCCGAGTAAGGTATGGTCAACCAAGTCCAAGAAGCCAAGTAATTGGAAGACCGGGCAAGGTATTATTTAATAATTATGGTCCGAGTATACTTGATGAGTTGATGGAATATCTCTAAGTTATATCGAGTAAGGTTCTGCTCGAGTAAGGTATGTACTCCCGAGTACGCCTTATAAATAAGTTATTCAACTAACAAAAAACCGAACAGGATCATAGAAGAACAAGGTTGCTCGTGAGGATTTGTCGAGCAAAGTTTGATAAGTCCAAGAAAATTGAAGTCTGCTCGGTGAATATTTTAATTGGTAAAATATTCTCTAAGTAAAGTCTACCCGGAAACTGATTCCGAGTACACTTTTATGTTTACCAAGTCTGAAGGAAGGCCGAGTACACTGCGTACTCGGAGACTGAAGTTTAATGAAAAAGCTTACCCGGAAGACTTGTTTTACACTTAGTATATTTTTTAATATGTAAATTGAGTATGTACTATCGGATAGGGGTTTCTAGAAGGAATGACAGCTTGTCTTAGGTTGGCAGGGCCTATAAATAGAATAATTAGGGCACGCCGCCAGAGACACACGGGACACACGGAACAGACGGGAATATACGAGTGGATAAGACCGACACATTAATTAAGAGAATATTGTGTATGTGACGGCTGTCCTAGGATTCCTCCTAAACCCTAATCGATTATCCTTTTGTATGATTAACGTTATATAAATGGAAATCTTTTGAGTGAATCCTTCGTGTGTCTTAGTATATTGAATATTCATTGCAACCATATGTTTGTTATTGATTCCGCCTTTAACAAACGGTCATCTTTCTAAATATAGTAACCCGTCATTAACTCTCTTGTCAACACGATTAATTTTATGTGAGTTATGACATGATTGATTAAGATCCGATTCGAAACAACCATCATATTTTGGGACCTGACAAAAGAGTTACGCGGATATTCGCCGCAAGACATTAGAATTCAAAGAAGGTGATAGAGTATTATTGAAAGTGTCGCCTTGAAAAGGTGTAGTCTGATTCGGAAAGAAAGGGAAATTGAGTCCACGATATGTCGGACCATTTAAGATACTCGAAAGAATTGGACCAGTTGCATACCGACTGGAATTACTGAGGAGATGAAAGGTATTCACGACGTGTTTCACATATCCAATCTACGCAAGTGTTTAGCCGACGAAACCCTTGCAATGCCATTGAAAGATGTCAAGATCAATGAAAAGCTTAAGTTTGTAGAAAAGCCGATTCAGATAGAAGATAGCATGATCAAATTTCTCAAGCACAAACGACTTAAACTTGTGAAAGTCAAATGGGATTCAAGACGAGGACCCGAGTATACGTGGGAACTCGAGTCAGAAATGAAGAAGAAGTATCCCTATCTATTCCAATAAATCTCGAGGACGAGATTATTCAAAAGGTGGGGAGGATGTAACACCACGTCTCAAACCCTATAAGTTTTAGCTTAAAAATACTAACTTAGAAAGTATAGGGACCAAAAATGTAAATTCTGAAAATATGAACTCATCGCGATACGCGACGGGGTGAGTCTTAACCCATCGCGTAGCGCGATGGACTTGGTGAGTCACCGGACACGTGTCCAACCACGTGTCAACACGTGGCACGTTGTGACAGGCCACGTGTCACCACCGCATAAGGCGGCGCCAAATTTCGGCGCCGCGGTACGCGACGGGTCCCAAGGAACCCATATGAGCTCCATTCATCCCAAACTCACCCTCATTTTCACACACTTAACCTCGTTAGGCGTGCCCACTGCCGTAACAAGTTGACGTGCCATTTTCTCGAAGTTCGTGAAAGAAACGAAGTCATAATCAAGTAGAAATCATATAAGCAAGTAGATCAAGATCCTGCCTTTTTCTTATTATCAATCTAAGTATCCGCGTTAAGGTAGGGGTTACGTTTAAGTTATTTGAATTATAGCTTAGACTATCAATCAAGGCTATGGCCTTTAACCTTGATCATATTTTATAAACAATCTCATTCACAATCAAGTTTTTCATAAACGTTACTACATGATGAAGTAATGTCAAACAAAAGATATATTTTGACGGGCATGTAGTATTACTGGAAGGGGGATATCACTAGTAGTAACTTTCTTGCCTAAGGAAAAGTAATTCGTACAAATCCCAATCAACCGAGGGACCCGTTTACTTACCTGGAGAAACTTACCAACGTGGTTAGAACCTATTAGGCCAAAGCATGCTATACCAAACGTCACATAAAACCAAACGTTTTCATTTACAATCAAAGATAAACGATTTCAAGGTTAAGCTTACAATCATAGCTTAACATCATTCAAAACATTCATACAAACCTATTTGTGTATAGGTTAATATCATTCACAATCAATCAGTCAAGGTTTTCAACACCGACAGTACAGGTGAATACGTTACCCTTTTCAATCAGTCAAAACATATTTATACTCAATGAGACGAACATGTGTTTGTCTTA